>NW_019525388.1:854402-868220 GCF_002814215.2 Seriola lalandi dorsalis | reverse complement strand
ACGACAGATTCTCAGGAGTGGAAGAGGCCAAAATCTGCCACCTCCCCCCCCACCCCCCAACCCCCAACCCCCCGACCTCTTGCACACACAAATCCTGAAACACAACCAACCACACACAGTTGTGTAGCACAATCACTTATCCTCTATGGTGGATGTTAATTTGCCACGGAGAGCAGGAGACACACAGCACTAATTAAAAAAGGCTGGATCCACAGGCTGTTTGTGCTCCTGCACCCCGACTTTCATCTCAACGCAAAATAATTATTTCCTGTGTTTGAAGCCATTGATCTGAAACCAACACTCACGGGTCACGTTTGAGACAATCACACACAATAGCTTCAATTAAAAAGAACTTACAATGTGTAAACTGCAAATGGTATTCTTGGGTTTATTAGTGAAGAAGGAAGAGTTGCTTTTAAAAAGTAAAAGGCCGCTCCATCTACAATAAAAAAGAATATCATGCTGTGTTATTACACAGCATGGAGGGCCTCTTGAGTTTCTGGGCTGACTGTGGTTGTCTCCTTGGTAGTCTGTGTGTGTGTGTGTGTGTGTGTGTGTGTGTGTGTGTGTGTGTGTGTGTGTGTGTGTGTGTGTGTGTGCATGTGAGGAATGAATGGATAAAAACTAAGACTAAGGATAAAAGAAAGAGGCCGGTTCCAGTTTACATTTATCTATTCATGAACGTGAGGTGTCTTCTGTAACTGTGCTCTTACGCAGGAAGTGATGCTGACGACATGCGGAGTGATGATTTGGCATCTCTGCCCCCCTCTCACCTAAAGACAGCTCTTCAAATCCCCTGCCAAGAGTGGCTCCAGGGTAAACCACACTTTCAGATAAGGGCCCCAACAGCTACAGACCCCCCTCTTGGCCCGGGCCGACACATGCAGCTTTCTATCTCAGCACAATGGTTAAGCTAATATGGGCTTAACTGATGCCAGTGCTGATATTTTTATATCAAGGCTGCCAATCACCTACTGTATAATCATCGCAAGGTAGAAAAGAAAAAGCCTCAGCTGAATTATTTAGATTAGAGCCACTGAAGCTCTGCACTGAATCAAATGCTGTTTTTATGATTAACAGCTGTAGTGTAGTGTGAGTAATCAGTCTGACGAAAGTTAGGTGGGGGATTCTGGGATTTTTTTTTAATTTTTTTTAATTTTTTTTTTTTTTTTTTAAACAGGCTTTCAGTGAAAATTTAATTTATAATATTTTAATATTAATATTAAAATATGTTTTATGTGTTAATATTTACTGTAATAATGAAACCTCTGAATACGAATGTCATGTTCTTTTTACACTGTAAATTATAAGCTAATACAGAAGCGCTTGTGTCTTTCCACTTGTAATGACTAATTTCAGTATCAATATGATATCAAAAAAATTGATTCATAAAAGAAAGCAATGCTTTAAGAGGGCTTGATGTTACTATAGTGAGTGCACAACTGTTCATCTTAGTGTGTATCTGAGTTTCAGAGGAGTGGTCCTGAGTATCCTTTTTATTTTGCTTGGCACTCAAGGGTTTGTGTGCCACAAATTAATAAATGTTAATTCTCAAAGTGGACAATACGGGGTGGCTGATGGCTGATAGTGAATAAAAGGCATAGAGGAAAGCTGATGTTTGTCTAATCTTACATTTACACACACAAAATGGCATTAGCTCACACGGCACTCAAGATACCGCACGATTCAGCACTCATATCTTCATGTATCCACGAGGCACAATAAACACTTGTAGCTACTTCAGAGATCAAACAGCATAGCTGTTGCGGCTCACTGCCTAACTGTACCAATCTGATAAAGAAAAGCTAGAGGCATGGACCGGCTTTAACTAAAACTTTAGACAGTGCTCTCTTCACAGGAAGGGAAATCCTTCGGCCCACGGAGCAATGACATTTCAGAAGATGAGGTTGAAGACAATGGCCCTGAGTTAATGCAGCCCGGCTCTAAAAGCTAGAGCTACACCCGCAACCTTGTGTAATGGCTTGAGACTTGACATTTGGCCCACAGAGGACACAGGAGAGAGAGAGAGAGAGAGCGCCCTGAAATTCATCTGCAGACACAACAAGAAATTATGCCTCCACAAAGACTGAACCTTTTCAGAGAGGGGAGAGAACGTTGCACCCTCACAACCTGCGTGCAGATTGTTGTGAGCACTTTCTGACTCCGTCTGCACTGACTCTGCTCTTCTTCCACCTCTCAATCGACTAATGCTTTGTTCCTCTCACCTCATCACATCTCACACTGAGTTCATCACTTTGCTGTGTCTTCAGGGTGTCTGTGTGTGTGTGTGTGTGTGTGTGTGTGTGTTTGTGCATGAATGAGTGTTGATGGGGATCCTAACTCACTTTAGATGTAGCCCTGCCATTTGGTAACAGCGCGTGATAATGAAGTGGACGCTTCACGTTATGATGTCTCCAATATGCATGTGTGTTACGTGCACTAGCTAAAGTACATTAAGTGTGGGCGAAGGCAGGGCACTGTAGATGGGAAGTGGTGAGTGTCGATGCTAAAGCTATCGATTCCAATTAATCACAATTCTCCATTTAAATCGACTGGGTTGGAGCTTCATTTTCAACACCCTTGCTCAGCACCATCTATTGAACAGAAGTGCTGTACTGCCAATCTCCACTCTTATTACCAGAGTGTGATGAGGCCAAATGAGTCCAGTGGAGCAATAATGTCTCGGTGGTCAAAACACATGCATGGAAAGAGTTTTATGCTAATGAAAAGCATTGTCTTTGTAGGAATAAAAGTACTAGAGCGCCTCCAAGCAGCATTTTCATAAAAAAAAATAAAACACCAAATTCCTCCTTTGTGAAGTCTGGTTCGTTAGATTCACCAAACCCTACATCATCTGCTTGGCTTTGCCAGCAGAGCTTATAATCATATGAATGCTAATGAATGAATGTGTCCATCAATGGATGGAGATTAGCAGAGTAGAACTGCGCTGCAGAGAGCTACGAACAGGCGTAACGACCGTCTACCCCGCCTCAGAGCGAAACTGCACAGGCACATCCACACACACATACACTTAAATCACACAGTTGGGTTCCTACTATTCCTAATTAAAATCAGGTATAGAATAACAATGAGCAGCTTAATGGAATATGCAGAAGGCTTTAAGAATCTCCCTCTAGATTCGGCTGAATTAGTAACTGACTGCCAAATGGCTGCCTTTCACCTTGGATCAAAAATACAACTGTGTTCTATGCTACATATTTTCAAGCTGTGTCAGTTTAAGTAATTAAGGAAAAAAACATGAAACTGGCACAGAGCTCACATTCTGGAGTTGGACTCCTTATATGGCATTGGCCTACAACGCTGTGTGTTTTGACTGGTAACATGAAATAACTCAATTTACACTGTGGAAATTTGGAATGTAAAAAAATAAATAAATAAAAAAAATCGGACACAACTCATATTTTCCAAGCCACTGAAACACCAATGAAAACTGGTTACATTAAATGATTCTTAACAAAAAAGCTTTTTATTTTAACCTTTAATTCTTTACTTCCTTTTACCATAGAAATCATGCATGAAATGATTTGACTAATTAGGGGAAAAACAAAACAAGTATTTTGAAATGAACATTTTCCCAGAACACTATCAATGCAATATGTGACATGTTTGGGATTTCTTCGACTCCTCAAATCTTTATGACAGCAGCTGATGAAAAGTACAATTTCCACAATTCCTAAATCTAAACAAGATAACCACTTAAAACTGTGCTGCACAAGCAATTGAATTTGACCGTCATACCGGCACTCATCGATTACAAACTGCAAAAAAGACCATAATCTCAGAAATATGAGACAGAAACAAAGCAGCACATCATGCCTATACTGGACGAGTCGTGCCTACAGGCATTATGGGAGACTGACTAATGCATGTTGCAACTATGAGCCACTTTTACTTGAAATGCAGTTGAACTTGAAAACATAAAGAGCGGTAAAGAAAAAGCTATTACAGATTTATTTTGCATCGCTGAGTTTGTTGTTTAGTGATTTACTAAATCAGTTAAATGTTACTCCGTTAAATAAAAGAATAGCTGGGAGCTACCAGAGCGGTGAGCAGATCTTTTGTTTGACTACAGTTTGTTTTCTTGATCCAGCATCTGTAGAAGTTGTTTCAGATGTTCATGCCCTACACCCAGTTCGTTTTGGTGTCAGACCCCTAGAGTCAAAGATCGGGGGGCTTGTCTCTAGAGTTGACATTTTGCAATTATGAACAGCTCTTCCACATCAGGAGGAAGAAACATATCACAGAAGAGACAGCAATCCCAATTTCTACACTGCTAGCAAAATCAGTAGACCAGAATGTAACACAGCCACAACTGGGACTCTCGCTCTTATCACGCTATTATTGCCACTACTTCTCCCCCCTCTGAATTCAGCAAGCTCCTGCCCATTCTCCTGGAATAGTTAAAGTCATTCTGGGAAATGTGGGGAATCAATACCTGAAAGAGAAGTACACAAGCCAGATTTAAGGAAAGTGGCTACACTAAAAAGGAGGTAAATTAAAGCCCCCAGATGTCAGAATTATTGCGAGATTGCACTGACTGTTACAAATTGATATTTACTAGTGTATGACCATTCAAAGAGAGCTGAACAATAATGACAACCTCCCTAGCTCCACCTTTTCATTCAACACAGTCCTCCCTAATCAACAGACCTATTCCAGTTTTGCACACAAAGTCAGGAGCAATCACAAGCCTGTTGTCGGTGCATTTATGAATCTCATGAAAAAAAAACACCATTTGGGGCCAAATCAAGTTTGCTGAACAAACAAAAAAATAAATAAATAAATAAAAGGTGAGGACATGGATCCAACAAATCCCCGGATGAAGAGTAAATTAGACAGAGTGTGAAGAAATCCAATCAATGGCAATGAACATCCGAGACGTTACTGTGAATGGGGGAGTGACAGAGTAATCAAGTAGTTCAACAAAAAAAAAAAAAAGAAAGGGAGATAATAATGTCTATTAGATGTATTGGCTTTGAGAAGTGTGTGCTGAGGCGAGGTCTAAAAGTATTTCCCTGCTGTAAAATTCCCCAGTACAATATGTGCTTTGCTTTATTCAGTTCAGTGCCTCTTTCTGTTGGTGCTCCCTTTAAGACCAGCTGCAGTGAAAGTGATAATTAATTCCCTAATTGAAGGTTTCAGAGCTTCAGGGGAGAATACTTCTAAGGGCTTCCTCTATTACAGCAAATCATGCTAATCAGCCAACATACGGTTACATTCTTACAGTAAAACAGTGAAGTATTCACGCCTTATTGATATTATGTACTTTGAGACAATTTCAAATGTACAATTTAAACAGAAATCCTCTCGCTCAAACACAAAGGGAAACTCTTGACAGACACACTGTGGGTTACTGGTTTATTAGGCATACTTGTGCAATCTAATACAATGCAATACAGTCACAGCTGCCTACCTTTCTAAAGCTTCTAATTGTGTTGGCACAGTAATAGAGCTGCTCGTTCACTTCATTCCAGCGAACAGGAATGGATAAAAAAAAAAAAAACACCTTTCAATATAATCTAATGCAATCCAACACCACAAAGTTTAGCCCCAAAAATGACCGCAGAGTTTAACCCAACACTCGCGACAGTGTCGACAAATGCTGAACATTATAAGCTTTGCAGAGATATCATGGCTACCAGGGCTGTTGTATTGGATTGCCTCATAAAACAGAAATATCTTAAAGGCATCCCACACCTTGCTCTGTTGGGATTTCGGCTTCCTGTGTGCAGACTGGAAGGATTTTGTGTGATATTTCTCTTCAGAATTATTTCTAATGCCAGATTAAAGCCTTAAAAAAAAAAACTATAAGTTTCACTTATTTGAGTGTTATACATCCAACTTCAGGGTTTACTTTTAAAAATAGATTAAAATGCCAGTGAGCCAATTCCCCCTGGGTTTCTGAAAAAGCACTGTTGGGCCAAAATGTTCAGAAGGGTTTAGTGCAAGAAACTAAACCTCCCATTGGTAAAGCATTGTTTGTGTGCGATTATTCATGTATTAATGCTCTCTATGTGTGTATGTGCATGCAATCCTGTGTGTGTAAGCGCAGGCAGCACCACTGAAACTGATGTGCAATAAACAATGCTTGGTTTTCTCTTCTGCTCTATCTGTTATCAAACTTTAATTGAACTGCATTGCAAAACCCACTCAGACACTCCTTTGAGTGGAGGCATTCCCTCCAAACAACAAAAGCACAACATTGTTCACCCACCCCCCGTTATCACTCTTAATAAAAGCCGCTTCAGGGTTTATGTTGCACTGAAAAAAGTTCTTCGATCTCTCTGATGCAGCCGAGATCATTGTGAAATTTTGCTTTGAGGGGTGGTGCTTTGGTGACGCTGTAAAGTGGCTGTGCATGTAACATGAAAACCACAGCATGAATTCTTTATATCCTATGCCAAGAGGGAGTTTGCTTTGCCTTTTTCTTTTTTACGAATATGGAATGTGGTCAAAGAAAATAAAACTTCAGTGATTAATTACAAAGTTTGTATGGCTTTATAGAGGAAGATACAATGATCTAATAATCTGGACAACTTTCACACACAACAAAAAGTCAAGAGAAGAGAGGGAAACGTTGAAGGTCCTGTCAGTGTCGGAAAAGATGTTTACCGACGTTCGTCACTCAGCAACCTTCATCCTGTCGGGGGTGGCAGGTGGGATGTCACCCAAGTTTGACAAGAGTGAAAACAGGATTAATTAATGACTCCATGCTGGAATCTAATAAAGAAGTCACTGAGGGCCTTCATCATACATGAGGCCTGACAAGCCTGATGCACTGAGGAAATGATCAAATGCACAAGCTGTGCTGCATCACCACAACAACAAATCTGTCTTTTTCACCAGCAGGGTGGGGTGACTGTGAGTGACTGCCATGACACAAATGACGTTGGAGAATAAAAATAGTTCCCGCTTCATTCATCAAATATGTTTAGTTTTAATCTAATCCAAACAGCTGTCTGTTGAAATAAAGAGACAACAATGACACCACTTTAATGCGGAGCTAACATTAGAACAGCTCACTCCGATGACCCCGACTGAAACATGTGATGAGCAATCAGTTAATCAGCGGAAAGACTGTGGCTTCACAAGGAATTGTTTTTTTTTTTTTTTTAACTCTACGATATGTGTGCAGAATGATGGCAGCCTCAAAAGCACAGACACTCCCCAAACATAGAAATGCTTCTGTTGTGTACACACACACGCACACACACACGCACACACACACACACACACACACGAGAAAGACAGACAGAAGATGGATGGGTGGCGCTCGACAGGAGTCGGCCTCAGACAGGAGCTCTTATTTTATCTACTGGGCTGTAAAAGTGGCTCTCTGGTGCAGGAGCTGACAGAGAGAGCTGAATCTGACCTCGTAACCAGCCGCTGCCTGAAGACAGTCCTGTAAAACCCTCAGAAGAGAACTGGTGCTGCGGACTGACAGATCAGCCCGTTGTTAAATTTCCAGTATGACAACCTCAAGACAATGATGGCAGCAGGCAGTCAGTAAAATAATACACCATTTCGTTGTTAAAAAAAAAAAAGAACCGATGCAAGCAGAGGCCTGTTGGAGTAGGAGACGCGTATCCAAGGTACTGAATCTCAGCCAGCAGACACCTTTAAGTTTGTTAAGAGAACTCTGCAGGGCTTAACATCTCAGCTAGCTCTTAGCCAGGGGAGGGATGTTTTCACTGCTAAACCACTCTCGGTGCGGACCAGATGTTGTGCAAAGAAGGCCCTTCAAAACATTTATGACTATCAGCGGATGGGCCCCGGGGCACAGCTGCTGTTTAGAGTACAACTGAGGCGAGGAGAAGTCAACTCCACCTTATTGCTACGCTTCTCACTCCCTACAGAAGTTATTTCTTCATACTACGATCGGCAAAATAGGCAATATAACACGCACTTTAGAGGACAATAAGCTGTAAGAGGTCTGTTCTAAACAAATATCGGTAACTAGTCTCTCTGTCAGGCATGTTACTAGCGTGACAAGTTGCTTGTTTGATTGCTGAATTTCTAGTGAGAGAGAGAGAGGGAGAGAGAGAGAGAGAGAGAAAAAAACTCAAAATCAGCCAACAATGAAATCACACACAAACAATTGCGTCTAGATGGGAAGTGACACATCAGGATGAGGCTGCTGGCACAGTTGGCACTCTGACAGCTCCTGATTGCCTGTTGCGGGAACAGACATGAGGAGAGACTACAAGGAGGCTCATGGATGGTGATGGATGGAGACGGACACATGACGGGGCTGGGTCAGTTGCCATGGGAACGTTAATGAAAAGAGACTCAAGATTCCATTTGCCAAACGTTTGTTTCGATTCCACAACTGTGCTTTCATCAGCGACTTATTACATTGTTTATCTGTGTCAAATGTTTATATGGTTCGCAGTTAAATGTATTGATGCACTGCGAGGATTGTTGATTCAAATACAAACAGGCTGTTCGTTCGTAAGTGGAACTGACTGACTAACCCAGCAAATAGCTGATAAATCAAAGAACAACTGTGCTTCATCACGGTCGTGCAGAAATCACAAAACCAAAAATCTAACATTTTTCCTGCTCACTGGTTTGAACCACTCTCACGCCATGAATGGAGGAGAAAACACAACTTCATTCTGTGTCATGTTATATATCGTCATATTATCCACCTCTCATTATTATCTGCTAAACATGTTTAATGAAACCTACAACAATCACACACCGCACAAATAGTGTGTGTTGGCCAGAACAAGCTGCGAGTTTCTGTGGAACCGTCTCCAGTCAGCCGGAAACCACACCCACACAGCAGGGGGCATTTATCAGTTCTCCGGGCATCACTGTAAACCACGCTCTCACGGATGCGAGGTAACGGTTATTTGCATTATCAATACATCTTCGGGATAATTTCTCAATTTATAGATTAACCATCTAAATGGTAGACAATTGTTACAAAATCCTCAACACAATTTCAGAGGTGGAGGTGAGCGTTTTTTCGGTTGTCTGTTCTACGAAACAAGCCCGAAGATATTGTGTTTACTATCAGATAAGACAGAGAAAAGCATCAAACTGTCACAAGTGAAAAACGACTGACTGATTAATTTTTCGGTCAATCGATAATTGCTTTCTTGTGCCGTGGTGTTTGTGAGGAAAGCTGAGGGATCGTGACCGTGCGTCTGTGTTGAACTCGATCGTTCCGCATGATCCTCAGGTTGTGAGTCAGCGCGTGAGCGTTTAATCTCTTGTTCCAGGGTATCGCATGTCTCCTCTGCATTCTCACCTGTTCGCAGTCAGACCTCCAGCCAAGCCAACACCCCACACTATCCAGGGGGAAAGAGCCCCTTTTCATTACAGGTAATAGTCGTAGTTGAAACAATACTGATTGCATTAGGGCCCCTAATCATGTTAAGGTGTCTTATTTTATCACCGGGAGTTTAGCTCATTCTTGGCCCATTTTGAAGCTAACCTTCTACAGAGGTCGTTGCCATGGGAGACTGTAGCAGCGGCTGTTCCATTATCCAGAGCACAGATAAATGTGTTGGCACTACGACCATACATCCCCTTCGTTCTTTCTGCCTCACCCCCCCCCCCCCCCCCCCCCCCCCCCTTTCCCCTTGCTCCCTTATCGGGGGGGGGGGGTAAGAGAGGATGCAGGGAGAAGCTCAACGGAGCGGCCTCCAATGTCAGAGGAGTCACCTGTGGGATTATGAAGGAGATGTCAATCAAATCCAACACAGGTGCAACAAAGAGCAGCTATTGCCGACCCTTCCTTACATCTTTCGTCAACTGCTTGTTTCCTTCAGGCCCCGAGCGACGCCCCTCTCCCCTGGAATGAAGGGCCCCTCCGCCCTCCGCTAACCCAACAGGCCATCCAGATAAAGGAGCCAAACACACCCATGTCCTGCCGTTGATGGACACACAGATATACGAGCTGAAGGGATAACCTCTCCACATTCACCTCTCTCCTTCGCTCTGCCTCCCGACAGCACCATCCACCTCTCCTTCCAATTTTTCAGCCTCTGCTCTGCCTCTGCACCGTCTCTTTCTCATTCCCTGCATTACTCTCAGACTTGCATTCAATCAGTCTCCACACATTCCTTTCTCCCCTCCCCTTTCCTCTGCATCTTCCCACCACACATTTCAGTGGGAGCTTTATTGTTTGCTAGAGAGGGGCATGCTGCTGCTGGTTCTTATCTCGGGCTGTTGGCGGCACATCTGTAGATGCTATCGGCGGCCCTGTTGCTCTGTTTATGCTCCAGCCCTGCGAGTGGTGCAGCTAGCGGGGAAATGAGATGGATGGAGGATGGGGCAAGAAGAAAAATTGAGCATCTCCCTCTGCAGAAATGATGGAGTGAGGGGCAGAGAGAAGGAGAGCGTCTGGAAGGTGTTGTAGAAACCAAGACCTGGTGTGAAGAAAAACTATAGGGGCGTCAGCAGGGAACCGCTCACTTCAATGTATCTTCCTACCGACTCTAAAATTATTTAGGATCTTTATTCATTTTATCATCGTAGCACACTAATGAAACGGCACACCGTTTCCCACAACACCCTCTTCTTTTCCACAGGTCCATGAGAACTAAATGCAAATGTGTCTAACCACAACATACAAGCAGCGAGCGGACTTATTATTCAGCATAATTTAGCGCTTATCTTTAAAACAGTGTGTGGGTGTTTGCTTCAAATTATATCCCAGTGAAGCTCAGGTGCAACTAAACAAACATTTCCTGCACCAGTGAGTTTAGAAGTGAGCTGTGTGTTAAAGGGTGATTGTTAACGTACACATTTGTACACATAATCACATTACAGTCTGTGGGCTTATATGTAACTGTCTCTAACTTATATCACGGTGAAGTATCTGCAGCTGATATTTGGGAAATATCAGCCTGGGAAGTGTGGTGTTGTTGATAATGAAATGTGCTGCAGACACAATGAGGCAGCTCAGGCAGTCGACCATGCTACACAAAGGAGCAGCTTGACTCCTGAACTTAAAGGGAATTGACTTTCAAAGTGTAGGCTACAGGGGCAGGCAGGCAATCTATCCAGATACAGACTACAAACCACTATTCTCAGCACAAGCCCTTAATAGGGACTGTGCCTGTGTTTGTGTGAGCATGTATAGGCTACATGTGTATGAGCATCGAACTGGCAAGCTTGGGAGCAGCAGATGTTTCTGAAGACACAGATGTGGTGCAGGGTGATGATGTCACTCAACATAGCCAGGGGCATTTGTTATTGTTTACCCTGTCAAGAGGTGATGGTGTGGTAAATTAATGTCAGCTAGCAGCCCGCAACTCTGCCGCCATACAAGCGCAAAAAATCTCCGGCACATAATGGTGACAGGTTCGGGGTTTAATGAAGAGAATGATGGATCGTTAGAGTCTGATCAAGTCTGAGGAGCTGAAAGCTGAAACTTAAGAGAAAACATCACAGAAAAGAATGGGAATGATTAAAAAGCTGCATGGCTTGTTCTGGCAATCCACTGCAGCCTCAGCTAAAGCTTATTAGTTGGATAATTAGCTGATTGATAAACAACTGATTGATTGTCCCTGTCAAGAGCTAAAAAATAAGAAATAAAAAAATTAAAAAAAAATCAGAAATCAGTGCCAATTTTTCCTCCACATTTATGTAAACATCAGTCTGAAATGCTTCAGTGAGCCTCAATAACAGGCCAAGCGCAGCCACACCAATTTTAGCAAGGGATCCGACATGATGAGAAGACCAATCTCTCCGTGTAGAAATGAAACAACACAGTTTCGAAGTTCATTAGCCGTGTCTGGCAAGATGCAGATGCTGTGTATAAATAAGACTAAATAAAGCTCAGCAAACACAGACATCAAAAACTGGAAATGCACTGTACATGTTGAAAAGGCTTCAGGAGGATGATCCAGCGAGCAGCTTTTATACCCCTCAGTGGCCAATTCTTTAAGCAGTACTAATAGCTAGACTGTTTATTTATTGTGGTTAATTAAATTTGCAAATATGAAATGGATATATTTACTGAGGGCAAATGTGCAGTGGAGGGTTTTCTCCAAAGAGCGCACAGAGGAAAACAAAACAAGAGGTACTGAAATGATCATATCAGGAATAGTGAGGAAGACAAAGTAACAATGAAGGCAATCTAATCAATCACTCAACCATAATGGAAAAGGATGCAACAGATCTCCAGAACACCTGGACGGCCTGACAGTGTGGCATTAGCAATTACTCCAGTCCATCTGCAGCGCGCTGCCTTCAAAGGGAGCAGATGCTATGCCGACTGCCTCCAAACAAAATCAACCTCTGATGAGTCTTAATTGTATATATATGTGGGAATTTGCGTGCCTCCACATTGTGTTGTCCAACATGGGGAAAAAGAAAACATCCCAAGTAAGATAATGCGTTTCTGTCTGCACTCGTGTAATCCTTGTTTCACTGATACAAATTGCTAGGCATATTTTCATACTTTAAGCGCAAGGCTCCACAATCCCCTCGCCTCGAAAAAGATTTAATACATATATCCCTAACATCAAAGACAAATTCCTTGACGCAATAGCTGCATCCAAGCTTGCCTTATGTTCCCTTGGTTGTAAATGTAGCAGGAATTGAAACCCGAGTGTTAAAATGCTGAGCCGAGGTGCAACGAACGAAGCTGACGGGTGAGGTGGAGGCAGGATAAAAGGAAATGTGTTGGCAGTGTGTAGAATGGAAGACATGTTGTAGTGCTGTTTTGCCACTCCTGGCTGTGTGTGTGTGTGTGTGTGTGTGTGTGTGTGTGTGTGTGTGTGTGTGTGTGTGTTTGTGTATGTGAATAAACAATAGCAGAGATACTTATCACTGACCTTGGAGCACAAGATATTCTACAGCTTGGAAGAATGCACACACACCACATCCCCTGCAGCAGGATGCAGTCAGTTGTACAAAAGGCAATTCCATAATACGACACATCAACACTAACAGCAGGGAGCCTCTATGCAAACACTGCAGGTCTTTATTTATTTATTTAAAAAAAAAAAAAAAAAAAAATTCATCAATCAAGTCTCATCAGATACAACTCAGTGAGTCAAATGTCTCCACGCCTGCCCTGAAATCATGCATGTGCACACTCACACATACACACAACGCTGAATCTGACACCTCCACAGCTTGCATCCACCAATCAAAAAGCCGTGAAGGCGCTGCATGGTGTGGAGAGAAGAAGAGGTCTGAACACCCTCCCCAGGGTCCTCACACACAGAGTTCAGGGCAGCTCAGTCAAGGGAGGATCCACTCATACACACTGATGATCACTTTCATAGTTTCTTTTACATTCCCTGCATAGCTGAATTGCTCATTGGAGTGACATATCCCCTTTTCTTGCTTTTCCACCTTCCTTGTTTATCACACTCTCTCCGTTTTCACACTTCGCTCTTGCTCACACAAGCCTTGACTGCATCACACATGTCATGCCCCCCTGCACATAAAGGCAGAGCCAGTGTTCAAGCAGGCTTGAACAGGCTCCAACAGCTCCCCAAACAGTCTTCATTCCAGATGAAGAACACGTACGGTGCCCCGTTCTTTCACAGCTTTTATTTTCATCTCTGCAATGCAAAGGAATACTTGGCAAGCACTACCCATCCATCCTGCACCCTCAAAACCTCCTTTTTTCCCCCTTCTCACGTTTGCTCTGAGTGACACTGTGTGAGGAATGCAGACTGTCACTCTTCGGCTAAAAGCAACAAAATAAATGCAAATGAACTTTCCATTAAGGACTGCCGAGCAAAATGTGGACGTTCGTCAGTTTGTTAGCTACAAAAGAAAAAATATCAATGAATCTACTATAATTAAGGGAAATGGGGAACT
>NW_019525388.1:804059-854382 GCF_002814215.2 Seriola lalandi dorsalis | reverse complement strand
AGGGGGGGTTAATTCTTCCTATTTTTCCACCAGCATAAAAAAGCATTTAGGAGAAAGTGAAATCCAGTCAGCTGGAAGACAGAGCGTGGGATATGAATTGAGTGGGAGCGCAGGCAAATGCTTTTTCGAGGTGTCACCTCTCACACCTTGAGCTTGCCCCTGTCAGCGCAAGCCACCCTTTCTGCTGCCATCATAATGCCATCCATGTTTATGGAAACCTGCTCAGATGGTGCAAAAAAAAAAGAAAAAAAGAGAGAGAAAAAAAAAAGAAAGTCAATCCATAAATAAAGCTGGTCTCTGAAGCATTACAGAAAAAACACCAAGATGCTCACCAACTGAGCACTTTGCACTTTTCTCCAGCACACTCCATCTGTGCCCATGGTGAGGCGTTTCTTTCAGCGCGGAATTCGCAATGAAACACTCACGGTTACACCATATTTCTGCCTCCTCAGCACAAGCCAAGTAAGTGTAAAATATGCATTTCAAACATATTTTATTTACATCTAGAGTAGCAAAAATCAAATCCCTCTTCTGTCACCCTGGAATCACACATTTTACTCACAAAACAAAATTCACAACATTTCAAAGGATATCAAATTAAAAAATAAGATATGCTTTCCATCATCTTGTGACAGCGCTTCAGAATTCAACCAAAAACAGGAGGACTTGGGGGCAAAGAGGCTCATGAGAACATCGATATCAGAATGATTTTTCCTAGAGCTATTCTCTGTAAAATCTTTTCATAGAACAGATGTCAAGATAAGTGGCCTTGAATATCAAAAAGTCTACCTGGACCGCATCGTTCTAGAATAAAAACTTTACCTACTCAGTCTCACTTTTTCTGCCCACCCCTTGAGTCTGATGAATACAGAGGTGCATTTGAAAAGATTTCCCTCAGGCATGAAGAGCCATCAAAAAAAGAGTCAACTCTCTTTCAAGGTTCAAAAGCTCTATGGAGCCCAATTTAGCTTTGAAACATGGAGACTTTTTAATATGAAAACCCAAAACTGCCTCATGCATGCTCACTCGGACCGGTATTGGGAGATGAAAGGGCGATGCGGCTGAGTACACTGGTCCGTCACAGCGTAGTTATTTCTATCTATAGAACCACAAGGGAAGAGACATGGACAGTGAATGTCAATGAGAGAGGCAGTGATAAACAAAGTGCAGCCTTGCCTCTTTTTTATGCAGATTGAGGGAAGCTGCAAGAGTGATGGATTGTCTGCTACAAAAACTTTTCAGGAAGTAAAACTCTCTACACAAGGCAGCTTTTTTTTTTTTTTTATACTTTATTGTGAACTTATTGTGCCATGTACATCCATCCTGATAGGTCTGCATAAGGAGAACGTTCTCCTCATTTCATAGCATCTTTTTTTTCTAATTGACGTGCTAAGATTGAACATTTACTGTGGAAAAGTACCAGAAGTGACAAAAGTAGCGCGGAAAACACGTAGCCTCTTTTTCCCTTTAAGTAATTATTGGCATTCCAGAACAAAACACTGCTTTCCCATCAACCTAAAATTAAATATATCAAAAGTTCAGAATTAAGTTATTTGGTTGTTGAGTTCTGCTCGCTGCAGTGGAAACTCACTCTCCTTCAGGGCATGTGTTCTAGCCTGGTGTTCTTTTTTAATGCAGAGCTACTCATTGAGTGCATGGTACATTCCTGTTCCCTGCCAAAACACAAGAACACAAGCATCATTACCATGCAATTGTGCTCAGGACTGAATAACAAGAATCCAGGCCCTGTAGATAGGAAAGTTTGTGGGAGCAGTGAAATACTGACTAATGGCTTGCGTTTAAAGAACTGCAAGTTGCAGATGATGCGTGTGTGCACAGTTCCTAATTTTGACTTGTTAGACTGATGCGTTTGTGTGTTCGGTCCCGGTTGTTTAGTCCACTTGATTGTTGTGAAGGATAGGGGCTTAGATCTGCTGTTTAACATGATCAACACCACATCTGAAAAACTGCTTAATTTGCTGCATCACTTAAGCGAAAAATATAAGAAATGTGTCAAGTTCTGTCTCAGGAGGCTTCGACATATATTTGAACTAAATCCCACATACAACTGTAGCTGGTGAGGGGGTGATTCAAAATTGCATGAGACCCCAAAATTATGCTTCTCATGCACAAGTAGATATTTAGAGCAGATGGTGGCAAGACATCTATAAAAGACAAAACACTCAAGCTGATTAACATGTCACGCTAGCAGCCAAACTCTCACTGATGCCATGATTCTATCCTTTGGGTCTGAAGTGAAAGCGAGAGCATTTAAGGGAAATCTCTGAGGTTCGTGTGGAGAGCCTTGAGCAGTAAAGAGTCATCACTGATGTGCAGATGCCTCACACACATTGTGAGATATACTACATACAGCTATGGATAGAAGTTCAGGCGGTGTGGGGGAGCTGAGGTGTGGTGTGGGGGAGCGGTGGCCTTGAAAACACAGAGGAGAAGAGCAAGTTAGGGAAGTCATTATGCACAGAGAGTTTATCTTCATCTGCTGACTGCAGCAGTCAATTATCACTCTCATTAATTTGCACCAGCCAGAGCATGGTGCAGAAACTGGCTGAATATGGTCCGAGTTCAATGGGACAGTACACTTGAATTTGAAATTCTAAATACAGCTTCATTGTAGTGAAAAAAATGTCTCCTGGTATTTGGATTCTTTTTTCACTCTCTGAGCAGTACACAGTCTGGCACAGGCACTGTGACAAACTCCATCTGAATCTTCAAATCTCTGAAGATATTCTTGCATCACATGAAACAGCATTAAAGACTTCATTTTAATGGGGAATCAGCCAATTTTTTTTATCCGTATCCACTTAACTGGTGCCTTAATGATAACCTTGCTCACAGCACAGGTTAGAGAGGTCTGATACTTTCTATTTCTGGCCCTCCCTTTCTCTAAAAAGTAATGATGATTGCACATGATTGTAGAGCACAACCTTTATATTAACCTTTAAAATAAAGAAATTAAATCCTATATGGTGATTCTCCAGTGTAAAAAGGACACGGCAGAGGCCCCGAGCTTGTGTTGAAGCCGGTAACTTACGTAGAAACAACCTTGCATCGGTGCTCAGCTTTTAATTTACAATCAGAATAAAGCTCCTGTTGAAAGATGACATGTCACACACAGTGGGAGAATTCTAGAAACATACAAAGACAATTAAACGCCTGGGTGTACATTCCCACGCACACACAGAAACGCACACCAGGCACTGAGGTGTCTGGAGAGTAGAGATAGGGCTGTCTCCATCAGACTCTCCACCTACCCAGAGGACCTAATCAGTCAGTGAATACACGTAAAATGGAGGCTGTCATCTACCTTCAGCCCAACAGACTCCCTGTCGACAATTTTCTCCCGCCGTCCTCCAGAGAGAGAGAGAGAGAGAAAAAGATGGATCTCTCCCTATTGCTCCATCCTCAACCAAAATTTCCCACATCATATTTTCTCAGCCGCGTTGCTCGTCCTGTTTCTGTCTCCTTCACAGCCTCATCTTTGCAGCTGGCTACAACAGCTCAAACACACTTTTTTCTTTTTCTTCTTTTCTTAAACAGCATTTCAGCTCTTTTCCTCTTTCACTACTTGTGCTCCAAGGTTAACTGAATGTTTTTCGTTTTTCAGCTCAGCATATGATTCATGTGCCTCAGTAGAAGTGCAGGGTTTGCAGCAGTCTCTCTCCTCTCTGCTTTTAGCTACAGCCTCTCCTATCTTGTCGCCTCCATCCCTCCTCACATGTGCCGGAGACAGATGGAAATCGGGGTAATGGAACACCACCGTGACCCTGACCCTGCTTCCGGGTTAGAGCCATTCGTCATGGCAACGACCCCGGCACTCAGCAGCAATGCAGCACATAATTGGTCATAAGGGGGAAGCGTCTACACCTGGACATGTGTATATAACTATATGGGCTCTGATAAGGCAATGTCTGCACCAAGGGGCATAATGTGAATGTAAAAATATTGCTTACATTTGGAAACTAACAGGAGATTTGCTGGATTTTGTTTGGGTCGGTTCCAAAGTTCTCCGTCTACACTGGAACACAAAAATTACAGTCTGGTTTTCCTTTTCCTGTTTTACCTGGCAAACAACAAAAATGTCCATTACAGCAATCTTTTGGTAGCAAGTGAGACGGACAGCTGGGTTACTCTACTTGGTCTCAGCAATACAAACCTCCATTCAGCCATCTCCTGCTTCCCACTGTCACTTATGTGATGAAGGGGCTTGTTCATTTGTATACTATAGTAGTTTAGGCACCTGGTTGGGTGGCAGGGATTAGCCAATCAGAGCCCTTGTGGTGGATGAGAGAGAAGAGATGCATTGGATATTGTGAAGTTTGCCATCCATAAGTAATTTGGCGCACATGCGCATTCAGAAACATGCAAGTAGAATTGTGTACTATATATTTTCTGTGCCTAGAGTTTCATATTGGTATATATCGGAATCAGCGGTATTAGCTTTAAGTTCACTAGCTGCATGCTAATTTGTAAAACAGTAACAGTAAAGCAGTGAGTTGCCAATTAGCAACTTACCTTCTAGGTTAATGTAATTTATATATAATATATATAAATACAGTATTTATACTATGGTATTAGCATTTGTTATTACTAGTGCTGTTTAATGATTACTTTAGCACTGTCTTGTGTTTGGCTTCTTGTTTTATTGCAGAAACCTCACCTGCTGTTATTAATAAACATAAGTGAAGAGAACATCCAGACGTATCTGCATTCCTGCCGATGCACCACAGTGGTTACATAATCCCAACCGGCTACGCTTTAATACAACTTATATAGTGTTTGTATTGTCACAACGTATTTGCTCTTCATTGGTTCTGTTGTCAACTGAACAAGTATAATGTAGTGATTTGTTCACAGCTGTTATCCAAGTCGTGCAAGAATTGCTGCGATGCTGCGGTGAGACGGCTGATCGAATTACTATTTTATGTTCGTGCAGAGACACCTGTACTGCGCGACAGGCTGTATAAGCATTTAAAATACAGCTTTGCGATACTGTGTTAAAAATTATTCATACACAGCACCTAACTTCGTTTGAGCAGACACACGGTATGTCAAAGATTTTTTAAAACATATTTTACCTCGTCCAAACTACAACTAATGACTAGAGAGGAAGGCTTTGTTAAAGCACAGTTTTTGGGTGTGTGAAATGTCGACTTATTGCGGATGACAAGTGAAAACTGAATTTAGCCAGCCTGGCGAGGACACAGTCAAGACTCACATGCACACACTCACAAACAAAAGATTACTTTTTTTTTTTTTTTACGGGAAAACAATGACATGGTTGATGTGTTTCTTTCTGGGAGTTCCATTGAGAAAGAAGGAGATGTTTTTTTTTTGTTGTTTTTGAGATTTATTACTGTTTGTTTGCCATTTTGGCGCTATATGGCTGGGGTGCTGCCACGGTGGAACTGCAAAATGGGTGAGAGAGAGAGCTGTGTGTGTGTGTGTGTGTGTGTGTGTGCCAGCAGTAGTGTTGGAGCGGTGGAGAGGTCTGAAAGGATAATAAAGAGAAAATGGAGGACTGAGAGCGGTAGTAAAGAAGGTAAAAAGAAAGGACAGGAGGTTGATTCAGTGAGAGAAAGGACAGCGAGTGGGAGACAAAGGAGAGAGAGTGAGAAATGAAAGGAAGACAGAGTAGTAGTAGTAGTAGTGTGAAAAGATCCACTGAATGAGTAGGATGAATGAACACAGCTCAGTCTCGTCAAGCTCAAGAGAACAAGTGCTTGTGAATGGGTAGACATCATCTGACTGAGCTCTATCTCTGTGTGTCGCTGGAACCAGATCAGCATTTAAGATAACAGTTTTTGTTTGCCCTTGGTTGTGTGTGTGTGTGTGTGTGTGTGTGTGTGTGTGTGTGTGTGTGTTTTATACAGGTTGAGTTTTAGAGCTGCAACAGTCACTCAACTTAACTGATAGTGAGAATAAACATTAGTTGCAGCAGTGCAGTGTTCAGACACAATGGACTAGATCTGCAAAAGAGAACTGATTATTGGCAGAAATCAGGTTAAGGTAGACAATCAGAAAATGGGGTATGAGCATTAAAATAACTGATGCTGATGTTTTTAAGAGTTATATTAAATTTTGGGTTAGCGAATTTTGAACAATTATACAAAAGAAATTGCAAAGTCTTCTTTTTAAATAGTCTGGAATTTTACATCCTGCTGCTGAGGTTTGGAAAAGGACTATTTTACTCACTCACTTGGATGATTTTCATTTCAGTTTTTTGCTGTTTCAGTTGCCCAAGACATCAGGTTTCTATGTCTGTGCTGCGCCATGACCCCATAACCAGAAAACTACAACAAGGTTTTCCCGTTTACATGATGTGCCCAGACGTCAGGTAATTGCAGGAAGCTGACATGACGAAGTTGCTTAAGTGCATGTAAACCCACTGATACTGAATACTGTAATTGGCTAATGAAGGAATATCAAGTGTGATATTTCTGAGGTGTAGGTCACTAAGCTAAGATAATACAAGTAGGAGACTGGAGAAGAAGTCTATGATGGTGGAATCTATAGATACAGATTACACTGAGCTAACAAAACAAATTACGCAGGTTATTCACAGTATATATGCGAGTTTGTTAGAGCTGTTACGTAACCATTGAAAAGTTGCCGCATTGAGATAATATGCAATTAAACACCTACACTACTAAATTATAACTGTTCGGGGCATATTAGACGACATATGCATTCATGTTCGCAGCGTTTCCATTTTGCTCCTCTCACTAAAAGAAGTATCCGATTAGTGAGGCTGAATGTGCAGTCATGCTGAAGGAGGCAAACATAAAGAAGCATTTACAGAAAACCTTGTGAACCATAGCAACCCCAGTGCATGTGGATTATTATGATGTTTTATCCCGAATGAATGTCTTTACTTTTTCGGTGACATCCATTTAATGTCGTTAACACATAATATTTCAGAAAATGTCAAGATGCCAACTTAATTAATCGACTAAATGTCCAACAAAGTGTCTCCTACTATACCATAAAGGACTTCCTATGCAATAGTGACGAAATCATCCTTTTCCACCCCCCTCCTCCCCCTCCTAAAAAAAAAAAAAAGATTAAAATACATCAAAAAAAAAAAGGATTAAAGATTCTGCCAACACCTCTAAATCCTTCAAAGGGCGTCCGACTCTATCAGACGATGAGCACGCTTAAATATGAGGTGACACACATGACACATGAGTGTTGGTGTTCATTTTACAATTTCTACTATTATGGGGAGGGAGAAATTAGATTTCAGTGAAACATGATATCAAAGCAAAGTGATAAGTGGCTTTGCTTATCTTTCTATACCACAGTAGCCGATAGGTGAGAGGGAAAAAAAAACTGAGGGAAAACAGAGAGGAGCAGATTGGGCAGAAACAGTGGTAAACTAAAACAAAAAGCTGATATATTTCAATAGATAAGTGTCTCATCTACATATGAAGGGGTCGGATAGGAAGCCAAATAAAAGAGAATGCGGGGTAGTGGGGGAGAGATAGAAAAGGCTAAATGAATTCTCCATTTTCTTATTTGGAGGTTTCCCTATTAAGTGGCAGTGAGGTGGAGCTCACCTCAAGCAATTCTTAAGGAGGGCTGAGCTCAAAGTGTGCTGATGGGCGGAGGGACAGCTGTGTGGGAGAGCAGCAGACAGTTAAGATGGGATTTCTCATTACTCGCGTCTCGCTCTGTGTCCTGGCTATCACTGCTGTATACCGCCTCGCTCGCTCTCTGCCCTATAATTTTTCTCCCCCTCCTTTTCTCTTCCACAGACTCAAACTGAATACATAAGATTGGGCCTACAAGGCCACACTCCCCCCTCCCATTATTTTCTCTGAGTCTGCTTGTGTTTCCACAGTATCTGAACAGACCGAGGAAGACTGGATGACAAAGCAGGAGCAAAGAAGAAACGCAAGGCAGAGAGAGATGTGAGCATGTGCACATGAATGTGACTTCAAAGCTGGGCAATTAGGAAAACAATGATTGTCCTAAAAACCATAATACTTTATTTAAATATCGTTTTGCAGTATATAGTGTAGTTATATAATCACAGATGATAGAAATTAATTATTCATCTCGTCAGACGGTTAATAATAGGTCAATCATTTCAAAAATAATTCTATAGAAAGAGAAATGTGACATCTTGGCGTTGGGCTGAGACAATAATTTTCTTCTCATAACTTATCATTTAATCACAAATGTATGTCAGAAAATACGGTCAGAGCGGTTTCGTAAAATAACACCAAATATTCAATGTACTGTGATAGTGCATTGACGAGAGGAAGCGAATGTTCACACGTGAGGCGTTACAACCAGCGTGCATTTTCACATGACAAAATTATCTGTTGCTCGACTTGACGATTCATCAACTTATCAGTCTAGCGCTACTGCAAAGTGTTAATTTAAACACAGAAAATGATCATTTATTAAACAACTCGTATTATGATTAGAGGACGGGGATTGGTAAAGATTGATCAACATACTGTGGAGCTCAACGTGACTATTTATAAAAGCCATAAAGGAAGGAGTGTTGCAAATAAGAACTACACGTGGCATTAGTCATTTCAGTGTATATTCTACGCTGGTGCTTCCGTTATGAAAAATAAGCATAAACATAATCTCAGTAAGACAGGAGGATAAAGCTGTTAGATCCCGTCCTACTCACTGAATCATATAACGATTACAAATGCATTCTGCGCACATGTGAACGTCACCACAGAAACCTGAAGAGAGCAGGAGCCCTGGTGAGTCGAAGAGGTGAGGTCGAGGAGTGACCCGCCGTGGCTTTGATGGCGATGGCAGCGATGTGTGGAAGTGGACGTGATTCCTTGGGAAGAATGAGCCCCACGTCTCCCGGCAATCAATCCCTGATATTACCTGTGTATTTGTCAGATATGCTCCCTGCCATGCTAGCCACCCGTGACTCATTCCATCATTACATCGGAGAGGTCACGCCCATTCCACCCTCGCCTGCACCATCGTTCCCGGGTCTGATGCCGGCCTAATGGCCTGCTCTCTCTACACCGCAATTAACCTTTTTATTGGCCACCTGCCAGCCAGCTGGAGATACATCAGTGGTTGTGCATGCGTGTGCATGTGTGTAAGTAGAACCCATAAATGCAATAGCTTTATGTGTTCAACACTTGGCGAGTGTACGCATGTTCACAATGGCTGGAGCTTTTACGCCATGTGAAAAAGTGTGTGTGTGCGTGTGCGTGTGTGTGTGTGTGTGTGTGTGTGTGTGTGTGTGTGTGTGTGTGTGCCTATAACAGCTGACAGTCTTCACCTGCTCCACTCTTTAAGTAGAAACTGATTGAATCTAACATCCCATCATGGTTGACCCAGGTAGATCCTGCTGGCTGTGAGGCTGATAGCAGAACACATCTTGGCAGAGGAACCAAACAAGTCCCTTCTGCATTATACGCTGATGCAGCTGTAGTGACAGGTATTGATGGAGCACCGGGATGGACTGTCTACTGCAGGGTTTTTCCTGCACGGAGAATTGCGATGCGGGCGCCTCCCATCAAATTTCGCGCCGCCTCCAGCTCTTGACAAAACTGATGAGTGTCTTCAGGGAAACCTATATTTTCTAAAAACGTTGCACTTGGTGGACTTCTGTCACTTGTAGCTGCAGTGGCGCTGTAGCATAATCAGCACAGTGCAGCAGGAAAGCTGCCACAGAGGAAGAAAAGAGCTGCAATGTTTCTTAAGAAATGTCCTCCAAAGAGTGTCTGTTTATTCGCTACGACAGGAATGTGTCAGGCGGCAGTGCCCTGATATTTTGTGGCTGTTCTAAAAGGTTAATATTGTTTCTTTTGCATCCCTTAATTAATGTTACATCCCAATCAGCGGTGACTTCACGAGGAGGAGAATCACGAGGGCAGGTGAAACAAAGCAGGCATCATTTGATTATTACATGCAGATGAAACATAATAATTCATGTTATTGTCAAGATGTGGTAAATTTGGTCAGGTCTGAAAATGAAGCAAAACCATAAGAAGTGGAAGGGACCAGGGACTGAGGATCAGAGTCAGAGTGCAAGATAGGACGAGGAATCAAGGCGTGGGTGTTCAGGTGACAAGTCATTATTTCAAACTACAAATATTTAAAGGTTGTGCATGATTTTTTATCAATCAGTTGATTATTTTTTCAATTAATCGTTTACTTTTGTCATGAAACGGGGAAAATGTGACATCTCCTGAACTGTTATTCTTTATTGTCCTTTTAGAAATCACTCGGGATTCATTCTAAGTCCTAAAAGAAAAAATGAGTTTGCTTGAGCCAATCGTGTGTGTGCACATGATCAGGATGGCACCACCTCGACCTCACTCTGAGTCAGGAATGATCCCGCCACTGTCCAGCTATGAGGATGCACACATACACATTAACACATAACACACACAGAACCTCCTGACCTGCGTTTCTTTAGAGTGTCTGACTGAATTACCATGGTGACCATGAGGTCAGGCGGAGTGAGAACAAGCTATGACAACCACACATACAAAGCCAGACATTAATCATCTACGATCACATCAACATCCATTTCATTTGTGTAAAGGCTGAAGTACATTATTTGTACATTAGATCGAGCACATATGCCCTTTCTGTGATGGGTGATGAAAGAAAAATCTTTGCAATCTCCACAATGGAAACGTACTGCCTCATTAATTTGTAATTCAAAAGCCTATGAAAAGCAACAGAGCCAGACAGTAACTTCACACAGGCACTCCAAGGTATCCGAGAGGCTTATACTGTACTATCCCATTGTCAACAAGAGGCCTCTCTCGAGCGTCTTAAAATCTGGCAGAGCACTGCTGAGCTGAAAGCGCACACGGTAAACGCATTCTGCGGCTCCTCCAGCTGCAAATTGAATTTCAGGGCACGGCTTGACTCAAAACACCTAATAATCCCATGTCACTTACTGTTCCCAAACCGAACAAGGTCACATCGTAGGACTAGTAATGAAAAAAAAAAAAACAGACCGTTTTACAAGCATTTATCCAGTAGGGCAACAGGCTCAGGCTTCCAGCAAGGTGAAGGAATTTATAGAAGAGAAAGCACAAACAGCTGAGAAATTCAAGGACAAAAAATAAATAAATGTAAGCAACTAAAGAACCTTTTCACAAATTCATATGTTATGTGGGTGTGCATTTGCAGCATAGCTGTTCCAAAGAAATGGTTAAAGAGATAATAACCCTGAATGCTGTGAGGAAAATCTGCGCTGTGCGATAACACTGTTCAATACTGCGACGATGATATGACAATGAACAAACAAATACTGAAGTTTGCATATACAGTTCCTATGTCTTCCTCTAGAATTGGTGCTAGCTAACGTCACGGTCACTGCCAAACTGACAGGAATGAATCAGAGGGTAGCTGGCAGCTAGCATGGCGCATGCACCCGGGGCTCCATCTGACAAGTCAAATTTCTGGAGGGCTTATGTTGAGGTACGCCATAAAAAAAAAAAAACCTTCGTCAATGCACGTGTAAATAAATTATTTCATCAGTTTGAGTCAGTCATTAATGTTCATGTCACGATGACAATAAAAATTTGATTCATCGCTCAGCACTACTAGGTAACGTAACTTTACCAATTAGAAGATGTGATGAAGGTTATTAGTCTATATGTGTTATTTGTGCTGTGCACTATGCAATTTACAAACCACTTTTATTTCTCACTTAATATTATGACCTTCTTTTACACACATTCACACAGGTATGTTCAATTATTTAAAGGTTAGGACCTGAGAAGAGCTACACCCTTTGCTGGTGAAGTCACTTGAATTATCAAAGCAATTTACCAGGAACTACAGGATGGATTATCAACCATGGTGTTAAAGGAGTACAGGATACGGGAAAAGCGGATCAGCTAACTGAGGTGATAAGTCCGGCAGCACTCACCTGCTACAGAAAGGCGTGCCGTCCGGCTGGAAATGGATCCCAGGTTGTCGATGGTGGCGACGCACTGATAGGTGCCCTCGTCGGGCTTATTGTGCTTCGAGTGGACCACATGGGTGAAGAAGAGCGTGCCATCGGGAAGTATGTGTCGTCTCTCGTCTGAAAGGCTCATGAAGGTGCCGTCTTTCTTCCACTCTATGCGTGCCGGCGTGGCTGCATCGCTGTGGGCCGAGCAGTTGAGCAACGCCGCGCTGCCCCGAATGGCCAGTGTGTCCTGGGGCTCCACTGTGAACCAGAAGGGGATGAAGGGCTGCACTGCTGAACCTGGGAAGGCGACAGGTGGGAAGAACAGGGATCTTAGCTGAATGCTCCACACAGACGCTACGTAATGCTTCAGAACAGGACCACTCACGCCTGAGCAGCTACGATCAATGCATGGAATGAGAATCTTATTAATGTCAAACAACTGATCTATTCCATGTTCACGGCAGCTGATGCTAATGTCGTTATTATTCATCTGATTGTAAGACCAGCTCGTCTGCTTTGCATCAGTGGAATTCAACTGTAAGTGTAAATCTAAAGCTTGCCGCAGATGCTCTCATCTTATAAAAGTGCCATCATGACCTGTTTTGATGAATAACTAGACATAACACTGAGCAAAGTGTGTGTAACTGCTCATACAGATGAGTGCAAATGACTTTTAAAAGAACATTTCTGCATTTATTCTGCAGTAGAAGATACAGAAACAGCTGTAGAACACAGACTAACACTATACAATATGGGGGACTGCTGACAGCTATTTGAGTTCAGCTGCAAGATAAGTGACTGCAAAATCAAATCTCTTCAATAGCACATTTTTTAAAAATCACAAAAAAAAAAATCTGCTGGTGGCTGAAATAAAAGTACACTACAGGACTCCAAGTGCCCCAAACACTCAATGAAATGTTCCCGAAGCAAAACATCTTTTTGTTCATTCTTTCTATTCAGCCACTGTGCCTCAGTCTGTCCCAGAGACTCCGAGAGGCTTTTCATTATGGAACCGCAAGCCTCGCTGGAATTGGACAAGAGGAACTGACAAATTTAACCCAGTCTAGCCTCCCTGGCAAGTTAATATCACGTCTTGCCCTATTATAAGTAGAGGGAGCAGTGAAGGAGTAAACACTTTGGAACATGGTTGCCATTTCCTTTTCTCCTGCATAAATGGTAACATTGCTCTGACATGGATAGTGCCAAAGTCAGAGTAAGTGCAATTGCTTTGTATTTGTCCTCATCCATTATTCAAGCACTCCCACCCTAAGAGTCACACAGTGGTATTGTTTAGATAAATAACACCAATTATCAGTTCTGCAGGGATGGGGAGAGCTAGAAAAATAATTAAGGAGGTATGAAGGTATTTTAATAATGCAACGAATGGAGTGAAATAAGTGTCTGAATGTTAAATGCAGTTTAAAATATGCCTGCTCCCTTCCATGGAAATGGCAAGTCTCCAGGGGAGAGCGAGGGCAGGAAGAGATCGAGAGAGAGAGAAAAGACAGAAAATGAGAGAGGAAGAGAGATGCTATGTCAGTGGTTGAGCTATTTAACTACTGGGGAGGTAATTTCTCTACCTTGCGGCACCAAGTCCCTAGTGTGAGATCCAAAGAGGGAAGGGATGTAATGCGTGGCCCATTACGGTGGCAATATGGCTGCTTTTCCTCAGTGCACTTAATGCACAAACTATTACAGCAAAACGCTGCAGAAAATGACTGGATTGAATAGATATTTTCCTCTTTCACATTAGGGAATGAATGTAAGACAACACAACATTACAACTAAGCAGTGCAATCGTCTCCACACTGATTCCCTGATGGAAAACACTAGGGGAGAGAAAGGGGGAAAAGGGCCCTCACTCAGTCTCAATGGACAGTGCCGCAGTCAGTCCGTCTGAAGCATCAAAGCCAGACTGACTTGCAAGGTCCCTTCACCAAAGACAAAAAAAAATTTGAAAAATATCTCGTCATCTTACTCACATCCTCTAATGGCTGCTACAGTTTCATTTTTACAGAAGTTAAGGCATTAAACTGGCAAGTTTCAGATTTTACTGGCAGTTATGTACAGCCAGAGTAAAGTAAAATTTCAGGACACCAAACTTTATTAGATCTGGTGATGCACAAGTGCTCAAACATACAATATTTTATTTTAAGAATCCCTTCAGGCAGAAGTGGATGTGAGATTCAAGTGGATAAACAGCAGTAAGGAATAAAATATGCCGACCTGAGTCAGCCCAACCCATTTTCAAATGTAACTCGCAGCAGTAAAGGAGTGGTTTTAAATTAGACTGGGGTACGCAGCTGATTTCAGGAAATCAATAAATTCAGAGCAGCCCAGTGTATATACTGGGCAGAATGTGACAACCCCAGAAAAAGTATTTTACTGACGGTGTACATGACAGATGGAGAGAGACCAGAGAGGAGTAGCAGTGGGGGGAATTCGTCACTCCTGCAGACCAGAGGCACCATGGCATGCTTAATCATCTCTGCTTTACGCTGCTGGAACAGTGGGTGTGTGTGGGCTGGGCAGAGCTTCCAGGCCCAAGCCTGGCTCTTTTCCAGTCAAAAGACCATCTTCAGCCGCTCTCTATCTGTGGAGAAAAACTGAATGGGCTAGAAGGTCCTGCGGCATCGTATCAGAGCCAAAACAGCCGCCTTTAGCAGCTTTTTATCCCCATCGTAGGAGCTGTAGGGGAGGGCTTAGCTTCAGCTCTACTGTTGGACAAAATGGCGAACCATCTGCTTTCAGTAGCACACACAACATCCACTGTCGGCAGAGCAGGGCAGGGGGAGAAGATTGGACTGGAGATTGCGATAAACCAGGGGGGTAAGAGGGGCTGGTGGCAGGCTAAGGGGCTGTTTTGTTCTCAACTACACTTACTTTCTTTTTCACTACATCCACAGTATCTCCACCCTGAATCATTTGTCTGAAAACTCTATCAATGCCACCAGCACCAGTCAAGCTGCAGACAAATAAACACACACACACTGACGGACAAGCAAAACAAAACACTGATGCAACTGGTAGTGGCCAAAGTCCAAACTCCAATAACATAATAAGGCGGGACAGTATGATCAATGCTGGACCCACTATGTGCAGACAAACAGCAAAAAATCCGCTACAAAATTGCTGACCAATTCTTTGCATTATCATTTTTGAGGCATTTAGAAACAGGAAATGGTAACAAAAGCTTCAGAGAATAAATTCAGCCATGAACTTAAACCGAGGTGCAAGATCTTCTCCTTTATAAGGCAACTGAAAAGAATTCAGTCAGGATTTAATTTCCTTGAAATTGGCTCAGATAATTTTGAGAAAATTAGGTATAATGGGCAAGGCAGCGAAGCAAAGTTTTGACTAAAACCTTCTAGGGTCCTTTAGGAAAAATAACAAAGCTCAAATAGCAACAACAGGCCTCAGAAAATCAACCGTAATTTTCAAGAAGGTAAGAAAAAAGCTGGAGAACTGTGCATGAAGTTGTAGTTAAACATCTTAGCAGGAAGCAATGATCTTAATCTACAGCTTTTGATTAAAACTAAAAACTAGAGACGAGCTTCAATTTTTATCAACACTGAGGAAAAGTTCACTTTTAGCCACTAACAAGGTTGTGAGTTGCAGGCCTGGAAAAAATGTGTAATGAACAGGCACAGAACGAGCTGTGTTCTCTCTTGATGTATTCTGAGGAGCTCATTGACAGAAAACTCAACAGTGCACATGTTCCCCATACATCATCAAAGGGCAGGGAGCGTATCTAACCAAGCCCTGCTGAAACACAACATAATGAGGAGGAGGAGAGGAGATGAATTTTATAACAATAGGGAATTCTGACTCTAGTGCAGAAACTTAATCTGTCTTGTAATGTATTCATCAGCGACATGCATGGGTCCAGATAACTTTAGTAAGTAACATGAAGTCCCCGGGAATAAAATTAATTTTCCCTTAAATGTTTCTTACAAGTTGCAAAGGAGAACACACACATCCTTATGCCAGAATTCATTAGTGCTGAAACACTGCAGGCTTTTAACAACACGGCTGCAGAGTTAAAGAAGGAAGTGTCAGAAACCACATTACAGTGTGGGAAGTCTAATCCATTCAGGCCCAGCAGTGTGGGAGCCCCCCCGTTTGTCTTTGAAAAATAGGAACCTCCATACCAGGCAACCAGTGAGAACGAGGGAGCAGAGAGCAAGGGGCTAGAAAATGAGGTTGTCTCTTTGATAAGTATGGGCTGTTACCGCTGTCCCAAATCCACTTTGCTCAGCAGTCATAAAAGGTTTGGGAGCCCAGTTTAAGGTGGTGCCCCGATATGCTGCCTTGGCTCCCTCACTCCCAGTTCCCAACCCTTGCTCTCAGATGAGAGAGAGAATGGAGACACGGAACTAGCGCTGGATTTCCCATCTTGAAGCCGGTGCTAAAAGTAAGTTTTTATAGGTTACAGAGCTTACTGTCAAGGTGACGTGTGTGTGTGTGTGTGTGTGTGTGTGTGTGTGTGTGAATTCAGGTAATGTGTTCACAGACTGTAGGCCACAATGCCAATATCTCTTTGCTCGAGGGTTTGGAAAGTGAATCGAGTCTACAGCAGCGATCTCATGTCTGTGACACGAATCGAGGACAGGAATGCAGCACCAACGAGAATTCAGTGCCAACACATGTACAGTTTACGATTCCTGCAGCGGATTAGAGTGGAAGTCTCGACTGCCTCTTTAAACAGAGATCCTGCTATACTGTTGTTAAGAAGACCCTCCACACCCTTGTTTACACTGAATCACACAAAGCCGGCAGCGTCTTCATCTGCACCTCCATGCTGGCTCTCCCTTTTTTTTTTGCAGTGACGCTGATCCAGCTCTGTGACTTCCTCCACTGCCAGCTTAAACAACAACAATAAAGGCGCAACATTCCCGCCTTGAACAGGTTGCACATAAAGGGGCTAATGTTAGGAGTAATATCCCAGAGAAGGCAGTAAAGAGTGGGTGAGAGTCTGCTCTTCACACAAAGACCCCCTTTTCTCTCCCTATTCTACCCTTGGCTCAGCAGGAAGCCTCCTCCCTCATTGACTCACCATCTGAGAGCGGCCATATTGACTACTCTCTTTATTGAGCTGCTCTTGAGACAGAGCAGACCACTCTCAAAACCGGTCATATTTTCAACAACAAAGGCCCTTCTGTGGTACAGACTTCAGCACAAGGAAATCCTGGACATCCTGAAAAGTAAACACGCTTGACAGGCATTTACAACTGGAACATAGTAATTACACTTTAAAAGACTAAAGGGTAAAATAGATATTAGTTCTTGTTGATATAACGACGTACAGGTACGAATCTGATTTTCACACTTTGCTCTGTATTCCTTATATCGTGTCTCTAGATCTGTGAGTTTTAAGGCCTTTACAAAGGAAACAACAAGCCAAGAGTAAAAAATCATTAACAGCACTTCCAGGATAAATGGAAACCTTTCACGCAGGTAAAGATAGAGGCGGGGGAAAGGCACTTTGTAATGAACCTGAGCACTTCATTCACCGAGCTGCTGCCTCTCCGTTATTTCCATCCCTCCACTGTTTGTCCTTCCACCCTCAGCGTCAGGGTCGCTTTAATGACACTAATGGAAATAGTTGTTTCCGCTTCCCTCCCACACTTCCCCGCTCTCCATCCCTCACTATCTCTTTTTTTCTTCTTCTGCAGAATCCTTCATCCACCTCCCATCTCTCCAAACTCCCTCCTAAAGCCCATCTGTCACGGAGTACCACCTCAGGGAAATAACAATGATCTTGAGACCAAATGTAGAGGGACGAGGTGTCTGGTGAGCTGCAGCCGACTTTGCTTTATTTGAGACGCGTATCTGTTTAGGGAAAGAAAAGAAAGACGTGCCATTTTCTAATAAAAGGACGAGTACAAAGGTCTCTTCAAAGATTCTATAATGGAGCGGCTGTGAGTGAAGGTGGCTAAGCTTACTTCCTTTCATTTTGTTAAAATTGAAATTTGGGCACTTGACATGAACAGCAGTGAAGACTTGAGCGGAGACACCTGTTATCATTAGCGGGTAATAGAAAAGAAAGGCGAAGGGGGCAGATTCATTAAGACAGATTAGCGTTTTCAATTCTAAGAAAGACGTTTCTTTCTTCAAATTACTTCTGAGGATTTCTGGCCTTCACACACCTGAGAGAAGACCTGGCTGGAGGAAGAACATTAAAAGGGTCACAAGGACAAAATGAAGTACAGGAGAGGCTGGATGACACAGGTATTCTCTTTTCCGATTAGTAACAGAACTCTGTCAGAGTTAATGTGGCCACTCAAGTCTCCTTTTAAGAGTCGATGCCAGGAGCAATGCCAGACGTGCCTGAAGGAGGTAGCTGCGATAAGGGACGCCACAACCCACAGATTCTGGTATTCTCGGTGTTCCCCGCAGCAGCTGATGAAAATAAGGGTTGAGGCCAAGCCATAAAGGGATGGACAAAATGACTGGGGCGCCTAGTGCACACTGGCTGTCTTGAGCTGGCACCCACTCAACTGGCAGATTAAAAGAGGAAAGGATCCAATTTTTTCTCTGTCATCCTGTCTGCTCCCTGCCATTGTGAAACTCTGGAGGCACGGAGAAAACATGACAGGGTCAGAGGCGGAGCCGGGTCACTGCAACAACATCAGCTTTGGATGTACTGAATGCTGCCAGAAAATGTCATTCTAATACAAACATCAGTCTCTTTTTAATCAGATGAAGAAATAAGATCTTACTCGAATGATTCGCCGGTTAATAGGATTAGCAAATGCTTTGAGTGCAAGAGTGCAGCAAAATGTCCAATACGCAGACTCTGACTGGGGGATTTATTCTCTGTGTTGGTGTACGCCTTTGCACCCTGTATTTATAATAACGGTGACAAGCAATGGTATAACAGTAATCAAGAAGCACCTAATCGCTCTTTCCCAATAACCACACACACTGACCTCTATTTCCCTGTTCTGCAACGAGAGGCTCAAGATCGACTTGCTGGGACTCGAAAACGAAAACTGTTGATCAAGCTAAAAATATTCAACTGTTGGTCGGGCAGCATAAACAATCTGAGGACATCGCTTTCTGAAAGTTTTCTATTCTGCAATTGTCATTGTTTCATGGATTTCATGGACTCAACGACGAATCAAAAAACCGATCACTGTAAGTATTGCAAAAAAAAAGAAAAAAAAAATAGTAATAGTTGAAGCACTTGACAGAATAAGACCAAAGCTCCATCGTCACTGGACGGAACCCGTGAAGAACCCACAGCGTCTTACAAAATCTGGTCAAAACCAATTTTGAATAAGTCAAAAGCCACGACTGGGGATTACAATTAGAGGGATTGTTTCACTTTTGGTGACTTGTGCCACTTTTCTTACATCACTGCATGCAGTTCAAAGAGCATGCTGGACCGAGAGCAAACGGCTCCTCTGAAAAGTGGGGAAATAGCCGCGCCACGCTAAGTGATTCATGCCTTGCACTCATTAGCGTAGCATTAATTTTTCATCAACGTTTACAACAATTACATTTGGAACCCGTGTTTCTGAAATATGCATACTTGAATTCTTGCACCATCCCCCTGCACGTAAAGAGAGTGTAATCAAAATGTGTTCTTAATAATGAAATTAGTGACTTCACAACTGCATAACTCTTAATTAAACTTGATCCCACTGACACTTAGTAATTGGGCTAAGCAAGGCGCCTGTCCCTGTTCGACATGCCATTAAAACTGCAGTGATGTAACGCTATACGTGTGTTTGTCCTCCCGGGAAAGTGGTAACATTTCCCCCAAAAGCAAACTGTCATCTGATTAAACATAAAACATACAAAAACGTAAACATTTAAACGTTAGCAAATTCTGAATACACCTCTTTAGAAAGGTATCGTGGGAAACAAACGATAAATAAATAAATAAAACTGAATGATTTAGTAAACAAACATTACATAATGTATGATGACCACCAAAGTGTTTGAAATAATTTATCTAAATGACACTGGCACATTTCATCATTTTGAGTGAGACTGGCCACAAACACGTGGATACACCAAAGCAGGGAGAGGCAGAGAATACTTGTAGAATGCAAGACAGATCCTCCAACAGATGAGAGAGTTTGAAGGGGAGACAGACATCCAGGAGGGATTGGGCAGACGGGGAAACCTCTCTCACCTCCCCCGGTTGTGATAATTAACCAGCACTGATTGAGGCTCGAATTCCCCCTCTTATCAGCCTCCCCATGGGCCCACGATGAAGGATTGGCCCGCTGAGACGACAGCAACACAGTCGGGCGTACTGTGAGAGCTGGTTTAGAGACGGTGAGAGGGTACAGTGCGAGAGGACGTCAAAAACACCGCCTCACGCTGAATAATTGGAAGGCAAAATAGCAAGAAGCAGCATGTTTCTTGGGTTAAAATGGGTACCCACAGAGCAGCCAGACTAAAGGTTAAAACCATCACTTAATGTCAGGATTTGAGAATTGGACTAACCTTTTCTGGTTGTTGGAAAGACTGTTAAAATAAATCTCAGATGCCGGCATCTGCTGTTGTCGAGTAAAATGCTCTTTAAAATGAACTCTCAGGTGCTGAGACAAACTACACACTTAAAATACTACCAGAAAACAACATAGTACTACATTGCAATTTGAACCATGGGGGTTCCAGTCCCTAAAGATGATGAAGAATGGAAATGCATACGTCCCTTTGACCCACTAAACATTACAGCATTGTTCAAACAAACCACCAATCTGACATGGAGAGACAGAACTGCTTTGCATGTTTAACAAAGAGATTTGCTATGCAAGATGTCCATATGATACAGTGAAAAAACTGAAGTGACAATGCTGATATATGGAATAAACGCCCCGATTTGCTCTAGACCTTGTGACTTTAGATGTTTTCGGTTAGCATGCGCGGACGGGTAATCTGATACGGTCGTAAAATCAGCCAGCGGTGCGCAAACATGGCCAGGAAGTAGTTGACATACTGGGGCAGATTGAGCCGAGTTCCTTCTTTCTCCATGAACGACAAAAGATGAGATAGTCATCTGAGACAGGAAAGCACATTCATCTTGCCACCCACCTGCTCCAGCCCATTCCCACTAACCCTGATACTAAAGAAAATCATGTGGCAGTAATGAGATATCCTATAGATTTTTTAATGAAACACAATATTACATTCTCTTGCCCCTGGTTTTCTGCTATCACACTCGGTCATGCAAACACACACACACACACACACACACACACACACACACACACACACACACACACACACACACAGAGGAAAGAAAAATCAATATAATCCAGTATGCCTTGCAAAGTCAAACACCCAGCAATTTATCAGCATTGGATTTCAAAGTCTGGGTCTTTGCCTATTTTGTCCTTGACTGCTGTCATTTTGTTGTTTCTGTGCCTTTATTTCAATCACAACAGAAAGGAAAGGGTTGTGTACAGTACAACTTCCCACGCAGAGTAATAACAGTGCAGCATTTCTCATGAAGAGCTGCAGGTAAAAAGTGCAGCGCACATCGGACAAGTCGACTGCAGGTCACATTCAGTTGATCAGTTGATCAGAAGCCCCTTTTACTACAGATTTTCCCATTCAGAAGATCTCCCTCCTTTGGCTCCTTTGCTTGTTTACACTGAACCGAAAACAAGCCGGCATAATGTATGATTTCAGATAGCATGCCGGATTCAGAAGCGTGAGGTGTAACACAACAGTCTTCGGTATCTGTACCACAATCCCACCTGTGCTGCCTTGTCTGTACCTTTTACACAGAGCGGCGAGGCGGCGTAAAGGCGCTACGTTCACGCCTTGAACAGGCTGTATAAAAATAAAAAATAAAAAAATAAAAAAGTTGCAAGAGTCTCTGGCTCAGGCTCCTTTGAGTGGTCAAGTGTGGCCAATCTGTTTCTGATAAGCTTGATGCCAATTACCAGCCCCAGACACAAAAACATCTATAAACTATCTCAATTTCTGCGCTTGTTAAGATAAGCATCGGCATGCAAATTCTGCTAATTACAACAAGAAAGCTGAGTCACAGTCACCCCCTTTCAAATTCCCAGTGAACATTTACAGACTATTACACTGGACAATTATTGTCTTTTGAACATAAAAGGAAAGAATTATTTTCCTCTGAAAAAGAAAAAAGAAAAAAAAGAAAGAAGTAAAAACCCTCAAAGTCGTTGACATGATGCATTCCCTAACCTTAACCATCACAACTAACCTCAACCCATACACCTAACCTAGACCCATTCTAACCCTTAAACCAAGTCTTTCTGTGACACTAATATATATATATATATATTTATGTTTATGCAGGACTTGCCATCCTTTGCTCTTTTCAGTGTGAGTTGTTTGTAACTTCAAAGTGTCTGGTGAGGAGGTGCTGTTAGCAGGCTGCTGATAAAAGAGCAGCCAGTCGCTGTGTGTTCACGGCGATTTGGAGGAAACCATTTAACACTGGAGAACAGGAGAGATCAAAGCCTTCAAGCCAACACTGGGAGGGAGGCTCAATTACTTTTTTACTTGAAACCGAATGTTTCCCGTTCAAAAAAAAAAAAAGAAAAGAAAACTTAAGTAACTCTGGACAGAATATCCAGTGCAACTTGCAGAGGCAGGAGCTCAGGAGGGAACGCTGTCTGAAGTCAGTACAGTAATAGTGGTGGAGTTAAGTGTGGTTACAGGGGTTAAGTGTTTGCACCAGGGGCATAGTAAGATTACAAAATGAAGAGGCTGTGTGAGGCATAGAGGGAGGTCTGGAGGTCTCTTAGATATTATTACTGTAGTGTAGAAAACTATCCAGCTCCCTTTGAAATCATGAAAGCATCTTTTTTTTTAATGCAACAAGAGTACATCTGCATCCATCCTACTTTCAGCCTATATAAACATACTTAGCCCAGATATTTCAATTTCAAAGCATAAATACCTTTAAAATACATGTTCGTTTTCAATTCAGAGTATTAATCAACATGAAATGCGTTTGTTTACGTTTCCTATCAATTTCCACAACATAAAGTAGAAAAAGATGGAGGAGAGGCGGAAGAATAATTTCGAATCACTACTTTTAGTGCAGAAACAAGTGATTTAACCTGGTTTCTGTTCAAACACAGAACTGAACAGATGTACCAATATTTGAACCGTGTTCGCAAAAATGACCTTTTGGAACCGAAAGGTCTTACGCCATGCCCTTTGGCGGACAGGCAGCGCCGAGGTGACTGGTGTTGAGTGAGTGTGCAGCGCAGAGCTTTCCCAAATCTGCGTTAAGAGCAGAATGATTTGCAGGGAGTTTTTTGCGCTGATGCTTTTCTGTTGATCCCCTCGTTCTTTCTTCCCGCCGCTTGTTTTTCACTCAGCAGGTTCTGCTTTTCACGCATTCATTTCCACACAACTCAAGCAATTCTGTTCAACCATTACACTTCTTTGTTTGCACCTTTGTCCCACTGCAACCAGCTCGCTCCACCACCGAGTGTTGAGACCTGTGCCGGTCTCTAAGGGTTTTGTTCACTACGACAAAAGCGCTTGGAGAATGTTGTGACACTGGTGGTATGAATATAGCATAAATGTCACTCATGAACAAAACATTGTATCCCTACACATCCTTCCAAAAAATAAGTATCCTTGGTCACAGAGACTGAGTTTGACATAAGTACATGCATGTGACCTGTGTTGATACGCACTTTACACTGCTGCACGACAGGGCCTCTCTTTCTTTTCCCTGCCCAACAGAGACTGAACGCTCATTACGGAGTGAGCTTATCTCTGCCCTCAGCCCTGTCGGCTCGGACAGCAGGAGCTGCCCAGGCTGTTGCGGATGCTAATGTGGATCATATTGCAGGTGAGGAAGAGGCTCAGTGATGTGGCAACAAGACAAAGTAATGGGTTTTTTGTTGTGCAGTCAAGACATCAGGGGGAAAGAAAAGAAAAAAGAATTCTGCAGGACACACCAAGGTGAACGTCACTCATAGTGTGCTTGTGTGTGCATCTCAAAGACAGAAAAAAGGAAGGAGAAAAAAATAATAAATCGACACGTTTGTGTAAGAGAATTATGGCTGTGGCCTCAATCAGTCTGGCTTAGATAAGAGCTGAATGAAAAAAAGAGCCTTCTGTCCCAGCAGCCACAAAAGGATGGCGTGACTCAGTCCCAGTGGGTATCATTTCTCACTGTACAATCGTTTCTGTAACAATATCACAGCACACAATATATGGTGCATGTTCATTCTCAAGCCTGTGCTATCTACATTTACACACAGAATGCGTTTGATGACATGATATTAAAAAAGGCAAAACCGGTAGTTGAATTCAGCTGAAAAATGTCACCTTGTCGTCGAAACACTGACAGTGCCTTCGTCTAAGTTACTGAGGTGAAAATAAAAGATGGGGTTGTAGTTATTTGTGTAAATATTCATGAGTATGGTAATTGAAGGGCTCAATCTTCATTTGAGAAGGATTCACTAGTTTTGTCAGTGTTACACCAAGAAAACTAACCAACTAGCTGTGACAGCTGTGGATGTATTTCCAGTTTAATGTTACTGCTTGCATCTCACCACAACTTCGTCAGTTTGTACTTGAAGACTTCTGAATGAAAACAATAGAGAGACGTTACTTGTTTCCTCGGTGGTTGCTCATTTGTCTGCAGCTAGTGTAACATATTATCAGAATCAATTTGGCAACGCGCAGCTGGCAAAACAGTGCTATCTGTGCAATTTCTATTGCATCTCAGAGTCACACAGTTAGATAGATGAATCCCATTTCATGTACGCTGCCGAATTGTATCTTGGCTCCATTCTGTGATGTGATCACACACACACACGTGTGTTTGTGTGTGCGTACAACCAACCACAAAGCAAGAGATTTAGCCCCTCAAAGGGACCCTCCCTCCCCCCCTCCCACCTCTCTGTCTCCATCTATCTGTCCCTCTCACAATAAAAACACAGGAATCAGAGACCATGAGCACTTGACACAGACTCGTCCTGTGGCAGATTTGATCAGAGCACAGCTGAAATTCCCTGTTATCTGTCAGCCAAGGTGTGTAAACAGTCGACCACCAAGCATGACCGGCTTGTGTGTAAGTGTTTACAGTATATCATAGACGCATCAGCAGATGTAATCTCTTCCAGAGCAATCTGGTTCAAGTTACCCCCCACAGGTTCTCACTTCTGAAGCAAACTGCTTCACCAGTACGGCTTGGTTGAAGTTTCATCACTATTGGCTCAAATGTGGCAGTCAAATCTGCCTACTGGACCTCCATATTAAGCTCTCTTATCAATCCTATCGGTGAGGCCTGTATCAGAGGAGAATCAAGAGAAGATGAGAGGATTTATGTAGTTAATATGCTACATATAGCTTACGTGGTGTAGTGGTCATAAATAATTCACTGGAGAGGTATTAGATAGGGACCTGTGTATCGCTGAAGCAACACTTTTCCGTCATGTTGAGGCTCGCTTGACAGCCTTCTCCCAAATGAAAACTGCAAACTGACATCAGTTGTGAAAACTGCATCAGGAATAGACTTTGAAGTTATGATGAATTGTGTGTATTCAGCTCGAGGTATTGACCCACTCAGCGCACGCAAACTACAAAACATCCCTCCCCAAACAACAAATCATTGAGAAACAACAGTGCTTCCCAGTGATTTCTTACCCACAATCCAGATGTATAATGAGGTATGTTTCTATAAGTGTGTGTGTGTGTGCGCGTGTGTTCGTCTGTATATCTCAGCCAAGCCAAGCTGCTGAGTAAATAAGCAGCTGAGTGGCAGCAACTGATGAGCAGTAATGATTTGTGTGCAGTGCAGTCTTTCCCCCTGAGGGTTTCATGCACACCCCACCAACCCACCCAGACACCACACCGAAGCGAGAGCTGCAACTAGAGGGGCACTCTGGCCCTGAACCCATCTAATCCTGAGCACGAGAATAAGGCCCCTGTAAATTTGTGTGTGTGTGTGTGTCGGTGTGTGTTTTTCATGGAGCATTGCAGGAGCACCCCCATGAATGTATAAATATACAAGTAGCTGCCGTCCCCGGTCGGCTCTGTGTATATGTGTGTCTGAATATATGCTAGGCTGACAGAGGTTAAATAGAGTACACATCTGCTGGGACATATTTGTTTCAGTGATGCAGATTAGCCATTAGCAACAACGACTAGTACAAATAAACCGTAAACTAACCTTAAAGAAATTAATTGGGACGACAATGATGTTAAATTTAGGGTGAAGTTTCGTCTGCTGCTGGCGGAACCGATACACGGTAACAGCAAACAGAGAGAGAGAGTCAATTTGCATCCAGACTGCAGTCACTTCCTGCTTAATCTTTCCTGATCAAACAATTTACCGTCTTCACATGCAGGCTTGGAGAGGCGACGATACAGTACGTGAGACTTTAAGCTCTAGGAAAACAAAAATAGTATTAGTCACCACAAATAGTTTTCATATTTAATAGGCTCTCTCAAGCAGAGTGCTTCTCGCTGCGTTCCCTTGTCCGCTCCATCACGTCTGAGTGTTTGGTTAAATTATTAATGTTGCCCTTACAGGCTGCAGGTTAGCCAGAAGGCAGGGCGGTAGTATGTAGTGCGAGGAAGCCACTTCAGCCCCTTGTTTACATGCTTGTGGGGATTTTGATTGAGTGCTCACCTGTTAGTCGCCCACAGTGATGTCAGTTGCGCTGACATGGCCGCTATGGATTTACTTGTATACCCAGAGCATTTAATATACATACGTGTCCTGTCTATAAACACAATACAGGCATAATTCCACATGTGGCGTGCACCCAAGTGGATTGGAAAATCATGGCTGAGGCTTGCAAAGGTTCTGTGATTAAACCGAGCTCCGCGGGAAAGCTGGAAGTGCACATGCTGGGAGCAGCTGCGGTGCTGCGATACGAGGAGCGGTCTGCCCATTGGAATTAGCTCAGAACATAGAGCATAATTATCTTCGCAGGCAGGTAACAGCTCCACTCTGCGCCGCTGGTTTGGGTTACTCAGACAAAAGTAAACAGAGAAGAAAGAAAATGCACAGGGCCGTGGGTTCTGGAAGAAACGTAGTGTCACCGCGGAGATATCCACTGATGTATCCCAGAACACCTTTATTTACATCTGGCTTTCGGTGGCTACGCTGGGCTGAACTATGTCAAACCTTTACTCAAAAATGAACTGACAATCTCCAATGTGCTGTTCTTGTATTTCAAATCTCCCACAGGCTGAAGGACTCATCTCCTCTGAGTTCAAAAAGGCGATTTCACTGAGCAGAAGCCACAGTTTTCAGATATTTGGGCGATACTGAGGCTGTAACACACTATTACAAAGAAAAACGGGGTATGCTGATATCTGGAATGGTTCCTTGAGTAAGCAACAAGAGTTATGCCTTGCCTTGTCTAGTGCAGACGTAAGCTCCACGCTGCACACAAAGAGAAGAGAATGTTGGGGCAGTGGAAAAAGGGATTTTAATGGCTTCATTTGACTCCTGACAGGACTCTGGTTTGACTCCAACTCTGCCTTTGATGGGTGGTAGGGATCCAGGGGGCACCTTTGTTCAAGCGCTTAGGCTCTGGCACTTTAGAGAATAGTGAAACTATGAGAGTAATTTGGCAAAGCACTGTGTGTGTGTGTGTGTGTGTGTGTGTTGGGTTTTTTTTTGTGTGTGTGTGTGTGTGTGTGTGTGTGTGTGTGTGTGTCTTGTAAGATGGGGAGGGTGGGGGCACGGGGACTACTTTTATCCACATTCATTTGGTTTCCTGTCATGAGCACAGACAGCACAAAGAAGTAATAGAAGACCCGCTCTGACTGGGGATTATGGTAATGGGCACCTCGGCAAAACGGTGCTAAGCTAACTGTCGTAGCCGGTACCCTGCACACAAACTCTATTACAACAACATGCAGAAAAATTTTAAAACCTGCAAAAAATAAAAAATAAAAAAATAAAAATAAAAAAAAGATAAATATTCACAAACATCACCCGGAGGCATGGAGCACTTGTTTTCAGTTTCCCACTCTTTTCGACTGCCTTAGAGCGCGCCACATTCTCTGTCATATGAACCTGTTTGTACATGCCTCTGGGACTGGGATAATTAGCTCTGACGCTCAATCTATTTTAGGGACTAGCCAAAGCGCTGGCAACTGTGCACCATCACTGCTTAATACTGTACATGAAAGGCCTGAATGAATGATGAATCCATCCATTAGTGCGGAGCTTCTGGAGTGTTACAAGACGTCTGGGCCCTGTTTTCCCCTTTTTCTCTCTACGTTTGCGGGGAAGGGAGGAGGAGCGGCTGTTGTGTTGAAAGGCATTGGTGATAATTGGTCTTGGCTCTTTTGATGTGCAGACAACGCCATAATCCGTCCTAATCATATTAAGGGGACCCTACTTGGCCAGCAAGGGCAATCCAGCTATAGCCAAGATATAGGTAATACTTCTCAGCTTCAATGTGAACGTGTAATAAGAAGCAACAAGCTGTCCCTCTAATTGGCTGCCATTAAGAAAATTGCCCTCTTTTCTGGCTCTTGGTTACTTTTAATGTCCACATCACCCACAGGTGTATTGTGCTCATGTCTGACATCATCTCACTATTTAACCTTCCAGCATTTTGTCTTTGTGTTCGGGCAAGAAAAGCCAATCAAAGGCAAGACATCAATCCTAAAAGGTGAAAGGCCTGAAGAAAAGGTTCAAAGGAGTTCTTAGAAGTGTACAGCTTGTCATGTCAGCAGGAGGACAAAGGACTGAGACAGGAGGATGAGGCAGTCTGGGACCATGTGTCCACACCCTGGGGGTTTCAGCCAATGATCTAACTGTCCTGAGAGGCCAATGTGGCATTTCCTGCCCGCACCCCGGGGCTTGGCAGCGGGCACACCATGTGGACGTGTTGTGGGCATATGGCGGTAGCGTTTTCTGTTTAGCATGCTCAGGATTTTCCTATTGATTTTTCACAGCAGCACATCTTTCAAATTAGTCGTTCTTCCCATTTTCTAAGAGCAAATTACCACTTGCAATTATGTTTCATCAGCTCACAAGGGGGGGAAACATCGCACTGGCTGATACAAGCAGTTAGTAGACATGTCATGTAAATTAATTTGGACACCTGGTAGGGACATCCCAAACACTGCTTCATCAGCTGTTTAAAAACTGAAACAGTACAATTTATCAACTGTGGTGTCTTTCAGAATACTGTCTTATACTATGCAAAAATTGGGGCGTAGAAGGCGCCCGGCGTGCGGGTGGCACAGTGGTGTTAAAGCCTCAGCAGCACTAGCATGGCTCCTAACAGTGAAGCATGCAAATCACGGCTAGACACAGAAAAACACACGCACAGACACTGACAGACGCTAAATTCTTATGACGAGAAATGACTACTCGCGACCACATATAGCACATACGCTGTCTCACACAATCAAGCAGCAAAGTCTGCTTTTCCACCATGTTCTTTATTCCGCGATAGGCCGAGGCAGACACAAACACCGCCTTTATAAAATACAGACTTCATGTCTTGACATCTTTTTCTTCTAGCAGCACTACCCACCAATAAACATTTATACTGTCAGCAGAATGACTGTTAGAGTCGGGTGAAACAGGCACAAAGAGATGCTCTCTTCCCCTCTCTCTCTCTCGCTCTCTCTCTCCCTCTGATCCCATGCAGGCTAACATGTTACCAGCAGTGTGTTATTACTGTTCAAGGGCTTGGTGTGCGATTGAGCACCTGGCTTCATTTTCCAATCAGCATCTCAACAGAGCTGCTAAAAATACACCATTTGCTTCATCTAAAGGGATATATATATTAAAAAAAGTAATCCTATTACCCAAAGAGATGTTGTGAGTCACCACAACAATCATTACTTTTTAAAAAGAGTTGGATGCACATATATACAACAAACTGTTTATTGTATGGCCCAATTTGGCCAAAACGCCCCGTCAGCGTCTCAGTGCTGCGGTAATAAATCTCTACAGTCAAGTTGTTGATCTGATATGTACAAGAGGTTACAATCTGTCAGATATAGAAAACTTTTGTAAAGTCTAGAGCTGAACAATTAATCAAAAATATCATCAAAATCGAAATCTTGCAAAGCGTCACAACATCCCATAGATGGAGCACTGTGGTGCCACAGAGACGCCCCCGGCCTCCCCTCTTATTCTCCAGGTGTATGGGAAAATGCTTGTTTTTTCTCCTATGAAAGTGATTTGCAAAAATGAGCATTCCCACTATAATCGTGACTCATGTCGTGAACATCTGTCAAAAACATGGCAATATTATTTTTTGTGCATAATCGTTCAGCCGAAGTCGCGTTTACATTTACCGCTGTAAAAAGATTCTTGTCTTCCAATAACAGTAAATCCCCTTTTTGGTCGAGATGACGTGACCACATGCGTGTTCTCAGTTTCCTGGCTCGCTGCACGGAGTATCTTTGGCATTTTATTCAACGATTAGACCAAATAAAAAAAAAAAGAAATGTTAGAAACCTTGTGATCACCAAACTCCTGGCTTTGGAGCTTCCTGTTTTTTTACCCAAGGCGAGTGAGGGCTCACTTTTCTTTTTTGTTGATAAGTTTATTTGATTACATTTATTATGATATTCAGGATTCGTGATATAAGTAGTATTAATTATGAGATTTAAATTAATTTGCAGACGGTATTTTAATTACACAAGAATTAGCTTTTAATTCGCATGGGCATTGTCATTCTCTTCTAAACCAGCCACAGCGACCACTTAGTCGTGATCCCCGACGTAATCGTCCAATCACACAAGCCTTGTCCGACAGTGTGTGTAAATGAGTGTGTATGTGCATGTGTAGCTCAGAAGGGGGGGGGGGTTTGGTGCTCTGGCATTGTTGTAGGAATCAAATATTGTTGCCATGGCGACCCTCTGGCAGCGGCAGCCTCTTTGCAGTAACCAGAGAGTAAAGACCCCCAGGGACCCCCCCTCCCTCCCCTCACCCCTCTAGCCTCCGGCACGTTTGCGGAGGGGTCGCAGTGATCCAACCGGGGGTGTCTGGCACCGGTGAAGGCGGCGTCCTTTGAACACACGCGCACAAGCAACCAATAGACCCTCTGTCCATTTGTAAGCCCTCGTCATCCCAAAAACGAGTTTCAATTTTCATCTCTGAGTTTGCTTTCAAACATCAGCGTCCAACACAATGAGCCAAAACAAGAGCTGGAGCCTGTTGATAGACATTTGGAGAGCTAGAGGACTGAGGGGGGAGAGGAGGAGCTACACTCTGCCTGTTTGAGAGCAAAATAACTAGCTGTGTGTGTGTGTGTGTGTGTGTGTGTGTGTGTGTGTGTGTGTGGGTGTGTGTGTGTGTGTGTGAATGCACACGCACACACACACACACACTCTCTCACACCAACCCCCTCCTTTGCCTAACACAGGTGGGTATTGTCTGCAGCGTGGGGCGCTCCTGGCAGCCAGCCAGCTCGGCTCAGTCACTGGGCTAGTCCTGCTTCAGTCGACTGGCTGCACAGGTCCACTGTGGCAGACTAAACGCTCTCTCCATAAGCAGCTTTTAACCGTTTCCTGTCCATCCGGGCTTGAAAATTTGCGAACAGGTCAGAATTAGAAAAGGAGTCCCATGTTGATGCTGATGCAAAAACACCGTCTTTCAGCATGTGTGAAATGTAAACAAGCAAACACAGCTGAGACTACGCTTGTTTCTGCACAAAAAAATTCTGCACTATTATATTTTGACAATCGGCCCCATGGTGAAATTTCTACAAGTGTAGATACATAAAGTGTCTCCTTCCAGACTTGTGCTCAGACTGGTTACCTGGGCAGAGCTTGCTGCTCCCTGAGGAGTCCTGCTGGACCCTTTGATTTACCAGACTTCAGAAAGAGCTCTCTATCTGTGGAAAGCATCTTCAGTGCCCTTTTGTTCCTTTGTGTCGATGTCAGGTCAGTTTAAAAAAAGGAGACCTACAGTCAGCTGGGGAGTATGAAGGGATGGTGAGATAAAAAAAGAAGTGAGACGAGGCAGTTCACCGATTAACCCGTTGTAGGACACTTCGCAGATGATCATTCGAAAATCATTCGAACAGCAAATCTGTGCACGGAGCCGACTGTGTCAAAAACATCCACATGGGTCTACACATGTTAATGGAATGAAAATGTCAGTAAACAATGACACAGACTGACTTCAGAGAGTCAATGAGGCCTCACAGATGCATGTGTGACTATGCTTTCTATCACAACAAGCACATTAAATGAAAAGGCGTCTGCCTGCTACAGCATGAAGATAGTCATTAATTAACAAAATTACAGATTTGTACACTTCCCTTGCCCTTTGAAAGTCAAAGTGATGAAAGTCTGCTGTTGCTTTTGCTGTTGCTGACAAAGACAATCTTAATGCTGAAAGATTTTCGGCATAAAAACCACATTATGCTCCCGTTACATCATATCAGCCCTAAAAATGTTCCAGACATTACGTTTTTAACAATTTCTGCTGGATAAGTGAGCGGCGTAGAGTTGGAGAGTGCTCACAAACATCACTCACATCACGACAAATGAACAAATAAATTCAAACAATTCAGGGAAATATATATGGGTGTCTAAGGACCTAACCATTGATTTATTACTGAACCCAAAGACTCGCGAGCTGTAGCTCAGGAGCCGCAGGGTTTTTTTGCACAGAGAGGTTATTGATGGAGGCATTGATTAACTGTCAAATTTCAACATAAAAGGCAGTCAGACCATAATTTCAGATCAATCAACAGGGCTCAATGTCAGTCTATAATGTGTAGTGGTATGTGTCCAACACGATCATGACGCAAACTGCTACATGAGTGTTGAAGATGCTTCAGGCTGCAGTTAGTAACACAGTAAAATAGTGTGTGACAGAAAAAGACATGACATCCCACTAACCAACTTTTAGTTAATTAAGTTTATTTTTCACTGACAATGGTCCCTGGAGTTCAAGCTTGAAGTTGTAGAAGTTACAGCAGTGACATTCAATGGGGGAGTACACAAGGAGATGGAAAAGCCTTTTCTTTCCATAACTCTTCCAAAAAAAAAAAAAAAATCGAGGAAGGAAAAAAAAAACCCTGGAGAGCATTTGGAGAGGTTTTTTTTTCTCAACTTTAATTACAGGCCTCTTGTCAGACAGATCTCTCTCCAAGAGCTATAAATTGGAGGGAGGTGGTTGGAACAGAGACTGAGCAACTCTTTCCCAGTCTTCGAGTCTCTTTCACTTTTCACCTCACAAACACGCAACAAGCCAAAGCACGCAGAAAGCCATACATACGCACTATGACTTGAAACACTTCTCACAGGCAAAGATCAGAAGTATCACTGCAGATGTGACAAAACACAAACATGGGAGCTGAAGCTACACACTCAAAGAGTTTATGTTGCTTCAGTTAATAGGTTGGTTGAAGAAAGGAAAAAAAAAAAAAAAAAAAAAACCCACCATGGAGCTTCCACTGAGCTCACAATCTCACACATTCACCCACACAACTGAGATGTTCCAATTATCAACATTAATTAAAACACATACTTGTAGTAGCTGAAAACACAATGACCAATTGAGTCTATGTGAATCCACAAAACACACATCCTTCTACGGGTAATGAAAAATAGGCACGATGGTAAATAAGCATAAAACAGCAATATAAATCTCATTTAGATTCAATGGAACCACACAGACACTCCTGACATCCGCTCTAACACGGCTCGGATCAAGACTAATGTCCAGCCTCCTGTGCAACTCTTGCCCCGCGGGACCCCGCGCGCTCCTCTCCTTCCTCAAATAAAGCTGCAAAATGAATAACAAATAGCTGTATTGCAATTTTATGTTTCCACAATTTATGGCTGCACAATAGAGTGACACTGAAGTGGCTATAAATTTTCAGTAACCCTAGACATCCCTGTGTGGTTTAACAATCTCTCTTCTATTACACTGGTCCGGTGACATCTTTTAAGCATAAATGTGACTGATATTAACGTCGATATGGCAAAGCAGCTATAATGTGAAAGGAGAATATAAATCTCATATAAGCTATTTTTGAGACAAGCAAGTGGAAAAGCATAGATTATTTTTTATTTGAATTTTGTGAGTAAAAGATAAGTAACACAATGAGGTGATGACAAGACTTTCAAACTGCTGCTGCTTTGAGAAATACTGCATGTGACGAAGTAAAAAAATATTTTTAAGAAAGGGTGCACAATATTGAGAAAACCTGTCCGCAAAAATCATGAACGCAAAAGTAAAAAAAAACATGGCTGGATTGTTTTTGCTTCCAATAATCATACAGAGCAATCTCCTCCAGGTACAGCTGTAAACTGACCAAAGAACAAAATCAGCTTTGGATGAGATCTTTTACTAGATCTGATATCAGATGAAAATGTTTGATGGTTTATGCAAAATTATGGCATGTATCTGCAAAGCTGGTAGGGGGGCATTTTGGAGCCCATAACAAGATTATGGTAGAAACAGCGTGCCACAGTCCATCCCCTTGAATGCACCGTCTGTCACTGCAGTAGGTCCCAAAGCACCGAGCTGCCAGCCTGTTTCTACGCATGCATGATGATGGGTGACACTGAAAGCCAAAGGCCCTGTCACACCATTACAGCCATTGTCTGGCAGATTAGACAAAGTTAACTTGTGAGCCCACACAACCAACACTTGAATGTCAGCGTGTATAAACTCAGGGAAAACAAAGAGGGTTTTCAAAATGTAAAGCGCTTCTGTCTTCTTCAGAGTGAACGCTGAAATGTCCTTTTTTTTTGTTTCACCTGTCACTGTAATGTTCCGTAGAAAAATTAATAAAAGAAAATATTGAAAAGAAAACTAGATGTAGATATTCTCTCCTCAGCTCCAAGCATTTGAGTTTGATACTATTTTTGTTCAAAACCAATCCGTCCTCCCGACCTTAAAAAAAGTGTGAAGGAACATGTTTTTTTTCACTCATTCAGGTGTTTAAAATCAGGCCTAGGCTGCACTGTTACCTGGTTCTGCATGTACATGTTACCCATGTAATTACCAGGCGCTAACATTTTAAATCCATGTGTGAAAATCAGTACTTACACAACATTTCACGTTCACGGTTGAAATTTTGTGATTCTATGGTGTGTTTTGCTTTACTTGCAGCCCTTCTTCCCTCCTCAATCCCCCACTTCTTCATATGGGGAAAGCAGCACAGTAACAGCCAATATCCTACTTAGAACAACCTTGTTAGCCTGCGGCTACTGTGTTACAAGTAAAGAAGCTGACAAGCCTTCTACTTGCCCAGTACACTGACTGCCAAGGTTTTCATAGCTGTTCCTGGTTCTTTGTACCCGGAGCTACATTCTCAATACCACCAGGGAAGCGTGGGGCCCAGCTCTCCCAGCCCAATGTCGTAAAGTGTGGAAAGCATCCAGTGCCACCATGGCTCCCAATTTTACCGCCAATAGACCGTTGTGATATCCCATTTTGGCATGACACCTTTGACACGCCGTGTTGCTCCCTTCCGTGAAATCTGTTTTGTCTGTCGGGTTTACCGACTAAGAATGTCCCACCATGCAAACACATGTGCCACATCCCCCTTCCCCCTACATTCTCTCCTGTGGCTCGGGGTCCCCAATTCCCCATGCATGATCATTTGCATCTCATTACCCAGTGTAAAACAAACAGTGTGTTCGGTGTACAAGTCTAATTTCTGTGTCCAAAAGCGTCACGTCTAAAAGCAAATTGCGTATAGTGGCGGGTGTACAGGCGTCTCTACCTGTGTCAATGAGGGTTAAGACACCTGCTGCGCCATTGATTACAATGTCCAACAGCAGCTCAGCGGGGTGTAATCAGGATGTGGGAGGATGGGTGTGCTGGTGGTTTTTCTTCGCTTCTGCTGAGGCCCCATCTCCATTTCAAAATCTGCCTTTTACCTGGGTGTGTTCTTTGTCTTTCCACAGCTTGAATGCTCTCTTTGAAAGCTGTCTGTCCGACGGAGAGGCAGCATTATGCATACAAACACAGAAAACGCAGCCATTCAGACATACAAAAGAAAAAAAAAAGACGTGTGCCGAATTCAAAACACAGGCGGACACAGACATACATGCACACCCCGTGCAGAAACTCAGAAACATATGTTCAATGGCTTTACATCCTTGACTCCCAACAAGGTCGCCTTATGAGACTCTCACAGGGGACTCCCTCCTGCCATTCTCACCCTTCACCCAGTGTTCAATCAAAAAGATGGTGTTGGACATTGTCCAGCGGGTCAGTGAGACGAGGATACGAGAGAAGCAGGGTAGAACGATGCTGTCTGTATCAGAATGCCATGTGTGTAATATCCACTTTTACCAAAGAGAGTTGGGTAAAGCATGGCAGGCATTATGCCTTGTGGATGCCACGAGGGAGCCATCCTGGCATCGGCACGCTGCATGCCGGTTACACGCCAGACAATGAGAAAAGGCAGAATGGCGTGTGGGGGAGATAATCCGCCCTACGCACAAATAACGCCGCCTCTCTGGCTTCCGGGGCCTTCCTTTTGTTGACAGGGGCCACAATGTCGCTCAATATTCGACCTGACAAGCACAGCAAATCACCGCAACGGAGCCGAGTGTCAAGAGGAAGTGGGTTTGTTTGCTTATTGAGCTGGAGCGGGCAAGGTGGGAGGGAAAGTGAGAGAAGGAATCATGAGACGAACTGATGGGGAAATACAGTAGAAGACAATGGGTAGTAGACACAGAGAGCAACACATACAAGCAGAATAAATCTAGTAGCTGACAAACAAACAAACAAAGAGGATTAGGAATAGTCCTGGGGGGGGGGGGGTTTCTATAACTCAGAGGGTAGTTTGAGATCCAGAAAATCAAGGGGGTGATAAAATCTCCATAGTGAGGTGACGCTGATCTGACGAGGAGCTGTGAAGAGGCAGTAGCTCCTGGAGAGCCCAGTGAGATGCCTCAGACACTGTTTGTACAAGCTGTGCACAAGTGGGCGTATATGTGCTTAAGAACAGGGACCATGGATTCCTTTGTCGCTGCGCAGTCGGGAGCTCTGTTTCAGATGCTGTCATGTGAAAACCACAATCTCTTCAAACACTCTTCCAGCCTCACCTGAAAGGAGGAGAGCAAGGGAGAGACTGCAGAACGGAGGAGTCTCCTCGGCACAGGAGTCCGCACTCCCTTTTGGTGAAGTTTCTTTGTCTCCACCCGTCTCATGCAGCTGTCAGCTCAAGTCCCCGAGGGGTGGGTGGCGGGGTGGGGGGCTGTGAAGCCCAACGGGACCCCTCTACACTCTCAGCGAAGAGGCTAATCACTTTACAAGAGTGTCAAGACATCCAAATGCCCCTGATGGAGCAGTAATGACCGCTGTGATCACAGTCATCATACTTTTCTGCTAACAATAATTTTGATGGTGTCACGGCATCAAGCGAGGGCCAAAAAAAAAAAAAAAAAATCAATAAGAGCAGAGTGACGTAAACACAGATGAGCTGGCTGGATTGTGCAGGCTGCTGCTGCTGCTGCTGCTGCTGCTCTTAACCGGCTGACTGTTATGGCACCTCCTTACACAGTCAATTAACCAGATTCATTAACCAGCCGATATGTCTCGTTCAGAATCAATCTGGCCCTCGTCTCTCTGTGCCTGTTTCAAGCCAAATAAAACAAGCATGTAAAAAAAAAAAAAAAAAAAAAAAAGCTGACACTAATCACACATAAATACATGGCATGCATTAGGTGGACATTTCATGGTCTATGTCGAACCATTCATTTTCTCACTTCCCAGCCGGTTATCAGTTGCTTCTTTTTTTTTTTTTTCACTGGTAGCCAACTCAAGAAGATAACATGGCGGGGATGCTACCAAGTTGGGAAACAGAAAGAAGCAAGACAAGGCTACAAAAAAAGACACATCACACCTCAAGTCCCATGTGAAGCCTGAATGTCGCAGTGGTCTGTTCTCCACAAAATTTATGATTTTGGCAATTTTTCCATCATCACGTTTGAGAGCAACCTGTCACCACGACAGGCTTTTCCAAGCTGATAGCAATATTGCTACTTTTAACACCTGTTGCGAACAGCAAAGCACCGCTGGATGTGCAGTTACATTCGGTTTTAAACGTGGTCCTGCTTATTTCACTTTAATTCCATCCTGTGTTTACTAAGAAAGACCCTCAGCAATAACACCATTCATTATTTCAAGGTAGAGGACACTCACTCTGTCTCTCCTGCTATCACCCTCCAGCCTTCACTCCTTCCTGTGTAAGCATTTTTAAACTTGGCAGCTATGACTGTGATGATGGAGCCTCTCCAGACAGTAATGTGATGGTGGGAGACACCTCCAATTTGATAAGCATTTATCACCCCTGGTATCCTCAGCTCTATCTCAGCACATTCACTGGATTCACTGAATGGGATAGTACACGTGGCTAAAATTTTTTCTTTAATAATATTAAAAGCATTTTTCAAACAGAGTATAAAAAGATTTCCTCAGAATAAAATTTCTTTTTAAAAAATCACCTGAACAGCAGCACAGTCTCTAGACCTGTGAAGGTTACAGGATAATGTGCTAATGCAATAACACCCAGATTTGTAGCGTCACATTACAGCAACTCTGATTGTGCATCAGTGCAATCTGTTTAGGCCATATTACCTTGTCAAGGCTTAGAACAATCCTTTTTGAGGATTAAGACGAGGCCTGTGGAATAGCATTAATCTGGCCTACAGGATCTGAGCGCTGCACTGCAGAAGGATAGAGTGGGGGGGGTGGGGGGGGGCACAGCAGCAGATGATAATAAGAGCGACAAACCCATGCCATTTCTCTGAACTCCATTCCACGGTGGCCTGCAGGGCTGAGGCAGACTGCTAGGGATGTGCTGCCATCAGGATGAGAAGAGCTGCCCTGTTAGCCAGCCCATATGGCCAGTCTTTGTGCACAACAGGACACACAACAGGACACACAACTGGCCTACATGCGAGCCAGTTCTAAGGGAGTCAACTGAGCCAACGTGCTTGGGTTCTTGTTTCCCTTTGAATAGTAACAGGGTCACCTCGATAGCCCCACGCCACCAGCACCCTATATTTAACCTGCTGCTAGCCGGTGGCCAATAACATATTAATATAACTCTGTTGAAAGCCGATTTGCTTAGGTGTTAAACTGATCCTCTGAGGGGCTGCTCGGTTTTCCTGTGACATCAAGGTGACTTACTGGAGTCCGGGGGGGGGGGGTTAGGCAAAGGCTGGGTTACGAAGAAATAGCCAAGATACAGGCATTGCTCTGAAAGAAGCTCCAACTGGTGCATCAGCCTCAGACCAGCCAGCCAAATCTGACTAAGTCCACCACTTCAAACCAATAATTACCACTTCTAACCAATAATCAATGTGATTTCCTGCTCGTGCTTAAATACCAGAAGATAAGCTGAAAGGGTTCTTTAAAGGGCATATCTAACTATGTAAGAGCCTCTTCTGCTCGGTATAGGCAGCAATTGTGGCCCCAGTGGTTTGCAAATGTGTTCTTGGATAAGGGATGAGAGCAGACTGATGCAGAGATGCTGGGAACTAAGAGATTAAAAGTTTTCAGAATATTTTCAGATGAAACCCTTTAACAAACTTGCTTAGCTGGGAAATCAAAGGGGATTGGCTCAACTAGTCTACTAGCACTGGAGATATGCGGCATCTGTGTGCAATTTGCCTTTAAATCAACCCTTGAGGGTTGGCAAGGATAAGCGCCTTTCCCATGCAAATTAAATATGGGGAACACACACACACACACACAACAGTTGTTCAGGAAGTAATCAGGTGTGAAACTGTATGTCTAATATGGTCTAAGGCCTTTCACAGTCACTGCAGATGCAACAATAGCAAAGCACAGGCACAGCAGTAGCACAAGAGGCAATATCCCTCCACTATGCCACAGTAGCCCTTCCCTCTTACACACACTGACTGCTTAACAACAATAATGTCCACCATTACTATAGCTGTAAACATCAACCTACATCCTGCTACCAATGGAAACATCACGCCCATTATCCACTCCTATGACGGAGACAATAGTGCACAGGAGGGAAGCAAGGATTGAGCATCCTATTTTGTGGCAGCCTATTACAAGGGACTGTTTGGAGCATGATGATGAATAAATCATTTCAATATGGCTTTGGTGGAAGGGGCAATTAGACGCTGCAGCTTGAGGCTAATCAAATCCATGACTCTCTCTCTCCTTCCTTGGCATCCATTAGAATGGGTGGAGGGCGGAGGGTGAAGATGAGACGCTAAACATTAGTGGCCTCTGCCTTCCTGCAGCCACAGTGCTCGTCAGTTCTTCCTATTGCTGCATTTGTTTACAGTAGGTCTGTGGTGTGAGTGGGCCTGCAGAGTGTGTGTGTGTGTGGGTGTGTGTGTTTTTCTTATTGGAGTAGCACTCACTTAAAACTTCAGACAAACAAGAAAACACCACCGTAAGCACAAAGAGCCGGGCAGATAGTGGAGAGGATCTTGAGCAAACAAGGGCTGCTGTAACAGAATCAAAAACTGAGACTGCAGGCTTGTGTATAGAAATCACAATAAATCACCCCTTTATGTGGGCACACGGGTAACCAGGCTTTTTTATGGCTCCGTCAATAAAGTTGTGCAGCTGTCAAGATGCTTCATTGGCAGAAACACTCGTTTAGTCTTTAATAAAGACAATCTCAAGTTTCAAGTGACAGCATCAGGAATAACACACACGTGTTGAACAAAAAAGTAATTATGGCAAGAACAGTCCTTTATATAATTATTATTATTATATTGAACTATATTATATGCCTTGGTGAACAATGGGCTTCATACAAAGTGGCAGATGTTGATGATTTATTTGAAAGAAATAATCAGTGTACAGTAGGCTAATACCAACTGTTACCAACTGTGTGCTAACCAGCCCCAGTGTGGTGTTGAAACCAGAGGATTAGTAAGTAAGTAAATGCACAGATGCAGTCCCCATGGGATACAAGCTGGCACGAGGACACACACATATACTGTTAGTCACACAGTCCGACAGAAAACACTAACTACCTAATCTAACTAACTAATCTAACTACCAAAATGAATAGTGTCTGTCACTGTTTGCCAACTCACACCAGAATTTGTCTGATACTAACTGGTGTTGATTTCCCACTCTCCAACAAAAAGCCCCACTCACTGTCTTCCTCCACTGTCTGCCTCTTTCCATCTCTCGACCCTCAGACGACTGGGAGGCTTAGTTCTCAGTCGGCTCGGTAAGACAGGGGCAAGGCGATTGGCATTAATAATCTCAAGCATCATCAATAAATCAGGAAGCGAGTACTTTAAGAGGACAGGTGATGGTCCGTGCACAATCCCCGAGATCAACCTAATTCAGCATACTGTGAACGATGCAGAAAGATGGGGGAGGGAGAGCAAGTCTTTGGAGCTGAGGAGGGTCCGGGTGGTGAGATGTCGAGTTAAGACAGATATATACTGTATGGACAAGAGAAGAAGACACGAGACCAATGGATGGAGGGAGAAAAGACCGCTAGTCAGTGATGAGAACTGGAGTCTACACCTTCTACTAATCCATATCAATTCTTCATATAGAGTCAGTTTACTATGCGGTATATTTTCACCCTGCATGTCTGTGTCTATTATCGCCATCACCACAAGCCCCTCCACCCCAACATACACACACTCATGCTGAACTCCTAAGCAGGGGAGTGTGCTTGCCCTGCACCAAGGGAATGAATTATTTATCGTAGGCCCTTTGCAGCATGTCAGCAGCTCCGCGGGATGAAATGATATTTATGGAGCCCCCTGGGCAAGAGTGGGGAGGACAGAGGGAGAGACAGAATTAGGGGTGGGGATGGGCAAAGGAGGGGTGAAGGTACTAAAACACACACACATACAGTATATATTTATAAATATATATATACACATATAGATATATGTAGTAGTGCATAGAAGGTGAATGGTGGCTGATTGTGAGGGAGAACGATTGAGTTTGAGAGAAGAAAAGCAGTCGCAGAGAAAACATGTCAAGCACAGAGGCAGCTGCATGCTAGGAGGTGTCACAGATCAGGACACCAGGAATGGGGATGTACCCACGGGGGTACAGCTCGGCACACTGGGATACCGTACGTTAGCTCCATATGAGTTAGCACAGATTAGGGCATGCTGTGTATTAAAGCATTGTACATTTTTTCTAACTTGTTTGTTTGATAATCTTTCTTTTACACTGCATTTTGCTTCCCTTCTGATACTGAGATACGAATTTCAACTAAATCACACATTCCTAAGATGTAGTATTTACATAGACGAGTGGAAGGCGGGGGGGGGGAGACATGCAACAGACGTGAGTTGGATTTGAACACCGGGGTCTCAGGGAAAATGTACAAGCCTAAGCCAAATGCACCAGCAGGACACCCCAGCATTGTAGCATTTCCAGTATGATGCAGATTTGTAAGTCATGAACCAGACTCGAGCCCATAAGCTGTGAGCACACAGTACCCAACCCACACAGCTCACTCAAAACCACAAAATGCACCACAGGCAAATTTTATTTGCAAGGGGACAGACAGGAGGAAAGAAAACAGAAATGTTATGCAAGACGGGGGGGGGGAGCAACTTCACTAAAGCTCGAGGAAAAAAAAGATAAGCAGAATGTCAGCGGAACATCAGTCACTCCAAAAACAATGACAAAATCAGCACTATTTGGAAAACAAACCCTGGAAGTTTGAACTCCCTCAGAAAGGGGGTTTGTCCCTTTCCGCCCCCAAGCCAAGATCACTTTCTCCACGAGTCAGAAAGTCATAACAAGACCACTTGGGTTTCAAAATGGAGTCGGGTTACTCTGCACCGCAGCCTGCTGTGGCAGAGATCATTGTGGCGAGAGGGGGAGAGAGCTACAGAGACAGAGATGGGTGAGCAGCAGGAGGAAAATCGGTATCAGGCATGAGAGGGGCTGGGCCACAAGCCGTTCTCTCAAAAGGAAATGAGCTGGTGAGTCTAGTAAACAGCTTCACCACTGGTACCCGTGTAGCCCAGGGGCCACAGTAACACATCAAGTGGTGCGGAGGTCAAAAAAAAAAAATTGAATGTGAATGTGGGAGGATTCCAGCTCGATTTCTCTCACCTCGGTTCTCAGTGGCATGCGCTGTCTTATCACTTAATAACCCTGCTGCTTCTCTTTTCTTATTCTTCCTCACCATGCCTGTCTGCATCCCTATCCATCACCCCTCCCTACTCGTCCCTCCCTATCTGGTGGCAGATAGGCTGCACAGAGCAGAACGTGCTCAAAGTGACTCACAAGGAGGGGTGAAAGGTCACATGATCGCAAAGGGGATTTAGCTCCATCATTAGGATGTAAATGAATGTCGGTGAGAACGGACAGAATTGGCATCTCTGCGTGTGTGTGTGTGTGTGTGTGTGTGTGTGTGTGTGTGTGCGCCTGTGTGTGTGCGCCTGTGTGTGTGTGTGCGTGCGTGAGAGAGAGAGCATAATATATGTGTGTTTGTAGTGTCTTCAATCCAAGAGGCTGAGACGTCATGGCGTTGCAACAGCGGTAGGAGTAATGGGATTCAGTTAATGACAAAATTAATTGAGGGTCTGACGCCAGCGGGCACTGATAAGGCTGCTTCCTCTGTGTGTGTGTGTGTGTGTGTGTGTGTGTGTGTGTGTGTGTGTGTGTGTGTGTGTGTACACACTGTATGTGCCTTTTAGTGTGTTTGCTTGTGTGTGTGGTGGGGCTGCATTAGCCAAACCAAGAAGAGGATGGTTCCTAGGTGATAATACTCTCCACTGCCTTTGATAGTATGGAAGGCAGAGGGGAGAGAGGAGGGAGGGCAGACAAGGTAAAGCAAAGGGAGAGCAAGAGAGATAAATAAGAGGTGCAGCCAGGACAGAGAAGGGGGGAGAGGGGGAGAGAGAGAGAGAGAGAGAGAGAGAGAGAGAGAGAGAGAGAGAGAGAGAGAGAGAGAGACGGATTAAGAGAGTGGGACACAGTGTGTACATGCATGCCTGTGAGAGGCTGAGCACTGATAGCGCCTGTGGGATGAGTCGGTGGGTGACAGACATGCTAGAATTCGCCGCCATGCCAGAGGATAATGCATCCCTCAGCAGGAATGTCTAGAATAACAACAACCACCGCCTGTATCACTAACTGGACCTACTGCATCTAGACACTGAAGTGCAGGAGTCCGAAGAGTGAGGTCTAAATCCAATTTTCTTTGGTTAATGTATAATGAGTGTTGCGAATGTATTAGTCTAAAATATGAGAGGGTGTTTCTGAGTACTCATTTGCAGTTGAATGTATCCAGAGTTCTGATATTTGTGAATGAAAAGACTCCACATCCATCCTGTTTTATTAAGTTAAATCCGTTTTCAGACAGCGAAATGAAATGGTTGTTTTACAGGGTGAATCATGGCAAATTGGCACGATGATTTGAACAGCAGCTAAGTATTTGTGTGTCTTTCAAATGAACAGACTTCATAGTACAGGTCTATTTTGCTCCAATTTATTTTATTTTTTTTGTAGCAATTGAAATCCTTAGATGTTCATTCAGTTGTTGTCTTGAGTAAACTCAAAAAGGTCAGTCATTTTAAAAGATGGAGAACAGCTTATAATCTTCTGCTTTAATGTGTCACAGTTTAACCTTTCATTTGCTTTTGGACTGCGTCTTTAGCTAGAATGGATGTTGCAGTGTAACAACCGTCTATGTTAGTAATGCAGACAATAATGTAGCCTGAAAGTTATGCGTTATATGTCTCATTGTGTACTAAGTTGCAAATACTGCACAACAAAAGTGACTGAGAAAAAGTGCCATCTGGAAAACAACCATAATATCTAATCAACATAATTGTCATCCATCCTGTCAGAATTATAGCCAATCTATAACTCATCACAATTTGATCCAAATGAGAATACACGATACATAAAATAAATAAATAAATAAAATAAACGCACCACTGAGCTTGCAGGGCTTTATGTCCCAACTAATACAATTTGTCAGGTCTCAAGTGTTTTGCTATAGTGGCTCATAAAAATCAGTGGACTTCAAAAAGACCAGGCAATTAAACAGTGTTGTAATCACATCCTTACCTTTGCCTGCACATCAAACTGGCAAAATTCCTCGTAATCTGCCCTGTGTGTGTCTGTGCGATAACGGCGTGGGGTCAGTGCTGTGTGTGCGGGTTGACTGAGGAAGCACAGTCGGACTGAGAGGGAGCACAGACAGCATTGTCAGGAAGAACAGCACAAGCCCTTAATGAATGGTGTGGCAATAATCTTCGTCTCTGTGCCACTGATTGTTCTGTGGTGTGTGTGTGTGTGTGTGTGTGCCATGTTATTGTCTATGCCCATCAGCATGCTCAAACATGGGCGTCTGTGTGGCATTTGTTTGGATTTTTATTTGCCCACAGACCTGCTTTTGTGTCTGAGTGTATGCACATTTGGTTGTGCAACATGGAGAGGAGTGATCTGCTTGAGGAGAGAGGGGGAAGATGGGTAGTTTGGTCTGCCGGCACTTCAAAGCCGCTGAGCCTGGCTGATTGGCTGCCTGGCTCGCCGGCTGACTGAAAATCCCCTAAGGGCAAGCAGACCTCAGATTTGATTACAAACCCAATAATGTGAGCTTCATACTTGCAATGTGAACAGTGTTCATAACTCGATTAGACAAGTGATTATCTTAATGCAGCCCGATGGACACCAGTCAAAGGTGTTGAGTGAGTGAAAGGGTGAAAGGGGCGGGCTCTGTACTTCTCTTCTTGTCAATTATTCTGTCCTCGAATAACAGGAGACAGACTTGTGTGTAGACGGATGCTTATGCAAATGAAAAACTATTATTTCCTTCCGCACAATCCCGCCCATCCATCCTGAACATTAATCACTTTCACATCCATCACTTTTCCCCCCCTGTGCAACATTATAGCTTTTCAAGGCCCGTCACCATTTTCCAACCGCAACAAAAACCGTCTCCGCTCCGCTCTCCAGTCCTCAGATGTATTTCTTGCCACTGTGACATTTGGTCTCAGAGAGTGAGCTCTGTGTCTGTTTTTCTCCGGGCCCTGATTTCGAGCCAGCGGGATGATCATTAATTATCATGGAATGGGCTGCTAATGGTTGTCTGCGCTGCTCTCCAACCCCGACCCCCACCCCACACTGTCCTGGGTCTCCATGGCGACCTGTAGCTGAGTGGCTAGAGGCCTTTTACTAGGAAGTGGATGAGGTATAATGATTGGAGGGCGGACCTGACCCCTGTGCTTCCTGTGCCACTTGACGAGGCATAGTGCTTATTAGTGGACAATTTCTTTGGCACCTCACAATGGCCATGATTTACTAACAAGTTCAGGAGGGGCTGAATGAAGAGATCCTGCCAGACCATCCCAGGTTAAAGAAAAGCTTGAGAGTGTTTTGGGGCGTGCCGGGTAAACTCTGCCTTAATTTACCGTGCAGAAGTCTGTCGATAGTGCCAGTTCTGCATGGTAAGTGCCTTGGACTGCGCCTTGAGGGGAATTTTCCTGTCCATCAAAATGAGTCATTTACACTGGGATTTATGTAAGATGTCAATCTCTGTGATTACACGAAACACTGACGGAGAACCTGTTGGCCGTTTGCATACTATATGTTAAACTTAGCTGGAACAGTGGGCAATATGACCATCTTAGTTTTATCTAACATTTACCCACTGCCAGAGGAGGGACTTTCCCTCTCCTTATCTCATCACTTAAAACAAATACAAATGAATGTGTTCAGCTGCCTCCAAAAAGGAAATGATGAGTCTGGCCTGTATCCCATGACAACGTTAGGGAGCATATGGCATACAACAAATTCAATATGAATGTAAATGAAGCTCAAATTAAAATACAACTACGGATGGGAAAAATAAAGAAAGAAGAAAAAATCACTTTCAGCTTCCTGAGTGGGGAACTGGAGATATGTTTAATTTCCAGGCGCCTCCACAAATCAAAATACATCTGAAGCTGCCTCCCCCCTCCCATTTTGTAAGCAATGTGCAGGGGAAGACTGTCTGCAGCTAGATAGCAGGCTGACATTCACTAGAGTGATTCTAAGCCAACTTCAGCTCAGCAAGGCCACTTGATGCTAGGAGATTAAAATCCCTTGTTTCTATGTACTCTCCTCTTGAAAGGGTTTTGTCATCCATGTGCGCAAGGTGCACAATGATATTGCGGTTTTATTTACACTCCCATATCGCTATAGCTGCCTGAGAGCGAGGCTTTTATGAAAGCCTGCTCTTACCTCTGAGCCAGACATTTTCTAAGTGGAGATGGAACGTATCCCAGTTCTGAGAATATAATTCTAGGCTAGATGAGTCATTCCCCTTATTCCATTTACACACCTTCTCAATGTCAAACAGCAACCACCAGCCTCCCATCTCGGGCTCAATGGCCTTTTCCCCATATTAATGAGCGTTGGGAGGGATCAATAGGATGACAGGAAGACAGATCGCCTCAGGTGCGGAGGGGAAGATGCTCCCGTGAGGAATAGGAAAACAAATTCCGATGGGCTACGCTCCCAACTTCTAAAGCCTGAAACCCCCAGCTGCCATGTACCATCTTCGCAGCATCCTCTGTGTTGTGCTAAAGTGAGTTAGCACAACACAGAGGATGCACACACACACATATCCGGTAATCCACACAGAGGTTTGGTCTCCACTGCATCACTGTGAACCTCAGTCAAGAAAAGGTCACTACTTATCCAGTGGCAGCCGAGAAACTGTTTTCTCACTAACTACTAACCTGCTTCATATAGATGCTGCACAGTGAAGTCTGATCTCATGGTTAGCATCATGGAGTGTGAGACCTCTGACTGAACCTAAAGCCATTAAGGCCACAATTGTATTTCATTTCTCTATGCAAATCATCACCTCAGTGGAAATGGTGTCGTTGTACTCAGCACGGCACGTAGCGCTTTAAACTGCATTAGCAAATCTCACAAATACAGGACATATACAATTAAAGCAGGTGAGAATAATCCCACCGAAGATGGACAGGAAATACGTTTTCTCCTCTGTGAATGCTGTAAACCTGTCCTTAATCTGTCATACCACTCCACCACCGTTTCTCATTGATTTTTTTTTATTGTCCTCTCTTTTGACCTTGACGATCCATGGGGGGGGGTGGATCGAAAAACAAAAACAAAACAACAACATTTATTTCAGAGAGCTGTAACTGTAACTATGAGGCTGCTGCAGTCAGAGCAACTGCACCACAACCTACCAGCAAGTCTCCAGAGTGGCACACAACTCATCAGTCACTGAACGGATGGAGCTCATTGGAGCACACGGAAAATAAGGAAACGCCCACAGCAGGTCACAAATCTATCATCATGGCTATGACATAATACTATTAAGTTGAAAAGGATTTATATTCCTTGTATAATAGACACATCTGCTCACACCTTCCTACCTTAAATACCAACTGCTGTACACTGTTTCACTGTCTGCCGTAAACTAAATAATTAGGCGGCGTCATTCTGTAGACAAGTGGATTTTTGGAAGTCAGTAGTGGCTGCAGAGGGATTAACAATGCAGCAGGGTGCTACTGTACAACACATCTACATCCCCTTTCTTACATATAGCATGTACTCCATTTATCATAGTGAGAGGATTAGTGTGGCATTAGTGTCTTTCAAATGCCAAATGTACTGTGTTTATGTTGATATTATCCATGATCAGCCCATACACGTGATTAGCGGTGTCACATGTGAGCGCACTTTTGAAGCGGCTATACGCATGTGGGCACTACTGTGCGACATAACATGTTAAATCCGACGGAGGCTGTTGTTTCGTATCAAATGACAGACGCAATGGTGGAGTGACAATCAAACAGGACATAATATTAATAAAAACAAGCCTTTTCCCCCATTGTGCATGCGTGAGAGTGTCAACAGCAGCTCGTATGCGCTCCATTTTATTCACAATATCTCTGTAGACTTTATTTGTCATTCATTTGTCACTGTCTGTAGGTTTCTGTCTGGAGAAAGAAAAACAAGCTATTGTCCTCATCTAAACTCAGATAACACCAACTGCTACGATACGGGAAACCAAACACACTCAACTATTCAACATTGGTCTTTCTTTTTTTTTCCAGGCAGGTGGATCTGTCTGTCTGATGATGACTGTTTGGGTGCTGCGGGCTGTGTGGCCAGCGCCACGATGATGTATGCACACCTGCCATGGCTCCTGGCGAACAGTCTCACAGCTGAAACAGTGGGGGAAGGGGGGGTGGCTGGGGTACAAGAGAAGGGTAGGACAGACTGGAGGTAGGGAAGCAGGGGACAGGGAAAGAGGGGCAGACGCCTTAAGGGGCGATGCTGGGGGGATGGGAAGAGAAAGCAAAAGAGCTAGAGAGCTGTATCCATTATTAATGGTAGTTTGGTGTATGGAGAAAGAGATCTAATGTGGCCATCAAGGTTGTAGTGCGTGCGTAATCGACAAAGACGGATTCTCTCACTGTGCCTCTTAAGTCTTTCCCATTCCCCCATTCTCCTCCGCACACCATCCTTCTCCTCGTTCCCCGTACATCTTCCCACTGTTTCTCAAAAACACAAACCGTTTAGGCCGGAGATTATCCTCACACAACAGGCTGCGCAGAAGAGCCCCACAAAGGGAAATTAGAGCTCATTAGTTGATGAAGGGATTAGATGAGACAAAGGTGAATACAATAAAGTGGAATTAGATTTTTGTTGGTAACGTTGCCACTGAAGCTCTGAATCCGGTGTGCGAATACATCGCTACTTTATTACATGTGTGAAACAAGCCATACTTGCCTGGGGTACGCACACACACACACACATACACACACACATATACACATACTATTAAAAACAGATATTCAGTCTCTCATGCCAGTTTTCCTTGTGGGGGCAATAAAAATCTGTTAGTGCCAAATATTTTCACACCGAGCACATTCTGCAAGAAATAAGCTGCTAATGAGCACAACTCACAAAAATGTCCTATAAGTTTTTCAAGGGATATTTCACAGTGTGACTATGATGTAGGTATCTTCACTGTCTGAGAGCATGTTCATGTGTGAGATTAGTTTTTCCAACATTTCCACAGTCCCTTTACAACAGGACTGCTGTGGGGTTTGATTTTTAATGTAACCTCAACACTTATGACTCACCGCCTGGTGAAAAGACGAGGACGCTGGGAACAAAGGGAATCAGGAAAAGGAAAATGGTCTTTAATAAAGGACGTTGTGTACCTCAGGGTACTGGGGAACCCATTGAACCACAACTGCGCAGCGCCATATGGAAATAAATTAAACACTAAAAGATACTTAAAACTAATGTCTGATGTTGCAGGTACATGGAGAGAATCTCTCTGGCACACTACCAGTTGGGGCGGGCCAAATAACTGCACCACCATGACAAATCTAATACAATTACACACATCGAGGTGTTGGGGGGTTGACAGAGAATGATGAAGCTAACATCAAACACAGTGTTGATAAATGGAAAGCAAGGAGCGGCTGACCAGAGGAGGAGTCGGCTGGGGGGGGGGGGGCAGGGGGGGGGGGGGG
>NW_019525388.1:779985-804039 GCF_002814215.2 Seriola lalandi dorsalis | reverse complement strand
GGGAGGAGGGAGGCTGAGGCGGTTATTGATTGTACTGCCTGTGTTCTGTGTGGAGGATGACGATGGGAGGGAGGGCAATGGGTGAAGAATGAAGGGCAGGGTTCGCCCCGCGGGCAACAGTTAAAGCCTTGCGACCCCCTGAGAACACACCAACTAGTCTCCAATGAGCTGCCCATTGGTCACGCTGAATATTTGATTGACACACAGAACTGGTTACTACTACTAACACCCTCTCCAACCCATCCCCCTCAAATAAACACAACAATGCATCCAAGGCTGATTGAAATTCAAAAGCGAGCCCCGACGCCACAGGCATAGACAGCGATGGGCAGAAGGGGGGTGGCAGTTGTGACCCACTGGGGTCCTATAAAAACAGATGCTAAATCACTTAACAAGTGCTAAATTAGTTGCTTGCGAATCTGCAGGGACGTGGGGGAACCTAACAGCATGTGGACACAGTGTGACTGGGTGGCGTAGTGCAGAGACTCTTGGTGTGTGAAGTATAACATATCACTCCAGGCTAAATGGGCAACAACAAAAGGAAGACAGCTTCAGTAGAGCACATTTCCTCACATGCCACAATCCAAACAAGTCACTGCAAAGCTGCACCAAGTATCATTAGAGACAAAGAAATTCAATATAGAAAATGCATGGCCACACCGACAGCGGCATTACTTGACAAAGCTCCACTCTGAAGGACTACACCACCTCCCCATCACCTGAGCAGTCAAAATCAATTTATCGGAAACGAGGACATGAGCGGCTGGTGACTGACGATGCCATGTGTGCATCTCATTTTCTCTGAGGGAGGCTTTGCTGTAGGATTTATCACCACCTCTGATCTCATTTCCTTTTCATATGCTAGTAAATCCCAGGTAAGGAGGACATTTGGGATGATACAGGGTGAGTGGCCAGCCCACTCCGATTGGACCCCTTGAATTAATCTGGGAAAATCCTCAATGCTAACCTGCTTAGTTGTCAGTTAATCTAGGGGTAAACCAAACATCAATTACACTAAGCACAAAATGTGGGCCAGATAACCACTGATCCTTTACCCAACAATGAAACCAGAATGAAACTGGTTCAGTTGATTCTTGATGTATAATTGGCATACATGACCTTACCTTGCATAATAGATGCACGTGAAAGACAAAGTTAATGGCTTAGGAGAGAAAACTGGACATTACTGCAACACACACACACACAAACACAAACACACAAACACACTGAATTTTGTCTAATGAGTAGTAGGATTGGTAGCAGACATAACCTCAATCCCAGCTACATTACCAATCTTCTCCGAATTCAGGTCAACTCAAATAGGCTTACGGTCCACATCCAAGGACAAAACAACTTTCCCCTGGAGGGATTCTCAGGTGACAACTTAAGTAACACTGTCTGGCTGCGAGTCACGCCTGCATTCCAAAGAGAAAAATGAGGATGTTGCAGCCAGGTGAGGCTAGCACATAGTAAACAGGTCGACACCGGGGACTGCCATTGGTTTCACACAGCACATGCAGACATGTTTTTGTGCTATATGATGCATGTAATCAATGCAAACCTGCATCAGGCAGTCCCGGACTCAAACTGGGAGCTCCAATTTACGCACAAATTGGGTCAGTTAGGACTTGACCAAAACAGCCGTAAAAAAATCTAAAGTTATGCAATGAAACACTGCCTCATTAGCTGCTTTTTTTTTTTTTTTTGACCATACCTACTGTATGCTACCTTGGAGCTATTTTTGTCTAACCAAGAGAAAACTCAGCTTTTATCACCCAACCTAGTTTGGTCAATTAGGAACACAATGAGCATCCTGCACGCTCCTGTGTGAGTACAGTTCATTTCCTGCCTTTATTGTTACAAGTGCTGGGCTCATTCAAAAGTGGATGAAATGGGGGGGGGAGGCCCAGACACTATTTACTCAGCAGGGAGAGACACAAGTCCCCGGCTTCCTAATGGCTTCCTGCATTTCACACAATTGTTTCCCCTCAGGAAATCTTATCGATACAGACTGCCGCCGCGTTGACCAGAAAACCCACAACACAATGGATACTGTGCTTTAATTAAGTATCTTTGAAAGGGAAAATGACTTTTTTTTGTTCCTTTAGCAAAAAAAAATTTTGAAGACATTCGATGATCTATATCAATTTACTGTCCAAAGAGGGAGCCGTCATATTTATAGCTTATGTGTGTGTGCTTTTACATGTCGAGTTTCCATAGCTCGGTGTGTTATCTTTATCATATTAACTACTGATGACAGAGGAGGATTGCACTCAATGACAAGAAATCGCTTTGTTTACAAAAGACCAAACATTTCTGGCTGTCCGGCCTTCACCTGTGTTACAATCATGGAGAGTACCTGCCTGTTAAATAGAAAACACACAGTTGATTCACCCGGCAAGGCAATCAAATACATGACAACCAATGAGCAAGAAGGAAGGAAGAAACTAGTTCACCATAGGAAAGTGTGGATCCACAATCCACCGTTTTCAACATCAAATGAACATGCATGTATTTCTCATATGTAGAGAAAGAAAACAAAGCACTGTATTTAAAGTTAGCTTAAACCCTGGAGCTTCTTTTCGACCAACTACATACAACTGGGCCCAGTGACTGAACACAGCATCTGAGAAGTCCCGTCATCACTGTGACGGTTTGAAGTTTTTGCCCACTTTCGTACCTCTGAAAAAAAATCCAGCTGAATTTTTGATGTACTGGTGACAATACATCACCTTTCAAGCTAAAACCATACAAAAGCACTGGTAAATAAGAACTTTAGAGCTGCTATGTTGCTATTCCGTCTTACTTCTGAGTGAGACTAGCCGTTTCCACCAGCTTCGAGCCTCTGTAATAAGCAATGCTGAACGCATCAAAGCACTATCTCCATATTAAATGCATTGAAATTAAATTGTTATTGATTTTCAAACTCAAACTCTTGGTAAGACAACATATAAATGAATTTCTCAAAATGTCAGAGTATTCCTTTAAGAGCATTTGAATGGCCTGGTAAATCAGATGAGACCTGTGAGCACAGGATCATAATGGAACAAAACTCAACTGTAGATTTGTATAAAATCCTCAAACACCAGACGAAAAAGTATCTTTATCAAGGCCAAGCCGCCGTCAGAGCTTCAAAACCAGCAGTTGTATTTCTGATGTTACATATGAGGGGTTAACACAGTTAAGCTTCTACAGCGTGCACATGAACCACAGGTATGTGTGGGACTAGGAGAAAGACAGCCCATAAAATCCACACTCAACTTCTCCCTAGCACGCGAGGAATGTTCTCTGAGAGCTTCACTATCAGCGTTGAGCCAGGAGGGGCTATCCTCGCCTCTCCTTTGAAGTCTGTGTGGGAGAAAGGCAAAATGGGAAAGGGGCAGTAATAGTGAGCTAGAGCCAAGAGGCTAGCTATTGCGAGGTCAGCCAATTTCTTTCTCATTAGAAATTTATTACCGACGTAGCCAGTGCGGGGGCCGGACCACGAAGTCGCTAGGCATGCCATGCATCGCCCCACGGGGAGCACTTGAACCCATGACCCCCCCCACCACGGACGTTTGGGGCCAGAAGGGGTGCGTGACATGGCCCTGGCCCAGAGACACTGCCCCGCCAGGCTGGGAATGCAGTGGCACTGTGGGGGGATTGGGAGAGGGACAAAGAAAGGGAAGAGGGGCTCCACTGATTCAGGGCTCACTGGGTTAGAGAGCTTCATTATTAAGTCCCCTGTCACTCTGCAACAAAAAGTACCCCACAGGCTAGCAGTGGCTAATAAAACCACCACCCTTTATAACTCAAGACCACTTCTGACATCTTCTTTTGAGGAGAAGTGAAAGTATGCAACCGGGTCTCCAGCTTAATGAAAGAACTCACATATTTCACCTGAATGAACCGTTGCTTTACACTGAACATGGACCAGTGAGAAGTGCCAAAACCGACTTGAATGAAGCTGCTTCCACACCTGCTTAATTAGATAATGTTGGGGGGAATTTTCATTTAGACTTGCTTCATATCACTACAATATTATACGGCATATGGCACAAACAGACTGCAGGACATATTGTAGGATCTTGCTCTGTGTGTATGTGTGAGTGTGAGTGTGCGTGTGCATGTGCGTGTGCATGTGTGCTCTTTGAGTGAATTTGTTCAGCAGGTGTCCTGAAAGCTTGAATGACATGCTTATGCACTCAGGACTAATTTAGACCACTCCAGGTAAATGAAGTATGAAAGCAGAAAAGCCAGTATGCTTTTCTCTCCAACCAATAATTCAAGCACTTTGTTGGGCGCAGACAAAAAGGTTATCCACTGTCCTTCACAAGAGCAACGTACACGTTCACCTTCGGAACACTGGTTCTACTTAATTGTTATTACACAGCTCTAATGCCCGTTGTTCATGTTGCAAAGGTAATGTGTGATATTACCTCTCACATTTTATTTGGGAATACTTCTGCTGAATCTGGAACCTTATCAAATAAATATGGTAATTTCACTGGCTGTTACTTCACTCATCAAGCTAATGCGCACAAATGTCTGAGACCACGTTCCCATTAGACCTCACTGTATGTATTAATTTGTTTATAAATGTCAAAGGCTGAAATTCAGTGCATTCATCCAGTCCACATGCACCCACACTGCACCACCTGTCAACTCTCCCAAGTCTTTGCATTCCCCATTTGGCTAGACTGCCCACTGACAAGTAATTAGACAATTAAACAATTAGTCAACAGCAATACTGATAATCCTTAATCATTCGAGTCTTTATAAAAAGCAAACAAGGCGTTTTTTTCCAGCCTCTCAAATGTCAGGATTTGCTGCTTTTCTGTTTTGTATCATAGTGAACAGAATATCTTTGAGTTGTTATGGTGGTTGGACAAAACAAGCAAATTAATGATGTCACCTTGGGCTATGCGAAGTTATGACTTTTATATAGATAGATAAATCAATAAAAAATAACTACTGTACTAGTTGCAGCCCTATTACAGGAGAGGCAAGCTAAACTACACTCAAATCTGGCTTAGAAGGAAAAACCCAATTACCGTGTGCCCAAACATGTCATCCATCTCCTCATCCTAGCATGATTGAAAAGAGGGGGATAAATGAACAGACAAGTTTAACTGTAGTCATTAATGTTCATCTCCCTGGGTTCTTGATGGGACACCTCATTAAGAATCTGTTGGTAGCAGCTGGCTTGCTATCCCACTCCATTACTGCCCCACCATGCCAAAACCTCTGCCATTGGCCCTCCCACCCCATCCCCCACTCCAAACACGTCCCTCGTGTCTCATGTGACATCTGTGTCTCGGGGTCCTGTGATGGAATGCTGCTCGCCTGCTATTCCTCCGCAGGTGCTCCCCGCTGGCCGCCATCCATTTTGCAACCATGCTGGTGCTGTGGCTGAGTGACCTGTCACAGGCTGAGAAGTAGGGGGTAGGGGTGGGGGGGGCGAGTGGAGTCAAGGTTCAAGGGACAATGGTTAAGGAATCAGAGGGAATAGATGCAGCTGTTTTCCATCACCGCCCGTTGTGCACACTTCAAACTGGATGTAAATCCTCACCTCTAGGATCTTACTGCTCCACCTCCACCCGCTTATCCTCCTAACCAAGCTCATCCTCCTCTTCTTCCTCCATATCAAAGAGAGAGAGAGAGAGAGATATCGAGAGAGGAAGGTCATGTCTGTATTTAGACACAGCTCAAGAGTCCCAGAGGCTGCTCTCAGGTTCTGTATGGCTTCATCAAACAGTGACTGAAACACTGCTGAACTATATAAAGAGATGGAGTAAGTTAAGCAAAAGGAAGTGAACTAAATTATCCTCAACCTTTTAGTCACCCCAAGAATATCATCAACTGTGTCATATAAGAGAAATGCTGAGAGTCATAATGTCACAATGTACAATTTTCCTGTATTGTGCAAGTCTGTCAGGAAACTAACTGTCCTGTCATAATCTAAACTTTCATACCACAGGCAAAACTGCTCAATTATCAGACTCCATAAAACAGACACTTGAAGGGAGTATCATCTTCCCAAAAGGTCAAGGACTAGAACCCCAGTGTCTCCCCTGTATACATGCTGCAGCCCGCCACTGCAAAATTATTGCAGCCACTGTAATGTCATGAAGTCGCAATTACACGACTGCAGAGGGCTTTTAATTTGAAACTGGAGACACCTGGCGACATGCGGGCGAGGCGAAAGGGAAAGAAAGAAAGAAGAGAAAAAGGAAGAGAAGAGAGAGAAAGGTAGTTTCAAGTAGCTAATATTATGTTGGATAGACACACGTGCCATCCAGACACAACAAAAGCCTTCAAAGTCGGACCGGCCATCGAGCAAACCAGGACAAATCCCCATCAAAAAATTTCCTTTTGAGTTTTTAAAAGTTTTTACCAGCTCATTTCACAGCCCCCCCCACCCCATCCCCATCCCCCCCACTGCTGGAAAAAATAACACTGAACCAACATTAGAAAAAGGACACGCATAACTGAGCAAAGAAAATTGAGTCTCAATTTATTACTATGGTCGCTATTGTCCCAGTGTAAGGTCACATGGGAAGTGCTGTCCTCTCGTCAAAAATCAGAAAAACCTCAAACACAATTCATCTTAAAACAACTTGACTGCAAGTCTTAAATCACAAGCAGAAGACCCATCCAGAAGCTCCTGTTTTTCTACCATTGTAAAAGTAATACCTCACTTAAGATTTTCATTTTCATCAAGAGTAAAATTTATTCACCACAGTTGTACAGTAAATCAAATTTCAAGGCACAATTAGCATTTTCTATGGCCAAGCGCAGGAGCATTTTGAGTTTGAGCTGTGTAACATTAATATAAAAGGAGGGACGCCATCATCGCTCAAGTAAGTGCTGCTGAGGGATGCATTTATTCAACTGTGAAGGGCCAAGGAAGCAGAATCAAAAGAGACGGCCAATTCCATTACATCATGGCAGTGTATTAAAAAAGCTTAAAGCAGTAATTTCACCATTTCAGCTGCTTCTCCTGACCTCCGTCAGCTTTAGATGAGCTCAGAGTTGAGGAGGAACTGGCTCCAATAACATGGTGAGAAGTCAATGCAGTCAGTGGAGCCCAATGCCAGAGGGGAGCTCCCAGCAGCACAAAGGAGCCTCTATCTAATGCTGAACTTTTCAAAGAATCATTTCAGCTTGGATTTTGTAGCAGAAACATTGGTTAATACCAGCAGAATTTTTTCAGGGGTCACCATAGCAGCAGGTGAAATCAAAATAAAACCTGGGAGGTTGAATGTGAGGGCTGACACTAGTACTGGGACACAAGTGCATGTATACATGACTATTACAGAGCCTCCACTGGTCTTAACTCTAAACCCTGAATTGTTTAAACTTAATTCAGAATCCAGAAAGCTGCTGCGCTCTACATGCTGAGACAGTGCCATGGAAAAGTACTGTGCAGGACAAAAAAATGACACCTTCTTCTATTCTTGCTGAAGCCTAAACACACTACGCCTACTATGCTTAAAAGTTAAGTGGTTCCTATGAATTTCCACTACAGAAACCAGACAAACCAGTTCCTGACTTGTAAAACAGACCAAGAAAATAATGGAGGAAATACTGCCACTTCAAACAGAATTGTTCGGGTACTACTCGCCAAATATGAAGCAGCTCTTTAACAATTAAACAGACGCCATAATTAGAAATCCTGGTTGAAGTTGAGCACTGGTATTGAATTGGGTCATGTGTACCGTCCAAGAAAATAAACATTTGACTTAATCACAATGTGAAAAAAAAAAAAAAAATCTCAGCACAGCTTGCCAGCGCACATGTCAATATTTTCCAATGGGAAACATCAGGTTTTAAGTTATGTGAATCTTATAAAAATCTTTTCCTAACTAAGCACATTTTTAGAAATGAAAGTTCTTTGACAAACCCAAACCACACGACTACCAACCTCTTTACAATTCACAGCTGCGAGCAAATCTGTAATTTTGTCTTAAACTAAATAAAGACTTTCATAATAAAAAAAAAAAAATGCCAATATTATAAAGGAGTGTGGCAGCCAATGCATGCCCCCCCCTTTTTGTTTCTCAAAATAGGTGCTCAGCACATAATACTGAATCAGTGACAAGCTGTTGCAAGCTGCTCCACAGAAATGGTGTCATTTCTCCCCATCTTCTAAGTGAAAGTAGGTAAACACTTTTCTTTCTTTTTTTTTTCGCTGCAGAGCAAGTTCAAGTCGGGGAAACTCTTTTAACCTTGTTGATAAAACAGCTGTTCAACCCCAGATGGGTGGTATACGCCTTTACAAATACCCACCCAAATATACACATACACACACTCACACATATACACACACACATCCCACCATGACTAAAGCTGCCAAAAGCCACAGGCCGGGCACAAGATGATGGCAGCCAGCGCTTCTGAGCAGTGCTCACAATCCTCTCTCTGTGACTGACTGCCCCCACACCCTTTCAGCACATGAAAAGTTCCTTTGACTGAATGAATGAAGGCTGAGAGGCTCTATGTGTACATGGATGACTGATACTTTATGAGTGTGTATGGAAGATCTCCCCCACATACATACACACACACACACACATACACACACACACACACACACACACACACACACACACACATAAACACACACAGACACACTACCAACAGTTGTATGACGAGTATGGGGAAAATGAGCGTGTTTGAGCTTAGAGAAAACAATACAAGTTCATTCAGTGAATGAAACAGACCACACCCCCAATCTTGAGCTTGTATTGCTTCAGGGCACAGAGGGCATCATGATCCATAAAAACTATTCTGGGTTGGAAATAACAAGATTCAAATTGCACTAACCATCCTGGACAATTATGATGAACAAATATCATTATCGGGAGGGGGGGGGGCTGCATTGAGTCTTGTTTGTCCGCATTCTCATTGAAGCACAAGCTACTTAACAGCTGCACTACACCATGAACTACACCATTGAGAAGACTTTCAGGTTAATTCATCACACCCTGGACGTCCTCCAGAAAGACGGCAGAGAATAAATTCACGTCTGAGAGCTGCAGGATGTTGGAACTCCAGCAGATACACAGCAACCAAATGAAGGTCATTAATCAGTCTTTCAAGAAGGATATTAGTCTCTCTTAATTTACAACCCTGACTGCTGCCAGGAATTAAACCTGCCACCTCACAATTACATTCAATATAAACTGCATTAATTATATGTAAGGTTTGTTAAAAGTAACAACTGATTGGGAAAAGAGTTGAAAGAACCTGCAAAAATTTTAATTTCTTCCTTACGTAGCTTACGCTCACTGAACAAAGTCTGTGTTACATCCATCATTCTAAGGTGCTAATGTTTCCTATTCAAATTAATATAAATCATCCTCTCTTTTTCTTCCTACTGAAAAGTAAAGATGAAATATTTTTCTCACAAATGCCTCTTCACTGTCTCTTAACTGTTTATGTACCAGTTATGAGATTCCTCTGTAAGACAATGCTTCAGTAGAAAATGTCTTGGTCAATATTGAAACGTTCCACATCCCTTTTCTCACAATAAACAGAAAACGCTGGTTAGAAACACTTTTGAAGATTTCAACCAAGTCCAACAATTCCAGCTTTTCATTGCAGGTTATAGACTTGTTCATTAGATTTGAGAATAATAATGGGAAAAAAATAAATAAATAATGAAAAAAAATAAAGCCAGCCTTGTTCTTTCACTGCTTAGTGACGACTGTAATTTGAACTATGCCCTTATACCAAATAAAGCTTTCAAAATTCAGAGGAATTAGAAAATAAGAATGGAAACATTTAAAAAGGCTTAAGACGTCTTATTTTAATAGGAAATGTCTGTATTATGCCCCCCAGGGCTGTAAAAACAGTTCCTTGTATAACAGAGCCTTGCTCTCATTAGTCCAGTCTCATCTGACAGGCACAGCTTGCATGTGTCATAATCCTATGCAGCTGCCACAACCAACAGGAGACACCATGACAGGAGCTCTGCAGAACCAAAATAGCAAAAGTTTGAGGGAAATTTTTCAGGGGAAACGTCCTCACTGTCCTGCTGAGGTTCTGCTTGAATGCCGGGCCAGGGGGAAAATACTCCTTTGCTTGCAGTACACTACTTAAATCTGGCATCTATGCACACACTGCCATTTTCTGCTGTCATGCTGCACTTATAAAAGGACGTACACTCAAACACACAAGCTGGGCTCCTGCAGTTCTTCTGTACGCCGGGAAAAAGACAGGACAATGCCACGCTGTCCTAAAGAACATGACCGTGACTGCAGTCCGGCAGAACATAAATATTATACGACGTGTCATGCTGCAAGACTACCACGTGCTATTCATACAACCTTCACTTACAAGAGGTTCAGGACATTTTGCTGCTTTCGCTGTGCTGGTAAAAGCTTCAGTGAAATGAAAGACTGGTGTATATATATACATATACATACTGGTATCTGCATGTCAGAATGACCGGTTAGACATAAACCCTTTACACACAGTGGCCAGCCCACTGCGACACTCTACATACATGTAGTCACATAATCCATAAAAAGACTGATGATTTTAAGTTTCAGAATATTGTGCAGCAACGTTCGGTCACATTCTATCAATGCAAGATCGTTATGTTATTGTATTTGACATTTTAATTGTGTCAAAAACACACAGTTTATAACTGTACTCATAGGAATTCAAAAAAGAGAAGATCAACTGATCGATATTAATATTCAATTTAGAACCTAACTGCGAGACCATGGCCCAACACAACACACACAACCGTATACGATGTGTTTGTGTATGTGTAACTGTAGCAACTCCTGAGGAGCAGAGCGTGACCGGTTTAGTTCTCCAGAGCACGACACAAGACACCTCATAGTTGAAGTGGATGGCAGCAAAATAACAGAGATGACAAACTACACTCATATTGACATACAACCATAATTTCAGTCTCTTCTTTGTACGCTTTTCCTCTCAATGCTGCTGTGTGCGTCAGCGCCAAGGAAACTGAAAAGACTCAGCTCTCCCAGAGGTCATTAAGCCTGAGCATCATTCAATCACAGCAGAACAGGGAAGCCTGGAGAGCACAACAGCACCACAGCGGATTAGAAATTTTGCATTTTGTTGTAATTTTAAAAAACAAAAAAGTAAAAAAGGAAACACGGAAATCAGGCAGGCTGACATGTTTCCAGAGACGTCCCCAGTAAAAGATAAAAATATTGTTGATGTAATGTCCCACTGGTTACCACAAAGTCTCAAAGGAGTCATCACACAGGGCAGTATGGACAGCTTTATGGCCTGCAGACGCTATTCAACCTTTTTTTTCCAAGTCCAAGCAAGTTTTTTTTCCAGCCTGCTTTGTTTTGACATGAAAGGGCCAGCAGACACAAAGAAGACACACCGCAGCCGCATTGGAAAGGTGCTGCATCTGACATCTTTTTAGACACAGCAGGAACACCTCTGAATCTGAGAGCAGTTCTGCTTCCAAGAGGAGCACACTTGATGTGAGCTGCTTTTTGTGGACTGACTAATCATAACACGGAATGGGCTGGCTTTCAAAGCACACAGAGAGCTGATGGTTCACAACACCTAAACTCCTTCTGCGCCACATTAAATGAAACAGTTTTCCCGTGTCCAGAGACCAGGGTTTCCCCCCAGGAAATTGGTTAGAGGAAGGTTAAGTGTTAAAAAAAAAAAAAAAAAAAGTAAAGCCTTTATTCTCTGCTGGCAGTTTAAAAATGTCCTGATGAAACTGGTCAGCCATGAACTGCTGCTAGAAATTTGGAACCTTTAACATTCAAATAGAGGAACTGGTGAATATGGAATTTCAAGTTTACTTCAACGGCAGTTTGAACGGCAGAGAAGTTCCCTTCCAACACAGAATAGAAATAACTTTCATTTTCTGTTTTTATTCCAACATTGTGACTTATTAGTTGGATTAACTGCAACAAAGTGCAAGTTCATTGAGTAAACCCAAATGATCAATTATCATCTTCTGAGCTCCGGCTGACAGATTCTTATGCCGTCATTTCTTTTGGGAACACAATTTGCCCTGCAGAAGTCAGAAGTTAATTTTCACGCCTACTTACAGCTGCTGCTTGTAATGTAAAGATCATTTTGTCTTCTGTGCGGGAGCTCACTAAATGCAATGTTTTTTTTTCGGAAATTTGTAAAAAGGAACGTAGGAAAAAAACGACACCGGTGTAGACACATTCACACTTGCAGGGCTGAAGAATATGCTAAGAAATATGCTTGAAAACAATTTCACAACATAAATATTTTTCCAATATCAGTGTTTACGAAAACTCGTAAAACTGCATGCTGGGGAAACATCACACAGCCCCAAGAAAGTCTTTCAAGGCAACTGCATGTGTACCAGAGTGAGAGGAGCAGGAGGGGCCGGTGTACGGGCTGAAGTGGAGAGACGGGGAAAAGCAGACTTCTGTCATGTTTCTCTGCACCACACCACTAGAAGCAGCTCTGATAGAGGTAATTTCATCTTAGCAGGGGGGCGGCCGAAGCCATGGACTTGTCCATGATCCGCTCTGGGTTTTAGACCATGATGCAGGCTTGGCTTCCCTCCACTCAAAACAGCCCTCCCTCCACTACCAGGAGCAACCACAAAGCTGGACCCAGGCTATGTCTCGGACACACAGGGGGCTAACAATGCTGGTTAGAGTAGCCGTTTCAAACGGCATGCTGAATAGCGATCGGTAAACATTAGGAAAAATACTGGAATAAAAATGTATGGTGTGTGTAGAATTCAAATAGCTTCAATCTGGTGTATAAGCACTAAACCTCCAGGCTAACAGATGATGTGTGAAAGTTTGATATGGTGCGAAATGGGATTATTAAACCATGTAAGTTTTAAGACGTGCATCTTTTCCATGGTGCAAATAATAGAGATCTTGCCAGAGTTGACGTCGACACAAATCCTGCAGTTCAGCCTACATTGTGGACACAGTTTTAATCAGCAGCTATATATGAGCAAATTAGCAGACGGGAGGTCCTATTGGTCGCCCGAATAGTCATCTGAAAGCAGGTGATTACAATGACCACCAGCCACCAAAGAGATGCAACAGCAGATGTCTTTCAAGCTATTCAGAGGATATTGATCCACCTTTCACCCTGCCAATTACATGTGATAAACTGCTGCGACAGTTAGTGCAAATGATTCCAGTAATTGTGGTCATTTCAACCCCACACACAAACCCCTGCACAAACAGATTTAGCTGCTGATAGAGCAAAAAAAGAACAAAGCACAAACAAGTTGTTATTTTCAACTGTGATCTCAAACTGCTGACCTCACCGCGCCATCTCTTACACGAGAACAGTGGAAAGCAACAAACTGCGCTCCCATATCAGGGGCCGCAGCAGATCAGTAGCATTTCCTAATGGAGGTGGTTTCATCAGTGAAGCATATGAATCAAACACTTGGCAAAGTGTGCAATTATCCGTCTCTGGGTGGATGGAGGTCATTAGGACTTTATGAGCGATTGGAGCACATAAATAAATGATCAGTAAACAGCATACTCTATACGGCTCTGACAGCAGGTGACTCTGCATGACGTCGCCTCTAAACTCATCAGAAGATGATGCGGACATGTGGGAAAAAAGATTCTGCTATTGTGAGCTGAAGACGAAGTTGTAGAATTCATTTGTGTAAATGGTGAGAACAGAAACCTTTCACTACACTTTGCATACAGATTACACCGTGAAAAGAGGGCGAGGGCCGAATTAGTAATGAAATTAAAGGCGAATTAGATCTAGCTTTGAGCCCTCTTACTTGTTTTACCCACTAACTGAGGATGTGGGACCACCAGGGCTTTCCAAACACGACAACACAAAAGGTGGTAAATTATGCTCTTAGCAGCAGAGTCCACAGAAAAGACCTTAAATGCGCCAAAGAAAACTACAGTTGTTTATAAAGTCTGGGCAATGCTGCATCTGAGGTGGTCTGTGAGGATAAAACCCTGGAGAGTGGTCCATAAGAGCAGAGAGGGTCGCCAAATGTTTACACATTTCAGCAAGTTATTTGCATTGTCCTCTGAGAGATAATCAGCACACAATTCCCTCCCAGCAGGATTACGGAGATAAGATAGGGCCTAAATGGATTTTACACTCCTCTAACAGGCACTTGTTTACAAAAGCCAAACTTCTGGGGCATTTTTTAAACAATTTCTGAGTGCTACAGACGAGAAAGTGGTGAAAAAAAAAAAATAGCAGCAGTGTGGCAGAACATTTACAGGTTATTCCAAAGTAAAACAAAAAAGTGAGACTATATATTATATCTGTCCCCAAACCAAATGAGACTGACTGAAACTCTTTAAGTTAGGCCTGAAACTCTGCCAACTTTGATAAAGATAAGTTTTGGCCACAGTCAAGACCTCAGACAAATGTGTTTTGAATAAACAGATATTTTCAGAGAAGGGGACCCCACAATTAGTAATTTGAGACTCTCTCTGCGTGTGGGTCCCAGTCCAATTCTCTGGAATCAATCAAAGCTCCCAAAGGAACTCCCTGGTCCCCTTAATCTCCTGGTTTTATTACTTTCCAGACAGTCAGCCTGTTTCACCCTACCCCCATCTCTCTCTTTTGTACTGATCTCCAGCAAAGCCAAGGAGGGGCTTTTTTTCTCTCTCTCTCTCTCTTTCTCTCTCTCCCTCTCCTCTATCTCCCCTTCCACCACTGCAGAGCGCTTCTCATGCAGGAGAGGGTCTTTCATCAGGCTCCACACGCAAGAGACCCCAACAGCTAGCAGAGGCCCATCATTCCAAGGCCCGTTTTCTTTGCACATTCATTCTTTTTTAACCAGCAAAATAATCAACAAGCCTTCAAAAGGCGCATGGACTGCTTCTTCTTTTTTTTATTTTTTTTTGGACTAACACACACACACACACACACACACACACGCACACACAAACTATTTTGCATATCACGAGAATGATGGAAAAAACTGGGCCATGTTGCACAAGAGTGAGTTATATTTGCAATTTTCCAGACCACATGCTGCTGTGTTTGATAGCGTCTAACAGCTTAAATGATAAAGATATGACTCTGTCGCGATGGGGTATGTGATAAGGGCAGGAGCTGTGCACTCCAGTGACTGTTAGAAAGACATTTTCTCTCACAGCTTTCTAATTTATCTCAGGCACTCAGGGCTTGGAGTGCATATAGCAGAATGTGGGTGGGTTATGATAAAATATACAGACCCCAATCAATAACTAATATCAAGAATTCACCTCCAATATCAGGGGAATCTCTCACTACAGAACACCACCAGTTGGAATAAGGGACATAGTGAAGTGAACACTGCAGTGCAGTGCCCTCACTTCAAAACAATTAACAGAAGCAAATGAATTAGGTTCTGTTTATCCATCAGCTGAACATGTATTGACGCCCAGGTAATGAGATGTCTGCTGGACTGATGATGCTAGCTTATTACCTGACAGTGAACACTAATGAGTCTTTGCATAGTGTATTTTTCAGATTCAAGTTACTTCCATCCTTTTGCATTTCCACGGCCACAGAGCTAGGCAGGCACAGATAGATGGATGATCTCAATCCAGCAAACAAATGTGTTATTTGGTCTTTCAAATCCAACTGCACACAACCCAAAGACACATTTGTGAAACAGCCACAGCTCATGTCTATGAATCATTGGAAAGGCAAACACAGAAACCTATCAGCACTTCTGCCTCAATAGCCTCTATGCAGACAAAAGGAGGGGAAAAGCATGTTGCTTTACAGCATGAAACAGAGCCGGCCTGGGAGTAAATGCTGTGCCTGTTATTTAAAAAGTAGCCTACTTTTAAAGTTGTCCAAATGGTGAAGGAGCAGCTGACCTAAACCCAGCGGAATTAGCTGCCTAGCTCCATATCTGATTTTCAGAGCCAACAGCTTGCATTCCGTGTGTTTCTTTTTTCCAACTCGTGATACAGTGAGGGTAAGTTTCTACAGTCGAGGCGTAAATAAACAGACATACAGCAGAGCAGCTGGGAGTGTATTAAAGGCTTTTACCTTTGTCGACATGCTTTGCCGCGGTGGTCGCCGTGTAGAGAAAGGTGAGACAGAGGAGAGAGAGGAGCGACAGAGCTCCCCGCTCGGCCATCACTTTTCACAAATAAATCTTTGCAGGCTTCAGGAACCCCGGGGAAGCTTTCACAAAAAGAAATCCTTAAAATCCCCGGCCACCTCCTGTAAATGCACAAGGGACAAAAAAGTTCAAAGTCCTAAAATGTGCAGAAACATCCGGAGCCAGGTACTTTGAAAACTGGCCGGATGAAACATGTAGCTGGAAAGAGAAAGCCGCAGGTTAGAGAGACTGTTTTCTCAACTTGGTCGAGGCAGAGGTCGGAGAAAAAACACTGAAATCAATCCATTGCTACGGAGGCGCAGCGCAAGGACGAAAACATTTGCGGGTGACCGAGCGAAACCGCGCCGACTTTACTACTCCGATATGTGTCAAGTGCGTAAAAGACCAGAAAGAGCTCGGTAGGAGAAAAGATAAGATCCGACTAGAAGGAGAAATCTCCGCCGCGGCCAGCTCACTGCTCACGGACGGGACGTAAGAGAGCAGCGTGTTGAAGGGCTGGATCTCCACAGGCTCCCCGGAAAACAGGGTGTGGAGTCACACGGAAGTTTGGATCCTGGCTGCCTGTATGCTCAGGCAAGAACTAAAATATGGTGTGGGATTTCAGTCCAAAGACAACACCTCACCTCTACACCTGGGCTCCACCGGTGTGTTAAAATTATTACACCTTATACAGCTATTAATAACAATTTAATACTAACTTCAAGTCCAAAACACACTCACTCTGAACGATTTCTGTCTCATTAAAAGCTCAATTTGAAATGCATCAAATATATTAAAAAAATATGAGTATATGAATAGTCTATACAAATATATTTGATAATAAGTTCAAAATAACTAATCTGACAGCTTTAGTTACTAGTTACTTTGCAAATGAAGATTCTGCCATACAAAACATATGAAGAGTTTATAAAATATGATGCTTTGTTATAAATGAAACAATCTAAAACAGCACACACAAGTAGAGCTGGAAGAGTTTGTTAATTAATCTCTATGTCCATTGATAGAAAGTCAGTTGGAGGCTATTTTGTCGATTGTGCAAGTACAGTATAGTTGTGTCATGTAAAAATTCCAAGTGTTTCCTGAAAAAATAATGTCATTATAAATTAGATGATGGGAATCCTCAAATTGTTAATGTAAAAGCTGAATTCAATTTTCAGCAAAAAAACAGTGAAAAGTACTTAACTGGCATCTTTTTTGACATTGTTTAGTACTGTATATTTAATGTTGTAAATCTGGGTCATAAAAGTTGATGTCAAACTATGTTTGGCAAATAAAAATGCGGATAAAGTAAATTTAGGTGGGTTTACCCTCCACTGCACTTGAGTGTTCATGTTCCTGAAGGGGACATATAGGGATTTAGCTGAAAGGCAGTAAAACATGATCTTAATTCATGCCACAAGAGTCCTGTATATTCACTAGTAGTGAATTCAATAGCAGTGAATCTATTTAACCTCAGTTAATATTTTTACTTCTTATAGTCTAATCCTGCGATTAAACAGCTGTCATACAGTAGAACTAGAGCAAGTTTCAGTGATACATTCATGCCCATTGCAGCTGTCCTCATAACTCGTTTATACATAGCCCAAATAACGGGAAAAAAAATCTTTTCCTGTTTAGAATAATGTTCACAGAAATCCAAACAGACACAGAGTCCAACATCTGTAACTTGATTCCAGTAGATGATGTCACATGGTGGCTGGAAATCAGAAGATAGGATTAAGTTCCTTAAGTTTCAGATCAAGTTGCTTAAAATAATCCCAGGGCTGGTGTGTATTGTTATAGGGCAGGGAATGAAGGGAGAGATCAAGTAAATATCCTTGTTTTTTTGAGCACAGGGAATTGAAAGAGTTTTGTTTTGGGTTTTTTTTTTGGTTTTTTATGGCATTTGCACCACCCCCCTTTTTGAGGAGGGCTTTGTATTTGTTGGCATGACTGCTTCTTTGGACTAAATGGAGCAGAATTATGAAGGGGCGAAGAAAACAAGTGGTGTATTCTCCTTCAGCTTGTGACTATAGGCTTTAGGGAGAAGGGAAACGGGAAGGGGTGACCTGTTTGGAAACAAGTGATATGCCAACACTGCTATATCCCCCAAATATACAAAGCCTTTCACTCAGACACATGGAACAGCTCCCCCCACTGGTTTGAGTAATCCATGACATATTAACCATGACCATTTACCCCCATGGGCATGTCAGAGCCTCTTTTTTTTTGGTACCTCTGTAGCTGCCCTGGACCTGCTGCTCATTTTAACTGTCAAACATAACATTTTCACTTTCAATTAATGACTCTTTCTTTAAGCTTTACTGATTGTGCGGTGTGCCTCAAGGCTCACCTCTTGGGCCAACAATGTTTTCCTTTTGCCTTTGTCATATTATTTCTCAGCTTTTGTCATCCATATACAAACACAATCAGTCATATCTTTTCAGTAAACTAAATTATCCCACTGAAACTCTTTAGTTGCTGTCAAGAACTACATGTCTGAGAAATTCCTTTCATCCAGTTCAGACAAACTTGGTATACTTATTATTGGCCCTGAACCCATCTGAAGAAAACAAGGACACACAGCGCTGCACAGATCAGCAGGACCACAGAGGGGAAGGCATGAATGATTCAGTGTGTTATCTGTAAATACTGCAATACATCCTGGTGGGCAGCAGAAGGCAGACATGCCAATTATGAGTGAATGAATGAATAAATGCACCAATAAAAAAATAACTCATGAGCAAGTGAGTTACATTTTGGATTCACAAGATGTTTCACTTCTACAAATGGCACACCTTGCATTCATTCTGAATATGCTATACGGCTGGTTCAGAAAGGGGTTGAACTCTTCAGAAAGATTGCAAAATAAGATTTTGTCATTTACCAAAAAATGATACACCAATTTATCTTTAAATAATTATGCCTTCATCTCATAATGGTGAGATGCAGATTGTGCCAAACTCACAATCAGCACTAAGTCAGGAGTGTCCTGTGGCCTAGTGGTTACAACACACAACATATTACTTCAACATTACTCATTTCCTGTCTGCCTCGCTACTCCCAACTGTCCAGTGAAAGTAAACATGCCAAAAATAGAACAAAAATCAGCCAATCTTATATTTGTTTATTTTCTCCAGTCTTACTGATCATTTTGAATTTCTAAGCTAGAATAATGCACTTTGATGCATCTCCCTCTCAGTAGCTACAGTAGTCAGGTTGAAAAGCAGCGTTGGGTACTAGTAACAGTATGCTGAGATAAGTTGAGGATAAGATTTACATATGGTTTCGTCATATTCACATATCAAGGGTTTCACTGGAAAAGTCTTGTCTTCTAATATTCATCATGTAAAAAAAAAACATAGAAACCCAGCTGACTTTACTTTGAAAACATTGGTACTTTGCAGAAAAGGCTGTAGGGTGCCTCAAAATATTAACCCTTAACTATAATGTGGTGTACTTTTTTTACTTTTTGTATTTTTCAAAATCAACTTTGTGTTTTCAAATGATGGATTTATCATTCTTTTGAGGCAAACCTTGCACACACAAAACGAAGGAAAGCAAGAGATATATTGTGATTCGACTTGCTGCAAATCTTGATAATTTTGTACTCTAAAGCAAGACCGCACCGGGGAAGTCATTAAATTCTCTCTATATGTTGCATACATGCATGATATTGAGGTGATGGCACATTTATAGACAACATCCAGTACAGTCAGACAGATTATTATGGTTTTGGCTTGTAGCTAGGTTTACATGACTGCCCATTATAATGTAATGGCCAACATTTGTTCCTGTACAAGACATATTCCCCAGTCTGCTGATAAGAAACCAAAACATTTATTCCAACAGTATATGAAACCCGACCACAGCTTTTTAGAGTATACTCTGCCCTTTATAATGAAGCAATATATTCCACAGCAGACCTGCCTGTTAAAGTCAGTTCTCATCCTAGGGCCAATTATATTATGTACATGCACACAGCTGGGCTCAAACTCACTTCTAATTCTTTAACAGTGTGCCCCCCCCCCCCACTGCCACATGACAGCCTGTTGCTCTGCGCTCTGGGAACATATTTCTTACAGATTAAAGAACAAGGTCATACCAAATCTCAAATCTCCGACATTAAAGAGATATTCACGTCATGAATCAAATAATGGCGACCATGCAGTTGAGGAAATGGCCATTAGATTACTGCACTGAAAGGATGGTGGATTAACTTGCACTTGAGACAGCTGTTAAGAGTAATATTTCAAACGTTTTTAAATATTTTGAACTCTGTTAAAAGCAGCAACCATATGTACAGCATAACATATTCAGGCATCATTAAGTTGCACGGAAGTGTGTGCTTGCAGAGGAATGTTAGTATGCTGAGAAAAAGGGAAATCTACACACACTGAATCTAATCTATATCCCTTCTCCATTTACTGACTAATTTTATGCCATATTATTTAACTTTAAACATGTCTCCCTCATTAATAGTACAGTTCCTCCAATAATTTCACCAAATCAGCTGTTCTCTTCAAATGATTGGTGTGGATTACCAATACTGGCATTGAGTTGAATGCGATCCCAGCATGATCCTGATCTTATTTAGAAAAGGATTAAGAGGCACGAGGCTCAGCTCATGGACGAGCCGGATGAACAGTCCTTAGCATGGCATTTGGTTCATCCTTAGGATTATTTACACTCTAAAAAGAAATATCACCTCAGCCACTGACCCCTGCACACAAAGGCGCAGCTCCGGTGCTGAATTACAGCTAGCCAACCATTAACTGAATAAATAGGACAGTTATGGTCAACACAGTGGTGTTAGCTGTGGTGACTTAATGAGCCACTCTGTGTGTGTGTGTGTGTGTGTGTGTGTGTGTGTGTGTATGTGTGTGTGTGTGTGTGTGGGTTGCATGTGCATCTGTGTGCATAAATGTAAAAGTTACTGTCCACAAGAAAACAGATGACATTTCAATCCTGAACCTGCAGTGATATTTCCTCCTCCACAAGTGTGTGTATGTGTGTGTATGTGTGTGTGTGTGTGTGTGTTATTTACCCACTGAGACAAACAGCTGCTGTGTACCTGGCCCAGACCCTGGGCTAAAGATGGCAGCAGCACATGGCCTCATGGAGCATTCTCACCTGCCATCGCACAACACATAACTTGCTTCAGCGGGAAGCAGGCAGTGTTGCACTCGGACACCCCCCATCATACATGTGCTTGCCTGGGCACATTTTCAGAGCCTGGCACAGCTCACCTCACACATGTCAGCACTTTCATTCCCTGTCTTCACTCTTTTCCTGGATGCTGGTAATCATTGTTCTAATTATCTCTCAGTGTGCAGCTGAAGTATCACAGCGCACAGCCTGCTGAAGCCGGTGGCTTGATTGACGTCAGAAGTCATGGAGGATGCAGAGGGCAGAGGGCAGAGGAGCAGACGTGCACCCACAGCAAACAAATACACTGGGATCTATTCCAGTCTGAGCTCTTACTAGTAAAGGTAATGGTGTGGATTTTGTCAGATTACTAACACATTAGTGAGCAGTGGTTTTGCTCTGGTCACGGTTCAGAACAGGCCTGCCAAGTGTCACATGCAGCATGTGCATGTGACACTTAGCTAAACCCAGATTTTTCTAAATATCAACAATGGTAAAGATATAAGTAACACAAAGGGCAAAAAGCAAAAGTATGAACCATGCAGTAACAGAATCTAATTAATTAAAAATGACTTACTTAATATATAATATCAATCAAAATGGGACGTGAAAACAAGTCCCAGAATGTGACTGTAGATGGTACAAATTATAAAATGATTAAAAAAAAAAGAAATGGAGTTTAAATAACAACAGACAAGGTTGTATAATCCTAACCAGGAATGTTTAAGGGATGCGTGAACATCCACAAATATATGGCAGGGGTTGGGCAACAAGTGCACAAACATGGGAGAACTGGTCAGATATAATGCCACATGTGTAAGTATAGTACATTATGAATTAAAAGAGCATACCTGTTTTTCAGATGTGATAAGTACATAATTAAAAAAATGCTATTGGAAATGTGTTGACCATACGGGAAAGAATAAGCGAAAAGTACATAAACATTGAAGTGACTTAATCACAAGCAGAAACAGTGCAGCAGAGGTGGGTCCTTTTGAGCAAGGTGCAGCTGTATCAGAGGTCTGGCAATCATCACTGTGATATACGAGTTTTCAAAGCAACATAAGCTCCAAAAAGACCAAAATCTCTGTAGCCAAACTGCAGGTGCATCGGTGAAAAAAAAATAAAATTCAAATGTCAAGGGGAACAGCTTTCGTCTATTTCACCACAAAGTCCGATTATGGATTCTGAATACGCCATGGAGATAAATTTATGAATGCTTTGATTCATTTTCAAGGGAGCTGTATATGGGAAATCTTGACAACATATGGTGAACAAAGTCAAACTTCATCAACAAAGAGGAGCAGAATCTTGAGCTGAAAGTAACCGACAAGGACGTGAAATGTACTGCCACCGCACTGCTAAATGGCATCAAAGCAAATACGGCCCAAGCCTGTTTGCATTCGTTTCTCATGAGGAGGCAACATTTTTATTTACCTCCTGTAGGTCTTTTGGGACCATAAGCTTGAAATTTATTATGCAGTACGCAGTGTAAGACACTCATATTGTATAGGTATGCTGGATGGATTTGTACTGCTCTGAAGCACGCAGCATACTTGAATATACGCTTGTCTGCAGGCACATCAAATACGTGAATAAACTTATATGTCAAACGGAATTGAGCAGATGGAATTATTGTGTATTGCTGCTGAACATAAAGTAGATGTTTTTAGACATTTTATTTTTTCTGCCTTTCTTTCGTGATCAATTTTTTTTTTTTCCCCCTCATTAGTTGGTTTTATGTTTTAAAAATGGTCAGAATTGTAAAGCAGACCGAAGAGAAAGAGTGTGTCATTATGACACCATTTTTTTCTCTGGGCTTTTGTCTCTTCGGGAAAGACACATCACTCTTCTTTTTAAAGGTTAGTCTGTGACAATAGCGTACAGGTGTGCTTGAAATGTCAATGGTTTCTAATGAAAGGAATAGAAATTCAAATCGGAGCCATTAAGCCCAACAGCTCTTGGTTGGATAAATCTGTTCACCCTGCTACAGTTCACAGGCACACGCTCTGCGTTCGAGCCTATTTCACAGACAGACAGTGGGTGATTCTATCTGCAGTTCATTTGCTGAATACGGACAGTCCCTGCACTCCGAAGCCATACATGTACATTCAAGCGCAATACTTTAAAAGGAGAAGGCGTTTACAGGGGGATATTGGGTTGAAGGAAGGTGTAATTTGTCAAAACTGGTATTTCAAACCAATTTGACAGTGGAAGATAATGTAGTCTCAAGAGTCCTCTCCCCGTCTTCCCCTCCTCTCTGTTAGACTCCATCTTGTGAAGGCAGAGGCTTCCTTAACATCCCAGCAGGAGCCGTCTGCTCCGAGACGCTAGGCTAACAAACTGAGCAGCGTAAACACGGGCTTCAAAATGAATACTCGATGCTGTATGGATTTTGCCGTGGTGCCCCGCTTTGAGTTATAGCCACTGAAATATGTTGAAAGAAACCAACTGTGGAGGCACTTTAATTTTTTCTCTCTGTTTTATGAGTAAATATTTTGAGATTTTGTGGAAACCCTGCTGATAAATTCAAATTCAAAATACGGTGCACTATTTCTGACAGAAAGTAGTGAAGTGTGTAGAAATTACAGACCACTAAAATATAATGAGATGTACAGCCCTCTACCATTCACAGTTTTGTACAGAACCCAATCAATTTTGTGAGCCCGTGTTGACACCCTCTTGTCTTCTCTCCAGATGGGCTTGGTTTGTTTTATACTGCTGCCCTGAATGGATGGCTTTCTATCGGGCGTAATGAGCACCATTGAGATGAGGTGAAGTCACTTAAGGGGCTGTCTGGGCAACACATGCAGCCTTCCCAAGATGTACAACCGCAAGCTGCCTTCCTCCTGGCTCACCTCCCACCCCACCCC
>NW_019525388.1:750363-779965 GCF_002814215.2 Seriola lalandi dorsalis | reverse complement strand
TCCCTCCCTCCAGGCCCCAGCTCTTGTGGTTAAGGGCCTTCTTCCTGCCAGAGGAGGTCGACTGTTGTTGTTGGAATTGCCATGGCCACTTAAAGGGACTCTCTCAATCAACAGGGACTGCAACTCTTTAAATGAGGCTCGGGGATCACCGGAAAACACGAAACAAGAAGTAGCACCTAATCTTGCATGCTCCACACTCTCTGAGTACAGGAAAATGCATTCAATTTGACCTGACAAACAGGGTAGAGGTTTCCATAAGTGTTTCATTTTGATAGTAGGTGGCCAATTTTACTAGAATATTTTCTGTGCTTATCCCCCCCATTTCCTGCCTAAGGAGGAACTTGTGGCCACAGGGGTGTAGTGTAATGTTTTATCCATGATGGATGATCATACACCTTCACCAGGGATGTGGCCGGAGGGCTAGGCACAATGTAACGAGGCCATGCTATAGCAGCGCCGCCTAGACTGACAATGAAATGAAGAGTGCCATATTGCAATAATGGGAAAAGGGGGGAGAGGGAGACAGAAAATAAGTGAGGGAGGGAGGAGAAATACACAGCACTTCAACAGGGAGGCAAAATACCGCAATCTGTTCTGGCAGAACAGATTGAAACGATTACAGTGAAGAGAATATTCAGTTTTGGGATTTTTTTCACCCCCCTCTACGCCACCTCATCCGTCATGACGAGCATGAACGCTCTGACTAGAGTAGTGGGGTTGGGGGGTTGCGCAACCGTCACTGCCAAATTATGCCTTGATGTTTGTAGCATCTTGGATCATTCTTGGTTTTATGAATTACATGTGTGAAGAGGGCAATGACGGATGATAAGATTAGTGCTGCCAAAAAAAAAAAAAAATTCTACTCAAAACACCTCGAGGCAGAAAACACCTATTAGATGCTGTGGGTTTCTTTAAAGAATTTATTTTATTTATTTAGAACATTTTCACAGAACATGGGTGACATGACAGCGACAATCAGACACCCAGAAAAAAAGTATCTAAACAAAAAATCTAAATCTAAAGTCTGATTAAGATCATCCATTACGATACAGAACGTCCTTAAGACAATCTATGGTATAAAGTAGGAAGAAGTGAAACAGAAAATACATAAATATCAATAATATTAAAATAACTAACTCACTAAATAAATAAATAACATCTAGATTAAATCCTTTTAATCAACTCCTGAAGCAGACTGAATTATTAATAAGTTTAACAGACTCAATGAAATTTATAAATTAAAAAATGACTAGTTGAATAGCTGAGAGAGATTTTGAAATTTAGAACTTATAAAGATGAAACGATGAAGAGTCTATTATGTTTGTTGGCTCTCGTGCTCGTGATATAGCATCTGGCTTCTAGCTTGTAAAGTTTGTTTCATTGGCAAAAGAATCCTGTAATTTTCTTCAAAACGCTTTTTTAATTGGACCTTGTGTTGAGAATTTTACTTTTTCCAAGGTGAAGAATGAATCTTCAAGCTCAAGATGTGATGGGACTTTGAGGAATTTTCAACGCAACAGAACAACTTTATCATTTGTTCCTCTTGTAAAAATAATATTGCTTTAATACAACAATAATTGGTATCAGCTGTTTTTGTTATCTGCTCAGCATTAAAGAGCAAACAGACTTAAGGCTGTTTTTCTTTTAAACAATCGACAAGCCTTAAAGTACATTTAAATCTCCAATTAATTTTCTAAGGTATGGAAACACCAAATCCAATTGCTGAGATGGTTTGTTAAAAAGATTGTGTTTTGTTTTGTTTTTGTCCATCATTTGCTTATTATAAATTGTTGTGACATAAAAGAATATCGTGGTTATTATAAATTGTTTTAAGGGGAATGGATGTTTTGGGTTTTTTACATTATCATTTCAATAATAATAACAGTAAAACACACGCATAAAGGTGGAAAAAACCATGATATAATTGTGGTCCTGCACTCAGGATCTCCCACTTGTGAAAACCACAAAAAGGTTAAAAATGTCAAAGAAAATAATTATCATAGAACATGTTGGGTGTTGAGTATCGGGCGTGGCTGCCATAATATGTGTACACATGTTGACCTTATGAGTGAAGGCAACAAGTGTAGGGCCCCACACTGGATGCTGCACGGCATTCTGGGAAACACAGCCGAAGCAGAAGTAGAAGAGGTGGTTTGAGGTTAGGTGGGTACACCAGAAAAAGAAACTCCTAAAATAAACTGGACCTGAAAAACCAATGATGATATGATGCGCCAGGGATGCACTCGTCTCTTATGACACGCTTTCCTGACTTTTTTTCCGCAGAAATGCATAAAAGTGAAAATATTTTCAACAGTTCCAGTGCTCATCAATGTGACACTTGGGCCAGACAGCCCCAAGCGCACCCAGCCGTTTTGCTCTGCCATGGTATTTTTGAAGCAGATACATCTGTAATGAGGCATCTCTGTGTGATCCCCACCTAAGGGTGTCCAAGGGCACAAGTTAAGATGATCCTTCCCATCATTCAGTTATATATTCCATTTAAAAACACCAAAACTAAATGTTGAACCCGATTACCTTCTCTTTTTTTCTGCCCTTAGAGAGAGAGGATTAATACGGATTTTAATTCACCATGAGGCAATATGTGGCCAGAATGGGCCTGGCACTGTATCTCTGGCACAGTTGGGATATACAGACGCTTATGTCAAGATGTAAAAACTAAATTATCACAGAAGTGGCTGCAAAACAATCTGCCCATTCCACAGCAGCATGCCAGTGCAGCTGAACATCTGTATGATCAGAGAACCTCACTGTGAACCGAGCATGCCACAACAACCTGTCAGGCAGAAAAATGACGCATTAACTCCCCATGGCCAATTACAATGCATTACACTGGCGTGCCTGTCTCCTCTCCAATAGTTATTTATTCCTGCCCTGTAATTAGGCCTGCCTGCAAAAAAAAAAAAAGTCGATTTGTTTACCCCGATGTTTCTTTCTCATTATGTCTGGAATACATCCCCCAAAGAATTACTCTGCATGTAGCCTACGGAGCACAGGGGTAGCAGGGGTTGTTTTCAGCAATGATGAATAGTTCTTCCTTTATTCTTTTAAGAAAACAATGCTCGTTTTTTCCATCTGGGTATCAGTCATACAACTAAGGCGTGGTCATTTGCATTTACAGTAGGTGCATTACCTGCACCTCAACAATAGATAATGGTTGGGTTTACATAATGGATGTATTTTATGTTTGGACTTTGCAAACTACAATCAAATATCTCACAAAATGTTACAGTGGTGTCTTGAGTTCTGTGTTGTGTTCAATAATCAGACACTTTGTTTTTGAGGCTGTCATTGAGACCTGCAGGATGTGAAGGACGGCATGTCATGTGTGTCAAAATCAAATCAAAAGATGACGACATGTTTTTACAGCACAGTACTCTGGATTTGCATGTTGTGGAATGGATATTAAACAAAAACTCTAATTGAAACCCACAAATTACCAGAAATATATAAGAAAGTGTTGCATGTAGTGTATATACAGTATATCTGTAATCACATTCAGGTCATCATTATGAGGCTGTATTTAGCTACAGTAAAAAATACAGTATTGAGCTAAATTCTTATTTTAGGATGCTAACATGCTAATGCTTAGCAGATTTAACTTTCGCCATTGTCACCCTCTTAGTTTAGCATGCTATCATACTAACATTTGCTAATCAGCAAACAGGTAAGGCTAATGGAAATGTCATTAATTTTGCAGATATTTGAACCAAAGTACTGGACAAATTACAATTTTGACCTGATGATGCTGCTGGATGAAAAGTGGAGACATCGCCAAAGTTACTGCATTTCATTCTCCTGCAGGGGACAGAAATTTGTGCACAAACTTTCATGGAAATACAACCAACAGTTGGAAAAAAAACAAAAAAAATGTTAACTTGATGCACGAGAGTAAAAGTGAGGAAAGTCATCATGATCCATCCTCTGGGGACCATGAAGGTCTGTAAAAAAAAATTCAGGGCAATCCATTCAATATTTTAGTCGACTGACAATTCCATCCATGAATGAACACAACTCAACACATCACATCTGAACTCTGACTTAATTTGCTTTAATCATTAAACAGTTACTAAATTTTCTCCTTAACCTCGCAACGATTGATGTGATAGACCTAGAAGGATCAGGTTTGCCTTATTTGGTTTAGAGGAATTAATGTTGTAAGCCATTTGTTGTCCAGGATTACTGAGGATTTTTGTTTTCAAATTCATTCAATACAGAGCAACATTGTTATCCTGGGGACATAGTATGTCTGTAGACAAAATCAGGGGGGCTAAGTTTGGGGTTACTATGGTTAAATTACAGAAGGGTTTGTTATCTTTACTTAAGTAGATTATGATTTGGGATGATGAGCTAAAGCTTAAAAGTCCCCTAATTTTCACACTTTTCTTCACACGGTTCTGACTAATGTGTGACATTCAAAATAAAAACACCGGCAAAAAAAGGCCTAAATCTATCCACAGAGGAAACCCGCAGTCCAAGATACTAGAAAACATGGACAAAATGAAAAACCACTCTAGATTTCCTTCAGTGTCATATTCAATAACAATAAAGAAGACAGCGATACGCAGATCACCAACTGTCTGGCACGAGCAGGCCTTGCTTGAAATCACACATCTCTGAGCGGCGTTGCTTGCAGCTTGTCTCAGCAGGCTCCTTGTTAACAGGATAGCACTTCCAAATCTGCTCCTGTAACACCTCCCAGCACGGGTCATTACTGCAGAGATCACTGCAGATCATAACGCAAAAGGATTTCCTGCAATCAACCAACGACGTACATGCAGGCAGTGAATGGGCATTATAACAATACCCTTAAATAACATCCAGAAAGGCTGGGAGGGAAATAGGAGGTGCTGGTGTGGTGCTAACACAAGCTTCATTATCACATGGACTACAGATGAATAGATTTGGTGTGATACTATGAACACACCCGAATCCATGTGTGACTGTGCAATTACAGCACATTTACTGCACCAGCTGCTGTATAAATCGAGGCGATTGCGCAGTGTGGTGTGACAAACACTCCCAGGAGATTGAGCAGTTGCTGGCTTTGATGTTGAAATATAGTATATATATATATTCACACTTGAACTAGTGTTAAGAGAATATTAAGTCACAGGAATATCATATGAAATCACATCAGCCTAGTAAATTCAGTTGGATTAATATGAATCCCTCAAATGTGTTTGATATAAGGGCAGTAAATGTATGCATGTACACAGTATTAACGCAGATTTTAATTAGAAGGACAGCACATCATTTTGGGTTGAATTCTAAGATTGAAGGAGAAAACGTAGCTGTAGAAACTGATTGAGCTCGCTTTTTCTACAAATACCTTTGAGGTACTTGAGAAAGGCAGCGACGTCGATAAGTGGACAACACCGAACTTAACATCAGACAGATCCTGGGTGTTAATGAGCAAAGTAGTACAAAAACAAGGTTGGTCGAACTCACCCGGATAAATGAAGATTAAATTAGGACAAAGAATGTCTCAATTGGTTGTTTATCCTGCATGAGTTAAGGAATTGTTGTTGTAGTATGGAATGACACCTGTGACACTTTTGAGAGGTATATAGATAATATAACACATTGTTATGGATTTAACTACCCAACAGTGTATACAGTAGCTAGAATTAACTCCACCACTTGTAAATTGCTTCTAGGGCTAAATGTGAGAGTGAACGATTGTCTGTCTATATGTGCCAGCCCTGTGAACCCTGTGTGACTGGTAACCTGTCCAGGGTGTACAATGCTCTTTGCCCAATGTGTTTGAATAGGCACCACCCCCCCCCCAACCCCCCAGATAATGGCTAGATTGATGAATGCATCAATAATAATAACTCAGAAACTCTGAGTTTAAAAAGATCATCCTTTAAAGTGATAACAGCAGTTGACCAAATAATCTCCACACCACAAGGTCCATTTAGTAGCTGTTCCAGGACTTTCGATCATATCACAAGTTGTCCTGGATTTTAAATTTTTTACATGCAATGAACAATTAATAGCAACAAACGGATCTTGCAGTTAGAGTATTTTGACAGTGAAATCCAGTAATTGTATAACTAGTGGTAAGTAGTAGTAATTACTTCTTGCAAGCCTCTTATTTTTCATTGTGTTATCAGGCTCTTACTTAAGAAAAAGCTCTGAATACTTCTTCCACCACTGAGTTGCTCTTTGTTCTTTTTCCGCAATGACATGAGTTGGAAGTAATTATGTGCCTGTGTTGACAGGAAATCAACCCGAACTCACCGAGCGCCTTACAGAAACTCTCTTGACACTGTCACTACACTGGGGAGTTTGCTCCAGTAGCCTCTCTTTCACTGCTGACATTTTGTGTGAAACTTATGGCGCTTCTGCCAATTAAGCCATTCATAACCCCAAGACAGTGCGCTTGGCTTATAAAAGCTGGATGTTGTAGTCACTTGTTGGAAAATGCATTTCTCTGATGTGTCAAGGTCTTTTAGGAACATTACTATTCCTTCTGTTCTGTATTAGCGTGATCAGAACAAAAGATCCTCCGTTTGACTACCAAATTCACTCCACCAGCTTAAGGAGAGCTGCTATCAAAAGCAAATGTATTTTTAAGATCAGTTTTGCTAATTCATGCTCTGGAAATGTTGAATTATTGATCTGACTTTCAGTGAGAGTCATGAACATGAAGTCACCATGAGAGATAAGATACTGCAGCTCGGTTCAGACATTAATGTGAAGCACAAAGAGAATGTTTCAGCATGCCAGTCTGATCTTTTAAAATGTTCGGGACTGCTGCTCCAAAATGTATGATGGTGTTGAATCTGTCAGTGGTGTAAAAATGCAGACAGCCACTGCCATATGGTATCAACAAAGCTCGGATGGATGGAGGGAAACTGACAACGTACTTCTTGCATTTGAAGTTGCATTCATGCCTTAAAATAAATACAGTATATAAGTTTATATTAGTATCATGTAGCCAACGGCTAAAATCATTAATACTTCATAAATTTAATTATGTAGTCTAAGTGGGAGCATGATTGAAAAACATGAATGAGATGAATGTCATGTCATGTCAACAGTATGTTCTGTTTCTTCACTGAAGACTATATTTGATGGGTAGTCAGTGCTCTTTGAAAATCATGTGAACAAAGAACAAAAGAAAGTCAGGACTCCACATATTCTGAGAAATAAGAAGTCACTGGTCTCTTTGTAAATCGCTCGGAAACTCACACAGTTCATCCATGTAGCTGCATTACTGTAGCATTACTGCAGTGTAAATGGGGTCTTTAATCCTGTGTGTCTTCTTCTTCTGTGTCTTTACAATTGCAAAGTAACTTGTTCGATGCCAATTATCAGTCAGAGGTTTGGCAATCAGTGTTTGGCTATGTGAGCTTCCAAAGCACCGTGAGAGAGCTAGCAAAGCTCCAAAGTGGCAGAATTGACTGTGGCAAAACTGCTGGTGCAAAATATTTAACGTCGAAGGGAAACTGGAAAATCATTTCCATTACCGCAAAATACAAACTGCATTTACAAAAAGTAACAGTTAGACTCCACTTCTGTCAAGTATTTGTCTTTCTGTATAATCTGTATTGCCCTTTAATGATAGAGGTTGTCAGAAAATATTAATCACTTCCTTTTTGGATGCAGACAAAGGTCATAAGTGAAAAGCTTTAGTTTCATTACCACTTTACAAAGAAATGCCATTTAATCACAGTGAAAATTCTGTCATGAGAACCAATTCAGAAATGCAAATCTCTTTTTCCTGTGAGAATGAAACAAGATGTCACCAGAATAATAATAATAATCCCTTACGTTTTTTTAAGAATGAATATTTTACATGTATTATATCCTTCTGTATGGAGTGTGATGAAATTAAAAATGCTGCATTTAATGTCACTGGGTACATTCTAAACAGCTTTTGAGAAATTGGTTTAATAAGGTTTTGTCACACGCAACCTGCATTTTACTGCATACCAGGAGCAATTAGGTTAAACAATTTCACAAACGTGAGACAAAATCTAGCATAAACCTGGTTTTAGTTTAAATGTATCAACAGTTGCAAATGGCATATTCAAACTACATAATTAAATTACTGCCTTGGATTATTGGCTGTAGACATTTTACTGAGTACATAAAAATAGTCCCATTTTATTTGGCTGGTGCACAAAATAGCTTATTATTCAGATACTGTGTCATTTTATCTATGTGTTTTCTTTAGTGCCACATAGCCAATGTTTCTGTGTGACTTTTTTTCTAAAATACTGCTAATAAAGACTCACCTCTCAGTGCAGTGAATGGATGGTGAGAGTCCGGGTGACATATGGAGGCCACTGGAGGTGCACTTTGGGTTCCCATTGAACAGGTGGAAAAGCCCCCCTCCGGGCATCCAGAGTGGACAACCACAATGATCGGAGGAGCCCCAGTTGGCAAGGTCCCATCCCTCAGTTCCACAAGCAGAGGATGTGCCAGGGAAATGGCATGTTTCCTGCCAAGGCACAGAGCCATGTCTCTGACAGCTATGCCAGGTGGGATGGGGCAGGGGGAGAGGGGCGTTGGTCCTCAGAGAGGCAGCGGTGTATGTCTGTCCTATTACAGGACACAATTGTCTATGAAACAATCACACACACAAGAAACTCAAACACACAGACCAGCAGTGATCACTGGAACAAATCTCTGAAAATAAGACACGGTGCAGACAGCTGGTTCCCATGAAACACACGTGAAAACATGCATCCTGAGATTTGAGTAAAAGTAAAGGAGACTGTAAAGTCATCATTTAGTCATCAGAATATAAATCCATATATTCCCCTGGTCAATTTTGTGCTAAATAAATGATCAATCATTATAATGAATGATCTCCTAACTTAAAGACGCAGCATCATCAAGCACTTTGCAGCTCAAAATATTATATGACACAGACAAGCGTTGTGCCATGACTCTCATTCACCAGTCATCAGTCATCATTACTGGAGGCTCAGCACTCATCAGCATGCTTCAGGATGATGATTCATCATGAGCACCGAGAGGAAAAAGAAAGGTCAAGCTCAGAGCAAAATCAAGTTGCAGAAGCCTCGCCCTGTTCTGACATCTGAGCGGCCATCAATCAAGAGCCCGAGCCATTTACTGATCACGAATCTGTCGCCTGTGTTGACCTCAATCATTTTTTAAGTATGACTGCAAATTGTTTTATTTAAGAGGGATTCATAGCCACTGATGCAATCATATGCTAATTGAGGGCACTGTCAAAAGTCCAATGTCTGACAGTGGTATGATGCCCCCTGTTGACAGATTATCCCTGCACCGATGGCTTTGTTTCCATGGTGATTTACTTAACTGAAAATAGTTTACGCTGCACTACTTTTCTTAGATTATTACGCTAAGTGGTACAGTCACAAATTTCAAACTACACTATATTTATACTCTTTGTTTTATAAATAATGATAATAATAAAAAGAGAAAATGTTTGCATCTTCAAACAATCTGTAAAAACCCATAAAGAGCAGAAAGAACTGATGTGATGTGGTGACTTCTCTCAGGACATGACAAAGCCTGGGAACAGTTTTTGGTATAAATTGTAGTTTTTGGCTCTTTGACCTGATGTGATCAAGTTTGGAGGTCGTACAATAATGAATCTCTAGACCTGTGAATGAGGAATGAGCCAGTCTTGGATTAATGTCCCAGACTTGTCAAAGACAGTGATTGTGACTAGATTAGAAACTTCTTGTTCCACAGTACTGCAGTAGAAAAAATACACAAAGACTAGATGGCATATTTGGAGTAACTGCAGAAGATTATAATGACATGTATAACATTCATGTTACGTACAGTATGTTAAATATATAAAATGCCAACATGTATAAAGTCAGGAGGAGGAGGAGGTTGCACATTTTTCTATAAAGGCTAATTTTTCAGCCTTTACTAGATGATTTAAATAGATTTTCTTTTTCTATTTTTCCTCTTTAATACAAGATAGAGTTTAACCTTGAAAACTATCATTCTATTTCAACAATGGGAGTAATTTCCTCCCAAACAAGACAACACTGCTTTATCGGCATTCATTCTGCTTACCACGGATGTTTTCTTCCACTGCAGCCAGATTACATTGTGGAGAAGCAATTAACATATGGATTACTACAAAAGCTTTTGAGATGCATGCTTTTCAGAAAGAAAAAAAAAGAAGCCTTTTGGACGTTTGTCTGCTGTCTTCATTAGCATGAAATATGTGGTGTACTGATGATATGGGTGGAGGGAAGTTGACATGATTTACACGCACATGTTTCAAAGAATGTTGCTCACTTCTGTGGATTAAACGGGTTACTTTTAAAAATAGAAGCGTGGCGATGCTTCTTTAATCTATGTATGAACATCATACTGGCCATCAGCATTAATCCCACTGCAACAATACCCAGGCTTCCAGCTAAAACCCAACAGCTTGAAGTTGTAGAGCCATCAGCGGTGTCTTCCAACAGCAAAGAGAAGCTGAGAGCAGAGGGAGAGATAAAATGAGGGAGAGCCGGAGCTGAGCCAGTGGAGCTGTTCATTTTACAGAGAGAAGTGGAAGGGGAAATGTGCTCCTCTCCACTAAAGACAGCCATGATGATGAATGGGACTCAGTGAGACCAGTTAAATATCTTGTCATCATGTGAATGGAGGGTGTGCACTGTCCCCATCCAGCTGTACAGCTAGTGGGCTATTTTCATATGATAGTAGTCTGCAGATGAGTTAATGATTATAGGACAGGGTTTATGAATCATATGGTATTACGATATAATTGCTCAGTTTTTAACTTGTATAGTCAGTGTCTGAACAAGCCAGCCTCTTGGAAACTCTTGGTTCCGACTGTTAAAAAAACATGTTTTAGTAACAGGATTATATTCCATACTCCACTAAGAAGTAGAGTGTTAGCCTTTGTCCTCTCAGTCACATCATGTGGAGGCATTAACATGCTGTGTCCCAATTGGATCCTACAGTATGTACTAAGGCCAATTGTCATAGCATGCAGTTTTTTGCAGTTATTATACAAGAAAATGTATGTATTTACAATGTACGTACAATATGTGCACTGACAAACAAATGTCACTTGAGTTTTCACATCATGTGAATAATCTATAGATCGTGCCTAAAACCTTTGCACAGTGGTCTGTATTGAAGCTTTCAGAAAAATAACTGACTTGATGTTGACATGACTAGTATTTATAAAATCAGACACATCAGATGTAATTTCAGCAACTCCCACATAACAAGCATATTACTTATAGTCAATCTGAACACAGGTTGTCCTCAGGTCTGTCACTCTCTTTTAGCTGGCTCCATTTCTCCTCAGCTATCAGCGTTCCTCTGCTTCCTGCACTGACCCCATGTTTCCCTTTAACTATCATCTCATTTCTCTTGTCTCTAAGCTGCTGTCTCTACTGTTCTCTTGTGCTTTTCTTCTCAAATTATTTCCTGTGCCGTCCCCAATTCCCTGTCATTCTACTTAAGGCGGCCAAGGTCTTCGAATCCTTCTCTCCCTCTGTCTCTCCCCTCTTTTTTTTGCATAAAACTCTCCTGCCTCTTCTTGCAGGTCACACTCCTGCCACTCATTATCACCTACACTATTATCATCATCATCGTCATCATCATCATCATCGTCACCTGGTTTCTCAAACTCACTTAACACCTACTGCATCCTGCAGGCTGCTCGCGACCTCTTATCTCTGTGAACAGCTCTCCACTGTGTGTCACAGGCTGATAGCTCAGTCTGTCCCTGCGTGTGGCTCTTTGTCCACCTTCCTCTGCAGTTACAGCAGGTACTGACCATCCCTACCAGGGGAGAGAGGAGCCTTATAATTAAGCACAGCTGCAGCTAATCTACCCCATTTACCCCTTATTTATTCAACAAAGCAACATTAGAAAAACAGCAAACTAATGCAAAGAAAGCATACACAAAAATTGTAACTCACAATGTGTAGTAAATGCAACACAGACACTGGTAAAAGCTAATGATTTGGTTGTATTTCTTACAGCTGCATTATTCAATTGTCTTGACCACTTAAGAGCAGAAAAAACTCCACAACATCATCACCTCTCTACTGTGAAATCTCTCCACTATCCAATAAATGCGCAAAATGGCAAAAAAGAAAAAAAAGAAAAAAAGAAAGTTGGATGGCAAACATGTTAACAAATGACAGCACACTTCACACATCCAGCAGACACAGAGCAAAACTAGCACAATTAAAATTTTCAGCTCTCCTTTTAGCCTCGCCTTGATCTCCACCAACTACTGAGAATAACATCCAAGTTTTTCACTGCTAAATAATCATATTCCTTAGTAACTTACTAAGTTACTACATCTGTCTGCTGTTTGGTCCAGAGTAGGTAGTGGACTGCACTATGCACTGATCAGTCGCAACATTAAAACCGGTTGCTGGTTTTAATTTGGTGGCTGATCAGTGTAATTCCATCACTCTGAATGAGAACAGCATGTTTGGTTCAGCTGCACAGATGAGCCAGTCATTTGTGAACAAAACTGTGGTACTCCAAACACCAAGCATATGGAAACATTCAGTGAACGTTCAGTGATATAACACATGACCAGCAACATGTCAGCGTGTTTTCAATGACCAGCTCCTATGGTACCAATGTCTGATTGCCTCGCAGGTGAAACCACTTCTCATGTGGTCTAGAGGGCCATCTGGACCGAGAACAACACAGTTTTGATGAAATAAGCCAGAGCACATTTCTCTGACCTTGTGCAGTGAACTCAGACAATACAGTGAATTTATGAGCATCACCAGTGGTATTTTTTCTTTGACTTGTTCTTAAGGAGAAACTTATAGCATGTCATGTGAAATGACTGGGCGTTTCAAAATTGAAGCCGCAACTGGCCAAACAGTCGACCAAGCAAGAACCCATCTCTCAGCTTCTCATCGACCATCTGGACGTAACTCAAGATGAGGCACAGAGCCAAATTTAAACAATCCCTCCTCTGGGCAGTTGTGCTGACTGATGAGGTGCTACGCAGCAGCCATGACCCCGCTCAGCTCTCTGCTTTTTCCAATAACAACATACACTCATAGTGGCATGTCCGTGCTGCCAAAGAGCATTGCCCCTGATATAACTGTCTCCATTACACAACGTGTCACCACGGCTGCATGTGAGTGCACACATACATGGACCAGGGAGGGTGTTATGGCGCATTCCACAGTGAGGCCCATTGTATGGAAGCCACAGGGCACATAATAAAACCCAGCGGTTGTAAAACATGACATTTGACAGTAGCAGAGTAACCTGAGAGATTTGACTCTGGATCTCATGAATGACATGGCTGGAAGTAATGACTGTGTGCTAATGAAAGCTGGTGTTTATTTTAGCAGTTTTAAGTGGTAAAACAAACACTTAACCACTGTCCCTTATGGTTCCACAATTACTCATAGCAGTGTGCGATTTTCATTTTGTTGCTCAAAATGGTAAAAGCAACATACTGCGGTCTGGGAAAATGTTACACTTCAAGAGTCACCACAGGAGCTACGGTGAATTTGTCACAATGACTTCCTTTCCCAGGCCTACACTGCTGACCCGTACTTCTCCCTGCACCTCTATTTGCCATGACCTTGAAGACAGCTCACCTAAATCTGGCTTAAATTACCCTGTATGACTGACTGAAAGCCACACAACCCCCTTCTTCCTCCTCTTCCAAACCCCCAGTTCCTCAAAAAAACACCAATATGACCAAAGAGGAAGCAGCTCCAGCTCAGACAGCCTCTCAATATCTCAGGCTTTCAAACACCGCCAGGCAGCCTTTCTACTGGCTGCAGCGCTCCCTGTCCTTGCTTAAGCCTGGAGGACTGCCTCCTCCTATACGGATTAACAGTCATTTTATTCATGGGAATCAGCCTGGAGCAGGTGCTGCACGGATCCAATAATCTCCACGTCAGATGGATTACCTGGCTCTTAATCAATGATACGATTGACACATTCACATCAGAAATACAGTTTCTATAAGCGGCGCCAGTGTCTGCTTTAAACTGATAAAAGAGTTTCACAGTCAAGCACATTTAAGTGTGCCTTTCTTGTGCTTACTCACATGAAAAAAATCAAGGATAATATGAGGAGCTGTTCTGCTCTGAATGGGATTTTTCTGATTTTGTTCATCCAATTCAAGCTATTAAAGTCTGAGAGCACAAAACTTCAACTGGCTCACAAAAGCTGATCATTAGGAACACATTATAACTCCATCCATCATTCATGTGAACAGCTTCATATCCTCTAATTTCTGGCAGGTCCTTTTTTGGATCTAACTCTAACTCTCCGCTTTGTCTGCCCTTACGCCTCCCTGCTGCCATAATGACAGCAACCTGTGGAGCTGTGCAAGATGCAGCTACGTTACCGACGACTGGCTCGCTGGCACTGGCGGAGGCTTCTGTGTGATAGGTAGAAAATGATTAATGAGCAGTCTAAATGCAGCACAGGAAAGTCCACTTATTCAGCCTGCAACGTTTCAAGAAGCTGGCAGAAATGAAGAGGTCCGAGAGTAGAGTCCTGAGGGACTCCGGTCTGCTGCTTGTAAAAATGCCTCTCTCTTTGAGCTTGACGGTAAACAGGTGGCTGGTTCTAATAGATGGATGTCTTCCTAAACTACTAAACACTAATGTGAGATATCAGGCTTTTGGCCCTCTCTTGTTAACTGCAGTGAGCTATGCTGTATCAGCACCCCTCTGTGACTCTATTAGCTCTGTCTTCGCTCATCAGATAATTACTTCGGCTATACATCTTCAGTGGTTTTATTCATGCTGCTACCTCTGACATTTGTTTTTTTAAATAAATGATCACCTGCTGATGTTGGTGTCAGATTAGAAATGACTCAGGCTATTACATCTATCAGTCTTTTTCTTTTTATGTCTGTATGATCAATAAGGCTGCACGATAACAGGCCATATTTTCTATATCATGTCATATCATTTAGTTATAATCATTAAGTTATATAAACATGTATATCACATATTAATATTACACATTCGTATATTATATTATGTTTCAAATTATGCTTGATTTATTCATTATTCATACACGCAGTGTATAAATATATCTGTGTCTACTTTGTTGCTTTTATTAAAAAAAATATTGAAAAATGCTCTTTAATGAATTTTACTTATTTGTTAATGCATTTGTATTTTCCTGTTTATCTGCAAACCTCCCCTCTACATCATGGGCCCATTTTTTTGTGCTGCTGTGAAGCTCAATTGCCCTCCTGGTGATCACTGGTAAAAGAACAGATAATAAATGATTTACAATATAATGTGTGACAGTTGTAATCATAAAAAATACTGCATGTCAACATATTTTATATAAACATTTTTAAACTGTGTTCTGAATGGCAAACACATATGAGTGAATATAATATCACTTTGTTATTCTAATTCATTATCTGTTTATACACCAGACATGGATGTGTCATAGACAACATTATACTTTTGACACAGTATAACATCCGACATATGCTTATAATGCCAGTATAGTGTGTTTGTATACTGCTTACAAATGCCAAATATGGGTGGTTTGAGTAAAGTGTTCCCGCTCTGTCTCATCTCATCTAACTTTAGTCTCCTAGCTGAGAATTGTTGTGTGTTTTGAGATTTCAGCTCAACATGCCATATCTCATATTGACTACCTGCATAAATACATATGCACCATTTTGTAAAATCCATGTATGCTTCCACCTCTGTCCTCCCTCTTTCTTTGTTTTGACCTCCCATTCCTTTTCGCCAGTTTTGTTATGCAGCACAAACGTGCGCACACACACACACTCTCACACACACACACAAACACAAACACACACACACACACACACACACACACACACTCCATCAACATACCTGCTGGGCTCAGATTACAAAGCCTTTGCCATGGTTAGGGAAATGCCCCTCAGGAAAGCGGTATAGGAGATACTGTTGCTGGCTGCCTCTCCAAACCTTTTCACTCCACTATATGGGCTGTAATGAGCTGCAGTGAGGGCAGCGATAGTTAATAAAAATGTGAAGCACATGGGAATGGGCATTTTGCTCTGTTCCCATTTCATCTTTGTGAGACTTTGTGTGTTCAAACGTGAGAAAAGCTACACTGGTAGAGATTTCTGGACATAAATGAAACAAAGCTGGTTTCAAGCTTGTACAACTTTCTTTGGCAATATTAAACACACAAATGAATCCCCATTTTATCTTTTCCTTTTCTATTTTTTTTTCTGTCTTTTATCTTTTAAGTCCTCATCTAATTCTAACTCATGGCATTTCCTTTCTACTCTAAAAATATCTCTGTATGATTACCTAGTTATTTTGGGCACCGGTGCACTGTCTACATATTGCATTACTTCTCAAAAAAGACGTAACATTTCCTGCCTTGCTGATACGTGAATAACGGTCCAAGACCATCAGAATACCAAGAAAATGAACATATATGTGCATATGGGAGGAAAGGTGATTGGAGATAAAGAGCCACAGACAGAAGGAGAAGAATGTGACCCTTGTGGCTTTGACCTCCTTTCATCATGACCACCACACTCCATCAATCACTACCTACTAACCGGCATCCTGATGGCTAAACAGTGTTTCTCTGCTGATGAAAGGTGCACAGAAATGAGGGAAAACAGCAGTGACACAAAGAGTATGGAGAAGAAATGTGTGTTATTACACGGTGCGGTGTAGTGTTTTCTGTGATATACAGTCGTTTTTCACTGGGGACAAGCTTGGCACTATGAGAACAATATACTTAAATTTAGGGGTTTCAGAATAAAGACATTAGATAAATATATTTTGTTGTGCTGGGGAACAAAAATGCCATATTCCTGAAAGTGCCTGAGGGATAAAAAAAGCTTAACAAAATAACCAATCACAGCTTGTGGATATAAACATATGGGCCTATAATTTAGCCACCAGAGTAAATCAGAGATAAATTTCCAGATAAACAGGATGAAAGAGCAATTTGGACATCTGTGACTGGCCAAGCAGTTTCTGAGAGTTGTTTGATATATGGCAGGATGTTTGCAGGGTTTTGCCACGAACCATGCAACGTGAGTAACAGATTGTTTCGTAATCAAAACCATTCAGCACGCAGGGTGTACATTATTCTCTGGTGGATAGATTGAGCTCAGTCATTCACAACCACGCCATGCCTGGGTCACCTAAATACGTTGCTCTGTTCATATAAACAAAGTGATGTTTACGTGTGAGGAAGGAAGGAGATTTAAAAACATGTTCAGTCAATGTACGCTGAAGAAACTGAAATGTCAAGAGACACGCAGTGTTGACAACCCGTTCCCCCCACAATGATACTCACTGCCCTAGTAATAATTTGCAGGCTGACTAACTGCACCGCCAGTCTTCTTTGCATGACTACTGACAACACTGCCAGGCAGGATGGGGAGGCAAAGGCTCATCAGCAGGGAGGAGGAGATGTGTGCAGCCCCCTGTGTGGTGCTCCACTGCTTGGGGTTTAATACCTGTTGAGTGGACAGAGATTTAGTGAGCTTGAGCGCCGCAATCCGAGCTTAATGTTGTACAGGTGCATCTCTCCTCTCAGGTTAAACTCGCCTCAGGGCAGCTGGCAACGTTAACTGGAAAAGCTTCAGCCTCCTGCAGTCAGCTGGGGAATCAGTTTGACACTGTGGCAAAGGAAAGGGTATCTCTTATGAAAGGCAGAAAGAAATACAGCAGAAAGATACAAAATTCATATTTAGACACATTGGATACTGATATCTATCATTTGTGAATCTGTAATCTGCTACCTGACCAACACCTTTCTCAAGTAAAGCATTAGGGATAATAAGACATATCTCTCATTCATCTAAGCTGAATCAAAATGATCAGTATGAATTTGACAATGACGTTCACACTCCCATAGAGGCCAGTAACAACGAGGCCATGGGTGTAATTATTTTTGTGCTCTGTTTCTCAGGAAAATAGATTATTATAAATTATTTCATGCTTTGACGAGGCAGTTTTGTATCCTTGTGATCACAAAGTGTTTTATGATTTTGATTATGATTTTCACACATTTAGGCATTTAGGCTGCATCTCTGTAGTCTTACTGGTTGATGGCTGCAGCCTTGAAAACACAACCAAGTACAACTATGTCACAAGGAAACAAAAAGCAAACGATAAAAACAACAATCTTCTTCTGTGGTGGCCCGCTGATTAAAGTTATCATTACATTTAAGATATTAGAATCTGTTTGGGCCGTTATGAGATGACTAAATGATCATTTCAACATCATGATAAAACAGACCTTATTATGTTAAATTGCCTGATGATGAAATATTTTGTCCCATAATCACAAGAGCACAAAACAAAAACATAAAAAAATAATTAGAGCCATAAGTGGCCTGTAAAGACGTTTGGTGATATTCAATACTTTTGTTTTTGGTTTTCCATGAAAAGACCAAAGCCAACAATGTTACTCTGTGTGCGTCAACATCTCCAGCTTCTCTGTGGCTGTCATGAAGACATAAATGTTTAAAAAAAAGCAACAAACTTTCATTTTCAAAAAATGTCTATAAATGATTGTCACTGCCACTGACGCGCTTTATAATGGAAGCCACATCCACCCATTCACACACATTCATACAGTGCTTCTTCCTATACATATAGCACTTTTCAATTACACGCACAGTCACATCTACACACATGCACACACCCATGATACATAGGGGCAATTCAAGTTTCAGTATCTTGCCTAAGGATACTTCGAAATGCGAAACTGGAGGAGTCAGGAATCGAATTCCGATAGTGGACAACCTCCTGAGCTACAGCCGCCACAGAGGGACTCACATGCCTGACCGGCTACCAAAGCAAAGAACAGAGAAACTCAGATTACAACACATATAGAGGGAGTGTGACTTTGTTCTCTGCTCAGAACCCCATTACAGCACTATATCTTTACATAGAAAATTGTTGTTTGCTGCTGTATTAATGTTTAAAATCTTGTTTGTAGAACCTTTAATAATAATCCCAAACAACTGGCCACTGTTTACTTCAGCAAACATCACTGTGTTTTTGTTGGGGATTGTGTTCAACTGCACAGATTTGGTCCTCTAATGTGAATTTGTGGCGGTAGGACGACACTGAATGTTAGACTGACTAATAATGAACAACAGTGCCCTTGTTTCTGGTAATTAATGAACATGTCACCCGGTGCAACAGTGTGGCTCACTGGTGTGTTTTTAACAATAATAGTTTAATCGTTTTTGTACAATAATGGAGCTCTGTGGCAAAGAAGATACATAGATCAATTCATTGTTGGTTTTGTTCTTCTCACGGGATTTGAAAAGTATATAAAAGAGTGTAACTGAGTTACAGGCACCTTTTACAAATTCCAACCCTCCAAAGGCCTTTTCAATCTCAGTCATTTTGACTTGTCACTGGAAAACAAAATGTGTTACTTCTAACATAAAACAATGGGTGGGTTCCACTCAAGTGTCCAAGAGGCAATGCACAATACCATGACCCTGAAACTTGAGCAGCTAAATGGAATTCAGCCATTATTGGTTTTATTATTTACACCTTTTCCTACTGAGACAAGTCAAAATTTGTTATGTGAAAAAAAAGCCTGTTATCTCAAAGCGTAAGTATCATTTTCCAGCTCATGTCTATGCATATAGCTCATTGTGATCAATTAATGAGCGCTAATTACTTTGTGAAAACAGTTTGTGCTCCCTAATACTTTCTGAACATGACATTCTGAATCATCTGTTCTTTTATGTATAAATAAAGAAACTTTTTCCTATACTCAAAAACAGATCAAAAAAAAAAAAAAGACAGATTCTATTCACAAAGGCTGTAAATATTTCAGGGGCCGAGGACAAAATTTCAAATTAGTTGCCATAGGCCTTATGTTTTATGAAAATAACTCCTCGAACTTCTCTATAATTTACAACTCTCTATGGGGTCCTTTGGACTTACCTGTGCTCCAGCTTTGCCCTGGACAGCTGTGGAAAAATCTGACTTCCTTCCACAGCACTATGTAAGGTAATGGAAACATGGTTACACCGACTGACATCATTACAGCAAACAAGCCTGTGCAGTCATTGGTTTGGGCCTGGAGCTCCAAGTCATGGGCTGTGGAAAAGAAATCCTTTGTTAGTGGCTACACCTGTTAAAGTGATAACAGAAGAAAAGAGATCTGAGCTTTACAAAGTCGGTCAGGTTATCGATTTCGGTCTTTGTATCACTTTTATGGCTGTTTTCTTGCTCTGTTTGACGGTACACTGTGCTTCTTTAATCTTTGCAGCATCTCTACCTCAGGAGACGCTTTAATAATGTGCACTGTAACCAAGATGGAACAAAAGACTTCGGAGGAAGTTGTGAGCCTTCTCACTCACTTGACCTCTCGCTTCTTTCTGACCTGACCTCCCGTTGCCCTCTACCTTTTAGTTTATCTTCCAGACTAATGTTTACACCAGTCTCCTAGACCCTAATGAAAGGCAGCTTTCAGGGGCTCACTGCTTTTCCTCAGTCAATACACAGCAAGCAGAAGTTGTCAAGAGAACATTATGACCCCTCTGACAGATTATCCTTTTGAGAAATTCCTCTGTGTTTTGGTAAAGTGTTAAGTCAGATGTCACATTGACTTTGTGGGACTGGTGGAGTAACAGCATACACATATTTATTAAGAATGTATTGTAATGTATTCTACATCTTTGAAATAATAGTTTGACATTGTGGGAAATAGATTTTTTAGCTTTTCTTGCTGTAGGTTAGACGAGGAGCGTGACATGACTCCAATGTTAGCCTAGCCTGTTAGCATAGCTTAACATGAAGACTGCAAAAGGGGGGGAATCAGTTAGCCTGGCTGTGTCTGAAGGTAATAAAAACTGCAGTCACTGTCCAACAGTGGTTCACTCTAGTTTAAATGTACAGTACATGACATATGGATATCCGTATAAATGTATTTGTGCTCTGAATATGATGATATTCATTCTGATTTTAGAGAACCTGGATGTTTTTTGGTTTGTTATTAAGAGGATTATTAGTAATTACTCAGTATGATGTATCATTTCGCTTGAGGGGCCACAAAAAGTTACCAATATTTAAGCAATCTGTAATTAACAAGTGGCTAATTAATGAGTAGCTAATAGTTTTGTACAGCTCAGAGGCTGATTCAGAGTTAATAAGCAACAATTCATGAGCAAAGTGCTCAGAATGCAACCCCGTCTCTGAGAAATTACGACATTTTTTAATTCCTTATATGAATGAATGAAGCGCTACTTTTATTACCAGCTGCAGAGTCGCCAAGAGGTGGTTGTGGTGGACGGCAGGAGCACAAAGAGCTCGACTGTCACATCCAGTGGCCCGTCTTTGGTTTGGTTTAAACAACACTCCTTGTTCCTCATTTCACTTCTCGACCACTGTGATCCTCAAATCCCAGGCCTTTTATCAATCCCTCAATCTAATCGTATGTATATTAAATAAATATGTATGTTCTATCCCTGTGTTATGTGTTGGTTCTTTTTAATCTCACTGTGCTGTGTTTTATATTGTAATTTATTACAATCTTATTAGTATTTTTTTTATACATTTATATTTTTCATGTGTGCGTGAAGCAAAAAAGTGCTAGATAAATAAAGCTTTACTTATTTACTTACATGGTCTGAACAGTCTACTGATACTTTAGGGATCAATTTATTTGCAACTTACCAAATACATTAATTAAAATTTGCTCATCACATTAATAGAAAACGTTATTCGGTCTCAACAATGTTTTCCTTCAAAACATATTTGCTGCTACAGATTAGTTGTATGTAAACATAATTTCTAGGAGACAGTTTTGTAGCATGGCATTTTAACAATAAATATTAACTATTCATTTCCTAATAATTCATTAATATGGGGTCACCATTGCTTACTATATAGTCCCTGATTCAGAGTAATTCAGGGATTATGTATTCCTCAGTTTTCTTACTTCACAGTATTCACATTTTTGTGAACCATCTTGCAAAGTGTTACCCAAACAAGATATAAAGTTTTAATAGGTGATGTTTAGAGGTCCTTTGGGATTTTGAAGGTTGGACAAACATGTTAGCTGTTTCCCCCTAAGCTATGCAAGTCGGCTGATAGCTCGCTATAACTTCATATTTACAATACAGACTTGAGGGTGGCATCAATTTACTCATCTAACATTTGGCAAGAAAGTGTATGTCCTACTAATGCTAAACTAGAAATATGAGCAATACGAGTGAGATTTGGCTTTATTCATCATCTACTGAAACTTCTTTGTTGCATACAATACTAATCTAAATGTGGGGATCCATACCAAGACCAAACATGACCGTCATTTCCATTTCTCTTTCATGAATTAATTTTAAAGCACCAGGAGATATGGAATATTAGACAGTTTTTCAATTCTGCTAAAAAGAGAAATAGTAGAACATAAAATATTGAATAATTCAATGGTGAATTCCCACAGAGATAAAGGCTTTCTGGATGAGTAGCACAGTCAATGAAGTGAATATCTCAATTCAGGGGATTCATAGTCGTTCTGTGCTTTTAATGGCCTGATAATGTTCCAGTACTTATTATTCACACTCAGTGCCAAATAAATGACATTCAAGAAATGTATTTAAAAGTACAACATTGCCTTTTATTTTAACATGAACAAATGGCAATAATGAAGAATCATTGGATGTCATCCCCATTTTTGATGATAATAGTTTGCTATATTTGTGTGCGCGTGCGTGTGTGTGTGTGTGTCACGTTGTGTTTGTTAACTCTAAGAGCGTGTGGCAGCGTGCTGGGGTTCACCCAAGATGCTGTGTGTGCTGTAGCGGACATGATGTGTAACAGGTGTGAGGCGGTGAGGAGGGGAGACGTCCGCAGCTGTCCCTGTAGGCAACGGTCATGTCCTCCCCCATCTGCCTTCCCCCAACCTCCCACCAACCACCTTGTATCCTGGCATAGCTGAGTGTGTGTGTATGTATATTTATGTATATGTGTGAGCAGCAGCTGCTGAATCCCTGCTAATACTGCAGCCAAGTGTCGTCACCTCTCCATCCAGCATCCCACAGCCTCTCCCCCCCTTTTCTGAACTAATACTCTGCTGGTACCCACGGATTCTGGACACATGTGGTTTTGGCCATGTGTCCATTTAACAAAGAATTGTCATGCTTCATAAACTCGCTTTGGCCAGCAGCAATCCAACCTTCATGCTGATCATTATGTCTGGGCGAAATTTAAAATCAGATTTCTTAAATTGAATACAAGTTTCAGAGTGTGAATTTAAATCACATGGTGGGAGAAATGATGAAATTAAAGGAAATTAAAGCAGCGTTCACTCTAGTGAGAGTGAATGCCACTCACGTTTTACGACAGTTTTCCGGCACATCACATGACGTCTCCATGGACACGGCCCAGCATGGCTGGTGCTACCTAGCTAGAATATCAGCCTATTTATTAAAAAAAAAAAAACTGAACAAATGAACGTGAAGTAGTTCATTTTTGAAATGAAAATGAAATGTGAATTTAGTTCACAAATTCAAAAACTATGAACATGAACTAGTTCATTTTCATCTGTATGAACTGAACTTTGAACTAGTTCTTTTTAAGTGTGAACTAGCACAACACTGCATCTAGTACCATCGTAGGGTCAAAATTTTAATTTGTCCAATACTTTGGATTATAACTAAATACCTGCCAACACTAAATGACATAACTAACCTCACCTGCACCTTGTGTATGGTGCTAAATGCCAAATATTAGCATGCTAACACACTAATACTAACATGGTGAACATGGTAAAGATTACACATAGTAAACATCAGTATGTTAACAATGTGATTACTTGGCGTAATTTGACTTTTACATTGACTGTAAATGGATGCCATAAATTATCCATACTGCTCTTCTTGCCTTTTGCAGAACCTCAAACACACGACACCACCTTAAACAGAGACAGTAACAAGCTAAATAAGGGGGTTGTCTTGATCTCAGGTGCCTGCAGGAGGCACTAACATCACTGTAGCATCTCACAAGAGCAAATTCTCTATGTTAATAAGGCAAATGCAGTCTACTTTTTGCACTTACCAAACCTCAGAAGATGACACTTGGGCCAATCTGGTAAGAAAGCAAAGAAGGAGTGATGAGCCAGTGTTTTGTGATACAGTTGGTCTATATGTGCAGGTGAGACTAGAGGCAAAGATACCACGGTTCGCATTAATAACCTCAGTGAAATCTGAACACAGAGACACAATACAGATATTTTTACACTCTCAGTGGTTATCATTATTTCTAAAGTCTGTTGGAAATAAATATCAATAGATCCACTTAGAAATCATAGAAAAAGAATATGCTCCAGAACTAAAAATCATCTACACGCACAGTCTGATTTTGAAAACCCCTGTGTTAGAAGACACACTGCCTTCATTCCTGTTTAATCTGGGTGCATATTCAGCCATATTAAATGAAGAATAAGACCAGTACCATCATGGCATTACTAATGAAAGAAACTATCAAACAATAGGAAAAAAATTAATATGCAAAACAGACTTTACAATGTTTTAATTATTCTGGATCATTAAAAAAACATTTTAAAGCACCACATACGTGAAAATAGTGTGAAAATTGAGGTTTAGAGGCGTTTTAATGGCTTGATTCTTCTTTCCTTTGTGTTTATACATAATCCTTTCTACTCTGATGTTATTGTCATTAGCCTGTCTCACAAATAATGATTCTTTTAATTTTCCAGTATGTTGATTCTGTTTGAAGGTAACCACCATCTCACTTATTCTTTCCTCTTAATTCTGAATATTTGCTTTTAAACCTCAAAATGCAAATTTTGCATATGCCGTGTTTCAACATCTATTTGACCTACAACTCAGTTTTTCTCTCATCTTAGTTTTTCTTTAAGTAGCATCAGAAATGTCACATCAATGAGCTTCCTACGAGCTTAATTTCATGTGCGATTCTTCCGCTTTACCAAGAGAATATTGGGTTTTCTTACCTTAAGGGCATCCCGATGTCTGACAAAATTTTGACTGACAGCTCAAGCAGATAAATATATCCCAAATAGAAATCAATTAAAGCCTGGTGACAGATTAGTAAAGGGGGGTTACTTATCCCTAGCAACACAATACCCCCCTCAGGTAATCTGAAAATGGAATGTCATGAAGAGAAAATGAATCCACAAAACTTCCTGCTGAACCAATACTGAGTGCCAAAAGGGTGACTGTGATTTAGAGGTGACCTGCAACACAGTGCGAAACACTTAGAGACGTGAACAAACAGAGCCGAGAGGTTTCGCATGCAGCCGGAGCCCAGTCACATTATTTAAAATAAAAAAAAAAAGCCGCTGGTCTTTTTTTTCTTCTTGATTTAACAAGTCAAATGAAAAGGTCTCAAAGTATTTTCTGTCTGCTGATTTACTGTCCGTTTATTTGTTTACACAATTAAAACATCATGATAAAAAGACATTCAATATTAAAACTAAATGGATAAACGCAGGCGAGGAAGGAAGCTAAACGGCCTATACATTTGTCTATGTCCTCCCCATTGCAAGTTAAATTAAATTAAATTAAGTGTATTCATAAACATCAGACAGACAAGACAAAAACAGACAAGAGTAACAAGCGCACAATGTCCCGGGGCTTAAGTGTCTAAGATGTGCATCATGTAATTGCAATGCTTCTGCTTTAAATCCTGCCAGGGACCTTTGTTGTTCATCCTCCTCGTGTTCTCTAGCAGAAACTACAATTAAATCATGTTGTTTGTCACTGTCAACAGACAGCGTTTTCACCAGGAGCATGAGAAAAGCTGAAGCATCTGTGGTTTTAAATGCTCATAGCAGGCTGTGTTTGCATTTTTGTGATTAGCAACCTCTTGTGGTCAAGCAAAGGTGGAAGCAGCATGACATTGCTTAACCATGACCACAACCTTTCCCTAACCTTAACCAAGCAACCAAGTGGTTTTAGTTTAACCAAACCTTAATCAGATCAGATCTTAGCAGATCAGAAGATGCTCATTTGGACACCGGCATCTTTTGACGTTGTTCTGCCCGCAGGAGTCACAGATACAAGTGCCCTATTTTGTTGTTTAGGTGTGAGGACATGTTGGGTCAGCGAAATCTTTTTCATTTGAAGATGTAACCAGTTTAGTTGGTTTTAAACAGTTCTAAAGAGATGGACTTGTATGATATAAATATAATAACAAAAAGCATGAGGGGAAGATAAGCTAAAAGGAGAAGAATATGACTGAAGGTCTTCAGATTGATTGACATAAATGACAAAGCTGCGATACATAAAGATACTTGTATGCAAAATAAATGTGTGTAGTATGTTAATATTATAATAAAAGAATAGAATAGTTTTTTTCTAAACCTCAGGGCCCGTAACCACTTGTATTGGTGATGATTCTCAAAAACCTCATATACCCCATAATATATTAAAACTGTTCATATAGAGATAAATTACACTGAAACATTAAGTTAAATAACACGGTGGTGAATCAAACTTTCTTCAATAATGTAAGACAGATGAATTATTTCAAAGTTATTAATCAATATGTGTGTAGCTTGTTTACTTGAAACATTTAAATATTTGTACCAATTCTGCATTTGCATGATCTTTACAAACCGTAGTCAGGTCTTTAGCGTAAATTCAAAGAATTCACCAAGACTAAACTCAGCACAAAAAACCATTACTAGATCTGAATGGACTGAATGCCCTACCAGTTCTTAACCATACACATAAGCCTGACTTAGGCCTTCATTGGCCATGACTAATACATGGTTCCAGACACTGATGTGATGTAGAGGAGCTGGGAGTGCACCAGTTCATTACAGGCCCACCGGGCGTACTACATTTTGATGGATTTCCCCAGGACTCTCCACATGGTCTATGCTGCACATCAGGTAATTGCTGTTAGTTTAAGTGCACTACCACCAGTCCCCAGACTAAAACCCTCATGGCACATTGTCCTTCCTCCACCCTGAGTGTGTGTGTGTGTGTGTGTGTGTGTGTGTGTGTGTGTGTGTGTTTTTGAGAAAGACGAGGGGAAAAAGAGAAATGAAGATGGAGATAAAGTGTGCATGTGTGTGTGTGTGTGTGTGTGTGTGTGTGTGAGTGTGTGTGTGTGTTTGCTTGTAGGCCCATGCATTTAAAAGGCAGAGTGAGATTGGCTTTGTGATAATGATATATGAAACATAAACTCGAGGTCATCTGTTCCAATAAAGCCTCCAGTCTCTCGGCCCCTCTCTTGCATGCAGATGAACCAATATAAAGGGCGCGCTTGGTTTCACAGGTTACGCTCTCATTTCTCTACACAGACAACTGAGGGGTTAGTTTACTGCCTGTCTCCCTTATTGAGATGATAGAGAAAAAAAGGAGACGGCAGACACAAAGGAGAGGAAGAAGAACAAAGGAAACGTGAAAACAAAACAAAACAAAAAAAAGAACACAGAGAGACTCCAGGTTTCCAATTAGTCAGCGTTGAAATAGGATGTGAAATAGATTGGAAGGACTGTCCAGTGCTAAGTGTCACTGAGCATGGTGGGGAGGTGGTTAGTGGTAGTGGACGGTGGGGGGGCTGCCGGATTAGGAAGAGATGAGAAGAGAAGCGCTGCATTTTCCTCTCTTCCCAGACAGCTCATATCTGCTAGCTGCTGGAGGCTGGCAGAGAGAAAATACACACCAGGGGGTCTGGCTTTGGAAAGTTGCTGCAGTACTTCAACTGAAATATCTGGCCTCAGAACTGAGTTCATTTTTGGCTGCTCACATTTGCTTTTTCTTTCCTGGAAGGTCAGGAAAGAAAGAAACTGGACCATTTTACCATTAATTCCAAAATTCTGATGATGAAAAGTATTATTAAAATTGTCAATCTGAAGTACTATTAAACCTGCATTAGTTCTTGTTTGGGCACTTGGGGAAAATGGAGAGAAGCTGTAACAACAACATATTATCACCAATTATCAATGTAAGTCTAGGGCTGCAACGATTAGTCGACAATGTTGACAAAAATCGATGACAAAATTAGTCGCCGACGAATTTAATTGTCGATAATTGTTGGTTACGTCATCACAAGTCTTTTTCACGCTGTGGAGCTGAACAACATCGTTTTTAGTACAGAGTGAGTCATCTCGCTTTTCTAACTATCTCTGCTGAGAGTTGCACATGCGGGAGGCGACAGGTGAACGACATAGCGTAATGGCGGTGGCTGATTTAACACCCTCTCATCCCAAAATATCAAAGGTCTGGGAGCATTTCACTCTCGACGCACTGAAGAAAAAGATAACCTGTAAGTTTTGTAAAGCTGACCTCACGTATCACGGGAGCATGTCTGTTATGCATGAGCATTTGAAGAGGAGGCATGTCGAAGTTCTGGATGACGTGGACTCGCCTTGGTAAGATATTTAGCTTGTATAACTATGTATAGATGGAGTTGTCTTGGCTTTTAACATTAATATAATACTGTAGTGCTATAGAAAAAACGAGACATATCTCTTTTGAACATCAACTGTATTATTTAACTTCACAGTCCAAAGTTACAACCATGCAGTTCTCTTTTTCACTTGTTTACTTCTTCTTTATGTTAATTGGCGCTATTGGTACATTACCGCCAGCACTCTTTACATTTTCAGTCCCTCACCCATAAGTTAATGTTGTAAGTCAAGACAAAATATGGCTTGAATGTATCCTTTTTCAATTTTTAGATTGTTTTGCATTCCTGGCATATTTAAGTTTAAAGGAGTAAAGTTACTATTTTATCTGACATTTATCTATTTCTTTTTTTAACTTTGCAGAGCCAGCAATATCCAAAAAGGAAGATCCTCTCATATGGTGGAGGGAAAATGAGGGGCGTTTTCCAACACTATCAAAGCTGGCAAGATCTCTTCTGTGCATTCCTGCAACATCCACCCCATCAGAGCGAATCATCTCTGCAGCGGGGAATATCTGTTCTCAGAAGAGAGCGAGCCTCACACGAGACCATGTTGAGATGCTGACTTTCTTCAGTTTGAATAAACTGTAATTGACATATAACCTCATGTAGTTGGAACTTGCAACAGACACTGTTGACCACAGAATGCTGTGCACAAAATGCACGGCAAATGCACTTTTATTTTCTTTTTATTAAGGGAAAAGTATTGAAAAGTTTCTGTTGTTGATTTCAGGTGATATCAGTTTCAAATGTCACAATTCAAAACTGTAGCATTGATTTCCTGAGTAAACTGAGCCACAGTGGTCTGTAGTTAGCACATGCCTAAAACAACCTCAAGCCAAATATAACAGCTGGGGAATAGTGCCATTGAGTAATTGTGTGATTTATTATCCGATTAGTCGATTAATCGTTTCAATAATCGATGACTAGTCGACTATCAAAATAGTCATTAGTTGCAGCCCTAGTACTACTACTATTACTGATACTGCTTATCGATCCGGTACTTTAATGGTACTCTTGTTGATACTTTTTGAGGAAGAAAAAAGAACTTGAACAACACAACATTTGTCACACTTGTGACAACAGGCTGTGTTTGCATCAATGCTAGTAAAGTAGAGCCACACTTTGGACCGTTTGGTTCTCTCTGCCATCGTTATCTATCTAAAGGTAGGCTATGAGCTTGAGTTGGTGTTTGCGCTGCACCGTCTGGTGTGTGTGTGTGT
>NW_019525388.1:682293-750334 GCF_002814215.2 Seriola lalandi dorsalis | reverse complement strand
GAACCTGTATAGTTGGGTGATTATTCTCTATGGGTTCATGACCACAAGCGACACGTTTCACATTACACAGTCATTACATTCATTGTTAATGTTATGTATAAAAAAAAAAAAAAAAAGAAAAAAAAAAGGTGATTGTATTAGCTTTAAATATACATGCATTTTCTGTGCAGGTGACACATCTACTGCTTTCCTTCTTTTCTTCCACTTATACTAACCTCACTTGCATGCTCATGTAAAACCATCAACATTTTAAAATATGTATTATCGTTATGTTTTTTCTTCATTGTCTGTCTGACTTACGACCATTTTTCATGCATTTACAATTGGATGTTAATTAATAATTTATTTAAATGTGGCTGGATACTGGAAAAGGAAAAATAGACATGTTAAAATGTAATATGGTATTGCACTGTATACGATGCTGAAACAAGTAAAATATCATTTAAAAGTCCAGTTTGATTTTAGTGATGTATTTGTAGATGACTAGCTGGGGGCTTGTGAGCCAATATTTACTGAGGTCTAATAAGGAGTAAATGAGGTGTGAAGATGGAATAACAGTTTAAAGGATTTTTTGATTTCGGTGAATTTGCTCGACTAGATAAGCAAATTAAGAAAATTAAGGATATTCTTTCCAATGGACCCATTCTCTTTCATTCATTGATTCCTATCCCCCAGATAAACAGCCCAGGCCAATGAATAAACATTGGACCATTTTAGTGCTTAGAAACAGTCTCTGAGCAAGAGGCCTAATTCAAGTAACATCCTTTCCAAGGGATCGATTCCGTGAAGAAGCATAATGCTATGCTTGGTTGTTCAGCTCGTCTCAAGAAAACAATTCCAGCACCACCGGCAGCATTTGTTACTGGGTTGTCTTAAAAACCTCCCTGCAAGAAGTTATTGTGCTGCCATGCCATGGTGGAGAGGCATTTAAAACAATGAAACAGCTGCTCAGGGGGCAATTAAACCCAGGTCAGGGCTGATTTATGACCCATTTGAATGACATGACAAACTCAGTTGTTTGTGCATATTTGTATGTCTGCATGCACATGCATACAACGATGCAGAGAGATTATCGCCGAGGTTTTCGCATTTACATTGTGTTTACCAAGGCCATTTGTTTCTACCGGTGAGCTGCACATAAACACTTGCTGCTGCAGCCATTTACTGTTAACATTAACACTGTTACTGCTGTAATGTCCTCAGTAGCCATCAAGAGATACCCACTTAAATTGCGGGACAAAACCCAGTCCCTTTTACTGTGCAAAAATCTATGCTATTGTTATGCTGAAGTGAATATAAGACCTCAGCTCTAAATTAGTCTAATCAAGTGGGAATCTTCCAGACAGTGTTTTAGTAGACAGACTTTAGTAGACAGACTTTAGCACTAAGTAGGCTGTAACTCTGCAGGATATCCACTCTAACTTAGACTGCGGAGCCCTATAGTGCCAGGAAGTTCAAGTTTTGTGTTGCCTTGGTATACCCAGGTTCAGACCTCTATATGATATATTGAACTTTTGAGTTTATGGGTTATTTTGAGTATGAGTGTGGCACACCTCTTCAGAGTGATACTGAGTAGAATTAGAGCAATTTATGTATCATTATCCTCCCAAAACATTAAGTTAAATGTTAAATGAAGCTGGTAACTGATTAATGATTGAAGTGTTATATTATATATATATATTTTACTTACTTTATATAAACATACCAAATTGTATGTATGTTTTACAAACGCACTGGAGACATTGTCTGCAACCAAACTGCAGCCACAAGTCTTGTCAAATTCTAAAGGCTGCAGGAATAGCATCCACAGGCTAACAGACTAATGAGCACCGATAGTGCCAGACTCTGGTACATGAATGAATCTGGCGAGCCCCCAAGCAACCTCTTTGGTATTCTCTGGTAGTTTTGGTATGTACTAGAAGTGTCAAAGCCAGCGAGTATGTATGAAAGCTGCAGCAGCCAAGTCAAATCGGGTTCATGAGTTTGTACAGCTTTGCAGTGCTGAACAGTCTCAGCAGTGAGAGCATACAGCTACGGTAAGCCCCGAGGGGAAAACTTGATTCAGTGAGTCACCACCTGGACATCTAAAAGCAAGCTCCACTTTGTCACACAGTAGTTGAGTGAAGTTTAAGATTGTAATGCTTCAGTTTTGACAGCTGGCAGATAATGTGGTAAAAAAGAAAAGCTGAGTGTGAGCTTTTGTCAAGTGTCCAGACCCAGGAGGCGAGGTTTTGGCCATTTCCTGAAGCAGTGCGTAGCAGTGCAGACCCAGTTTATACCGAAGTCAAAAAGGAGTCGCTACTAAAGATTTGTTCGTTCTTTTTTTTTTTTCAGCATTACTTAAATCTCAACTTTAGCAAAGATTCTGACACCAAATGTGGACTCTGCATTTTGTCCCCCATCACTTACAAAACAACCACATTAACGAGATTTCTTTACAGCCAGAATGGGAAAGATAAATTAGTACAGAGATGCATGTGAAATTTATTTTTTGACTGAACCTTTCCCTCAAGCTCTGAAATCTCCATACAGAAACTTAACACAACTGTCACAATCTGCATATCAAAAAAGACCCCCTGTGTCACATCACCCAAATATGACGTCAGCCAGCGATTGATCCCAGCGGAGGGAAACAGCCTGACCCAGCCTGGCAGGAGTTTTTCAATTATTCACCGGCCCTCGCCCTTGGCCCGAGGCTGTTCAACTCTTTTACTGTTGCTCTCTCTATACCTCATCACTTGCTGTATTCATGAATAAAAAAACATGGAGGAAGGCTCGATGTGATCCACCTACACAGTTATCAGAATTCACTTCACGAACTATAAAACTTCCCCAATGCCTCTCTCCCGAGCTGCAGTCGTCAGGAAGCCTCTCTGAGTCCTGATCAAGGTAGATGAGTTCATATGATGCACTGCTACTGTTCTAACCTTGCACAAACATTTTTTGTGTATTTACTACAAAAATTAAAAAATATACACTATAAAAAGTATTCACACCATCTGACTGACCTTGTTGCATTGATTGTATAAAAAACACAGACAACAATGGGGTGGCAGCAACACATAGACCACACCAATTTTCACCAGGATTCTCCTATTTTTCTAGAAAAATTCAAAGATGCTATAATAACATAAAAATTCTACATACAACAGCTTTAAATCTTGGAAAGCCTCTGACATGAAAAGTCCTATTTGTTGAGAGTTGGCTCCATTGAGATGGGGCTCTAAAGAAAACAATAAAATCTGTCACTGTAGCAAATGGCCCACAACAACAAATGTTTACATTCAAGTGACAAAGCCACCTATAGGCCACAGGAAGAGAGTGCTGCAGGAAGAGGCCTAAAACCCACAAATAAGTATTTGCACTTGTTCACCTCTGGTTCCCTCGTCTTGCATTCTATGGGTTTTTTGGTTAGATTACTGAAATAAGTTCTGTGATTAACACAGGTTCAAGACACTTCCACCTTTCACAAGTTGGAGGTTTAGCCGTGGTGACAGTGACGTCATGTGACACAGTTGTGATGACAGTTTCTAGGAAATAGATGACTTTCCCTGTATAACTGCTCTATTCTAATTAACTGGGTCCAAAGAAGCTTTTCCCAGTTTCCCAGCTACTGCACATTTCATTCAGTATTGTTACACTATATGGCCAAAAAAGCTGTCCATTTATTTTTGTCTACGTTTGGTTTTTGGGCAGTTTTGTATGGTCTGGGCTCCGACCACACAGTTCAAATTAAGGGGAACACTTAAAGATAAAGCATACAGTGTGCTTATAACAGTTTGGGAAGAGAATTTTTACAAGGCTATGCGCCTGTGCACAAAGACAAATCAATAAAGTTTAACAATGGTTTCCAGAGTTTGATGTGGAGGAACATGACTGGGACACCTTATCACAAAACATCAGCACTAGACCTCACTAATCTTTGCAGCCATATTCCAAAATCTTGAGGAAAGCCCGAACCCAGAAGAGTACAGATTAATGCCCATGGTTTTGTAATGCTCAGCAATCAGATGCAGGTCGGATGTTTGGGATGTTCACATACTCCTGACCATATAGTGTACTGAGTAGATTACTGGCACACTGCATATGAGACTTATGCAACCAAATCACTGATGATATCAAGCGCATCAGGCCTGCAGCACATGTTTGAGTGCTGAAATAAAGAGTCATGTCACTGCTGCAGACCAGCTCCTGTAGCAGTTTGTTACTCCTCATGATTCAGTTGTTTATCTGCTTTTTAAACTGTAATATGATCGTTTGACCGTGCAGACATTGCTCTGCTGCACTCATGGTATCACCAAGGAAAACATGTTTCCCCCCGATGCTTCGTATCTTGCGGTTTCAAAGGTTTCTGTTTGTATGACTTAACATCCTCTTTTTTCATGGAGTTTCCCCTCTAGACTGAAACGAGGCTGTGGAGCGATGAACACATCCAACTGAGCCTCCTGATTACAAGCTCTATTTATCAGCTTTCCCAAGACCAGTGGCCATGCAGGAGGCCTCGCTCTTGTGTTCAAAAACATTTTAAATGTATCCCTGCTGCTGCTAGTGAATTTTCTAACTTTGATGTGCTGCAGGTTTAAGATTATCTATGTAATCTATAAGTTACAGAAGGCTGTTTTGATCTGCTATCTGCCTGTCTCCAAACCAAATGCTGGTTTGGTCTTTGAGATGCTATCTCCTGTTGTGTTAAGCAGCAACAAAGCTGTTATCACATGTCATTTTAACATTCATACACACAACTCCTTTTTGAATATCGCAGTGTCTTAATTTTTAAATCGGGAGTCTAAAACCCCAGTGTCAGCCTTTGATTTTTATTTTCACTTCAAGTCTTGCTGCTCTTGCTGGAGAGGACATTTGGTCTCTGATCACTGATTCACATTTCTGACATTTTTAAGGTGACAAGTGGTCAGCCTTTGAAGAGCTGCTACTTTGATCCATTACTTCATCTTCTAATAACTAACTTTATATAACTAACTTTACTCAGAGTTTTACTATATTTGCAGCATTTCAGCGTTCTGCTCCTTGTGCCCAATTAAATGTAACTGAAACTACCATATTGTCATGTACAATACTGTGCAACAGTTTAAGGCTCTTCAGATGTTTAGATCACATATTAGCATGAGGGAGGTGTCTGATGGGTCATTCATTCTGCAGCATAACAATGACCCCAAACCTACAGGCAGTGTCATAAAGAACTATCGTCAGCAACAAGAAGAACATGGAGTCCTACAGCAGATGGTTATGACCCTCTTAGAGCCCTGAGTCAGTCTGGGATTACAGGAAGAGACAGAAGACACTGTGACAGCCCAGGTCCTCAGAGTCCAGGAGAACTGTGGCAAGTTTTCCAATGTACTTGAAACGACCTCCCTCCTAAGTACTCTAAAAAGCTATGTGCCTAATTGGTGCTGGAAAAGTGTGGTCACACCAAATTTTGATGTGATTTAGGTTTTTTCTGTTTAAGGCACTTTGCATGAAGTGAGCTTGTTAATTAAAATTATTCATGGCATTATTTTTGAAAGCATCTTCACTTTACTAGTGCTTAAAACTTTTGCACTGTACTCCAAAAGAAAATTAGCTTTGTGACATTTTTTTTTTTTAATGTAAGTTCAATGGGCTTTTAAGAGTTAATGAGATCTGTTGGTTCAGTATGAAGCTGGAGCCGGAGCTCAGCATAATGAATGGAAACAGCTCTGTCCACCACTCCAAAGCTCACTAAATACTATGCGATATTTCCTTTCTCTAACCATACAAAGGTTGATGCGCAAAAATTTTAGAAAGTTTTGTGACTAACCCTAACCGCAGTAAAGAAATGGTCATAATTATGTTATACTATTGTTTTTACAGTTTGTTTTTTGTTACCTTTTGGTACCTTTGACTTCAGTCCGGCTGCTGGCGGTAGCTTCATATTTAACGGACAGATACGAGAATGGCTCTTATATGCCTCATCTAAATCTCAGCTAGAAGGTGATTGAGTGTATTTTCAAAAAATGTCGAACTATTGCTTTGATCCTTTAATTCATCCTAAAAATGGACAGTAAAGATGTGGATTGTGATTTTCTTAAAAAGCTTTTTTTCAAAGACAAAGTTAAGAAAGAAAAGTTTCAAATGGTTCTTCACACTGGGCACAGAGTTAATTGTTTTCGAAGTAATTAACTGCAGCACAGGTTCTTTTTTTATTACAAGTGTAATATCACTAGAGTCCATCTCCATTTGCAGTTATGCTGTGATCGGTTTCATTGTGTAGACTTGTCTCAGCCTGCTTTAAATCCATTGAGTTAGATCTGGTGATAGTACTTTCATGTAATTTATAGGTATGATTTTCCAGGTATGCGTGAGATATATAGGCTGTCCCTGTCATTTATATCTTTGGGTTTTCCCCAGAGTATAAAACACAATAGATCAAATGAATCAGCCAACACTGTAACGTGGTTTGTAACAATCGATCACAGCAAGAAAACAGGACTTCAATTTTTGAAGTCTTAAAATACACTAGTAAAACATCTTAGACAGGAAGTATTGTTTTTAAATCCATTGTAAATGTGCTCACAGAGGAGGAGTGAGGTTCAACGAATGACAGAATGGCTGACATGTTGGTTTACGTCCTGCCTACCTGCCTGCGTGGACTGTGCATGGAATACAATCTCACCACATGGCTCGGATAGCTCCACAGATCAATATAGCCAGAGAGGAATGAAATAAATAGTCTTTCTTACCAGATTACTGCAGTGACAGTATTTTGCTTACATGAGTAAAATTAATTCTCCCAGGCTGCTGGGTAGAGAGATGGGAAAACAATAAAGTGGGAGAGTATGAGTGGACTTTAGTAGGGCGATATCACATCTCACAAACATCTGGGGAAATACATGTACAGAAATGGGATGGAGGATGAGGGAGGGACAGATGAGCTGGTGATATATGTTCAACTCCTTTTATGTAACTCAGCAGCTTTATTCAGTAAAACGATTCAGTAATTTATTCTGTAACCATCTCAGGAAAGGGAGGCGTGTCTTTTTTAGGCAGTAAACATATTTCAAATGGTCGGGATCGTCCAATGTACTCATAATTTAACACAAATCTTAAATTTCCACTTTCGCAACAGGAGTCTGGTTCGGCTTGTTGGAGTGGAAAATCATGTTAAGAGTCCATTATAATGTGGAAAAACTGACCAGGGACTTTACTCACATTTCATATAATTATTAATGCACAACCATAAAAAATGGCACCCCAGTAAAAGAATAAGTAATATGAGATTTCTTTCCCAATGTTAAAAAATGCTCCCTCACTCTGTTTTGAATTGTCTTATTGGCTCCAGCAAAATGTAAATCGGCTGCTGAAACAAAACTATCTGCCTCCCAAAGTATCAGAAATACTTTGAAATCCCTGAGTCGATGCGGCCCACTTTATTTTGAGACAGGTAATTATTCAGACAGAGAGCTATCTATATGCAACAAAAGTTCTCTCCAAGTAGTCAAACACAAAATAAGTTAGAATTTGTAGTTTGTGGTATTTGTACTACATGGAAAAAAAGAAATTGGCAGCATGCATGCATTTACAATTACAGTGTAAAACCCTTGAAGAAGTTGCAATAGTTTTTTTTTCCAGGGAAAGAAAAGGAAGTTGCAAACACCTTCTGTTTTTATGACTTTTGTCATTATTGTGGCACAAATTGTTGTCTTTACAACCAGGTTTGACATCAGCAAAATTATGCCTAAAGCCTAATTAATCACCCATGAGGGTTCAAATAAAGTCCACTTTTCATTTGGATTCAAAACTACCCCCAACTATGCCTGTGATCAGGTTCCCTGGACTCAGCAGCCTTTGTTTTAGCATTGTAATCTTAGTTATGCCCAAGAAAACTCCCACATACCCTCTAAAATAACAACAAAGGGGACACATTTCCCTTCAGAGCAGCTGGAGCAGCTGGATTCTGTATTCATGTTGGAAACAAAGACCTAAACAGGCATTAATCTGATAATTTAAAACTAAGGTGACATTGAAAACATAAGTCAATGTGATTCACTGGCTTGAGCTTCATGCATTTTTTTACTGCTCTACATATTTTACACAGCTATGGGGGAAAATGTTACTCCTAGCTGTGTACGTACGCAACACTTTCAAAGTATCTCTTTGAAGATGTAACTTTGAAAATTATCTCTGTTGCTCTGCACATAAATTCCCTTAACTGGTGTCAGCAGAACATCCACTTCCCTGCCTCTTTATTCGTATTAATTTACATTCATATGGAGTGATGGGAAATGAAACAGTAAACCTTTGTTGAGAGAGCTGGTGGTGATGCTCTAATGAATGGCTCTCTCATCCCTGAGATGCAGTTTGTGACTGTGACTTGCAGCCTGTGGCTGACACATTGGGGTGACACAATGAGAAGAGGCTTGTGGAAAGACGGGACGAGCGGAGAACCCAGATAAAGCTGCTCTGCTGAGCTGCCAGCAGGGGGTCTTTGAGTTGTCTCCAGGAGAGGGGCGGAGGGGGGAATTTTGGGAGGCAGAGCTCAGAGTAAACAGTATCTGCCGAAAAACAACAACAGCAACAACCATGCTCCCTAATCAAGTGGCTCTATTGAAATGCAAAGCCTCGCTCCTTCAGTTCCTCAAGAAAAACGCAGAGTGATTAAAAGTAAAATACATTATATGCACCATTACTCTACCTAAATTACATGTTTAAACACCAACTAGGATTCTACAACATCATATAATTAGGCATTATTAGTGTCATCATGAAATATGGCATGAGTCTAGTGAAGCTAGGCAGATTAATTACGTGAAACAGCACCTCAAAGGCACAGTGGGTATGAGACTTGTCTCTCTCTCGCTCTCTGTTAGTTTCCTGTCTGTATGTTCTAATCCATGTATTGCTGCCCTAAATCCCAAACACTGGTTTGTGTTAAGCCGAGAGGACTTATGAAAGGGCAATCATTGAAGGGAAAGAGGCAATGTCAAGACACAATATGAAGTTGAATTATAGTAAAAATCCATTTTTACATCTCTAAAACTTCAGTACCCACATTGTATCTCCTTATTAACCATTTCAGAGATACATTCAACGTGAAATTAAAGAACACAGAGGACCAAACAAATACCATGTCTTTGATGCCATTTACTGTAGGAAATAGATTTATTTGCCTTCTTGCTAAGAGCTAAATGAGAAGATCAATAACTACACTACATATCTGCATGCTGAATATGAAGCCACGGCCAGCAGCCAGTTAAGCTTATCTTAGCATAAAGACTGGAAACAAGGGGAAACAGCTCGGCTGGCTCTGTTCTACCAATAATACCATAGACTGCACATGGCTCATGGATGTCAGCCATGGGTTTATTTTGAGAGGTTTTGAAGCTAATGAGATGCTCTGCCATCGCCATCTTGACAGCGCCATCTTGACAGCGCCTGACTCAACCTAACTCCTGTCTTATCCAAAAATAGTTGAAGAGGTTGGGCGTGTGTGGAGCCCAGACTCTGAAGTAATAATTTAGTTAATAACTGTCGCAAGAATATACTCCCGTTAGCATCGTTAGCACGTCTGGGGTCTTGCTCGTTGGCTAGCCCAAGGCTAATTCATTTGCTAGCTTATTAGCTAGTTAACGAGCTAAGCTAACACGATATGATGAGCGCAGGCACCGATACCTGCTAATTAGTGCCAACAATGTAAATAAAATACTAGAATTTCACTCACCTCAAATAGGAGCACAGACGTCCTCACGTTTTGTTAAGTCAGTCACAAGCGAAAAATCCAAAAGCCAAGAGGTCACGTCCAGTGACGCTAGCAAACACCTGAGACAGACCCCGCCTGTTACTCTAAGCGGCCAAGCTCTTAGTTATGCATAACCTTAAGCCTTAATAAAAATTGAAATGGAAGATTTATACAAAAATTCACCCCCTGTACAGTTGTCATGAAGGAGGAAATTAGCTATAGTGACCAAAACTGTTTTTTGTTCCAGGCTGTAAACATATTTCTTTCTGCTGTAAAGTAGGGCGTTTTAACAGGAGTCTATGGGGAGGGAGGGGGCTTGGATAATACCTAAAGCTCTATTTGTCCACAAACTCCAGCCCTGGCACATGTTGTGTAAGATCACAACATGTAATTTTTACACTTTGGTTTTTGTACAAATTTAACAAACGATGTGTAGCATGTTAATTAGTCAGCTGATAGGTAGATTTATGCTTCCCTCTGGAGAAAGCCAGAAGAGTGGTGTCAGTCTTTTCATCTAATTCTCATTAAGAAAGTGCATAAACATATTTCCCAAAATGTCAAGCTATTCCTTCAACTGAAAATTTAAAAAACAAGCATGTAGATCTTTTACAAACAATACAATGTTGAAAGTGGATTTGCTTACCAGGAATACAACAGAAAAAAATTGTAATATGACCCAAAATCCCACACACAGGTACACATGCTGTTGATGTGGAGGCTTTGCACACTGTCTACACTGCTTTTAACTGAATGGCAATACATGCAGTATCAGACCTATTTACTGTTTGGGTTGATACTTTCCTTTGAAGCCGTTATAACAGTAAAATCAGGTCAGATCTCCAGGCTCTGCCTACACAAGTTGAAGTATAACACAACAACACCAACACACTATTTCATTGATACAGAAATATTCTGCCCCATCTGCTCTACAGCGTGACTGTAAACAATGTAATGTTTCTAAAGTCTCAGCACTGAGGTCTTATTTCACTTGTTGGCAGAGAATCATCCCGGTTCTTTACAGCCTGCCAGATAGCCACCAGCACCGCTGAGAAAAGAAGAAGTACTCCGCTGGGAAATTCTTTTCTTGTGGCGTTTGTTGTCCCTCATCACAGACATGATGCATACATACATCCAGAGGAGGCAAAGCAATTGAGCCGGCACCATAAACATGTCTTACTGGAAGGAATAACAACCACTTAAACGTGAACACCAATGATGAAGCGCTTTTCATGAAAACAAAATTGTGTCTTAAATCCAAACATGCCTGATTCAGTGGGTTTAATCCTCAACTGATCACTCATTTGCAAATGATTTTGATTACAACCTTATATATCTCTGCTTAACGAATCAGCTTTATGTCCCCTGCTGCTTTGAAATCTCCACCCAGGCACAAACCCTTGTTACTGTGAAACAGCACTGAAAGTTACAGGGAGCACTCATGAATTAATAAAACAGTCTCAGAGACACTGAAAGACGTAGTTTTTGGACTTTGACATGGTCAGCAGGCAGGAGAGCAGAAAGACATTACACAGGCCCTGATCTTATAAAGTTTAAGGCTAACATGTTAGCGAACTGTTGCCTGTTTACACATCCAGCAGACACAGCATTCGTCTAGAGTTGTGTTTTTGACCACCTTACAAATGTAAGTACATAATTCACTCTCCTTTTAGCTCTGGTTTGGTCCCTACCAACTCCTGTGAGAAATAGCTGGTTCTTTAGCTGCTAGTGCTCCACTATATGCTCACTGGCTTGTCACTAACATTGTCTATCTACTGTTTGGTGCTGGGTGCTTTAACAGGGCTTAAAAACAGCTGCCTGCTGTGGCTGGAAACAAGGTTGAGGAGTGCAGTGAGACACACAATCAAAATGATTAAGTTGTGGGCCAGAAAACCAAATTGGTGAGCTGAAATACACTCAAATGCTCGATCGAGCTGAGGGAAAACAGGCTGTCTACAGGCAACTCCTTTCACAACACACATTTGATCTTAATATGTTCATACGAAAAGATTAGTGCAGCTTTAATTTTACAAAATACATCCTTCAGTAGCAAGAAAAGACATGAAACTAGTAGGATCAACGTTTTGGGGTTTTGGTCATTTTCATAGTATGTATTCGCAGTAAGAAAATCATTAAATATCACCAGGCGTCTGTACAAGCAGCTTATTATGACCCACAGCTCCATTTTGTTGCTAGGTGACCTTTAGCATCCATGGTGATTATGATTGGAGCAAAGGAGGAAGTCAGGTGATGCAAGCAATAATGTCAGTGTTGGAAGGAGGAGTGGGTCGAGAAAACACAGGAGACCACTGTTCATTTCCCATGTGAAACAAAAAGATCAACATTGTTTCTTTTATCCATGACTGTAAAGATAGTAATTCTTTTAATCCAAGTCTCAATCTCTTCCTTATTATTGTAACCATGATCAGGTCCAGTACACCTGCTGCCACAGGGGTGTTATTTCAGGAGATGCTCCTACGGGTGGTATCAGAGGGTACGGACAAAACTGAGGTTAGTTGTCTTTGGAACAAATAAAAACACATTTAATTTCTCAAGAGGTAAAATTTAGTGCCCTTATTCTTTGATAAGCCTTTTAAGTAACGACTGCCTTTGAGGGTTGAAATTTGTAAGTTAATGTTTCCATTCGCAGACAAGCATCAGAATCATATTAGATCTCGCCATGTGTGCAGGAAATAAAGTCAAAGTCACTCTGTAAAGCATCAACTTGACATGCATCAGTTCTAAACCAGGTTTATATCTGACATAGCACATTACTTTCCTGCTGTGCTGAGGCTTCTCCAGGCTTGAGAAGCACATGTGAACCCCCATTGTGAGCTGCATGCAGGCTGCATCAAAATTTTTTGATACAAAGTGGCCTAAAATTTTAATGTTGCTGTCATTACTTTTCAAAACAAGTTTAATATTTAAAGTAAATTGATGAGCTCATGACCGAATTTTCAGTTTCTACAACATTACATTAGGATGCCAGTGCTGCAGCAGTGAAATTTTTAAATTGATCTATAAGGAATGTAAGATTTATTACAATTCCCAAGGTGGTTTGTCTTAGACAGGTGCAAAATATGTTTTCTAAATGGGCAGACTCAGCTTCATTCAGATAATCTCATAAATCAAACTCCTGCACAAAATTGAAAAATGACATCAGGATACCTTTAAAGATTAATTAGAGAATCCAACTTTTATAAATGAGGGCCCAAGTAATTCCTGCACATCACATCAGCTTTCAGTACATGAATACAGTTTATAAAATTATAGGCTGAGGACTCCTATTGAGAAACTGATAAATCATCTTACACACAGTCTAACAGGTGGATGGAATCACTTGAGGGTGACCTTAAAAATGTCAGAAATGCGTACTTTGCTGAAATAGGAGGAATCATGTGTCCTTGAAGAAAAGCATGTTTACGTTCTCCATCGCTCTGCTGTCACCTTGTTCACCCGGAACTGCTGCCTTCTTTTATTCTTCGCAGTGTACTCAAACCTCTCGGTTCATCATCCGACTCTGTGATCTGTGGACGGTAACATAATTAGGATGGATCAATATTAAGTTGCCACAAGACTGCTGTACCTTCGTTCCTGTGATTTGTGTTTCAGGAGCTATTTATCAAGGTTTCCACTGTGTTGCTTTGTCCCAGTATCATGCTACATACCAATTCTAAAAGCTGTTCAGTATGTAGTGTTTTCACTGTCAAAGCGGAAAAGTATACAAAAAAAAAAGGCAATATTTGTAGGCAACTAAAAACACTAGATTTTTAGTGCATTGTTGATTGGTGTTATTCTCCCACAATGCAACGCACAAAGGAAAAGGGGCTGGACACAGCTGGAAGAAATTTAAACTAATTGTGTATGGTGATTGTCAGGGACCAAACAGTGAGGCTCAAGAACACTCAAGAACTTTTCAAAAATACAAAAATAGGGAAACAAAAATAGAGAAAAATGATTTCAAAACCAGTGCCCTTCATCTTAAACTGAGGTCAACTAAACATACAGCAAACTACATTGAACTCAACATAACTGAGCTAACAAATTACACAAAGCTGACAGATATTTAAATCAAGAAACTATTTACAAACAGAAAAATGTCAGCAAAAAACACAAAAAACAAACTCAAAGTCCAAAATAATAGTAAACATTAAATATGATTATATAGCATATACTGTATTATAGGCTGAATGGTGGTGCAGTGGTTAGTGCTGTCGCCTCACAGCAAGAAGGTTCTGGGTTCGAGTCCCGGCTCGGCCGTGGGATCTTTCTGTGTGGAGCCTACTAGAGGATAAGCGGTAGAAAATGAATGAATGAATGAATGAATGTATTGTATACAATTAGTAAGAAACTGGGAAAGTGGTGGGTTCAGAGGAAAGTAGAAACAAATTATGTGTAACTGAAGAAAGAAAGGAGGGAGGGAGGATGAAAGTGTGTTGGACTACTTTTAGCCAAGTTGCCACTACGGATCTTGATGACCTCATGATTATCTGGGGAACTCTTTAAAAGATCCAGACAAGGGACAGAGACTGCACGAAGAGCTGTGGACAGAATTACAGTAGTTTTACTATAATGTAAAAGTTAAACGCTGAGGTTATAGAACTGCAAAGAAGGAAAATGGATGAAGGTTGACAGCAAATTTTGACAGTCAAAGCTCCACACTTCACTACACTTGAAATGAGAAAGACCAGGGTTGTCGAGTGGTGCAGTGGGTTGAGAGCCCACAGTCCTCGCTGCAGTCGGCCCCGGTTCGAATCCCGCATCGGACGACCCTTTACTGCATGTCATTCCCTCTCTCTGCCTCCCCATTTCCTGTCTCTCTCTACTGTGCTGTCATAAAGTCATAAAAAAATATACTTAAAAAGAAATAAGAAAGACCAGATGGACAAAAGAAATAAAACATTTCTTCTTCTTTGTCCAGGTAAGGCCTCCTGTGCTGTAATACTGCAATGAGAAAAAACAAAAATACAGCACACCAGCTGTGAGCATCTCAGCAAACAAGTCAGTCAACAACTTTGAGTGACAACAGCTGCAGGGAATAACACACAGCAACTACAAGCCAAAACATTATAAAAGTTATAAAAAAGAAAAAAAAACTTGATGGGAATGTAAAAATAAAATATAAAGTGAAATCTAGTCTCATTTCAAAACTAAAGCTTACCATTATTATCATAAAGATACTGTATTTTTTTTGGTCTATTAATATAAGTTACATCCTCATCAGTAATAAAATCTGAATAGAAAAAAAAACAACACCACTGAAAAAATAGCACAACGTACCATTCCCTTGAGCCAGAGAACCTTAAATGAAACTTCCACGAGATACTGAGACGCCTCCACAGGCGATTTGAATTGTAGAAAGATGAGAAATGGAAAACCAATCTTCCACAGCTGCACTGAAAAATAACTGCAGCAGGAGCAGTAACTTACACGCCATCAGCTGGCTTGTAAAAGTTACGACTACAGGCAATCCAGGCATGCACACTTTAACAAGGGCCTAATGGAAAAACTACAGTCTCTAGGTGATAAAAGCAGCACATGTAGATGCCATTGTCAATCATAAAAAGCATAAAAAGCTTAGGTTCGGGGTCAGATTATGGTCTGGTTGGGTTCAATCTTCAGTGACAACATGCCGCAGTTGTTGATATCTGAATATCCGTCTCCAAGAAGATAGTATAAAAAAGAAGGGAAGGGACTATCAGCTAAATCAACAGACTGAAAAAGAAACCATACCAAGATATCAGTGGCAGTGTTATCTCCATCAAAGATTATAATATTATGACAAAAGCTTTATAAATGATTCTATATATTTAATATCTGTATGGTGTCAAAAGAAGCTCAGTGAAAACATGAAAGACATCTGGAATGAAAAATAAATGATAATTCTCCAAATATGAACCTAAAACCATGAGGAAGAAAAAAGATTAAACTTTCAGTATTTCTCAAGCCTTAACTTCATTAATAGTCATTTATATTCCACCGAGCTTAATTTGACTCCATAGGTAATTACTCCTTGCTAGAATCATATTCTAGAGTCTGAAGTTGTGGGGTTCAGCTTGGGAGATAAATGGTGCCAATAAGCTAATTTTAGAATTGTTCAGTTCAGTCTTTGCTCTTCCACATGGGAAAATTATTTTTGCAGAATTGCAAACACATGTAACACATTTAACACATATACAGTTTACTGATCAGCAGCTAAGATGTAAATTCAGTCAGAGCATGTGAAAGGTTTGAGGGTGATGTATGCACAGCAGAGTTTGTAAATATTTAGATATGTCCATATCTGAAGTCCCAAGAGCAGTCGGTCATCATGACAGTAAGACGCCATGTTCATACTTCTTGAGCACCATTATCTCTAAACTACAGATAAAATCACAAACAAGGCTTTCAACATGACTGTCTTGTCATCATATCAAATAGCAATGAGAATAGTTTTTAATCCACTATTATCTCAAATAGTCTCAGTCAAGCATCTGTCATTTTATTATCTCAGGTCAGGATTTGAAACAAAACAGCAGAAAAAAACAAACAAACAAATCACTATTTAACATTGGCTGTGCTTAAACTGGATTATTTTTGTGAACCATTTTTTTTTTTTTTTTTTAAGTTGAATGCTCTAAAATCTCTGAAACCAATTTACATTGTATTCATCATTTAAAATACATTAAACTATACTCTCTGAATTGGTTGTTGCACTGTAGACCTACCTCAAACTGAATGGACTCACAGTTCATGTCAGTACAGTTCACAGTACAGTTTTTAAACATCTCTCTAAGTGCAGTTTTCTTCGTCTTTCTTTGTTTAATTCGTAGCTCAGTTTCTAAACCACTAAACCAAACAGCAGCAGTTAAATATTTATATCCCTCCAAAGTATTAAACACACGAACGTAAATATATTTGTGTATCTAGACTTTGGCACGGGGGAATATTTCATACATATATTTGGTCAATATGTATAGTACGTCCCATCCATATTGTAATTCATATAAATAAATAATTTCAGTTTGTATGTGATCTTCAGTACAGATATTTTATGAGGTCCCATCTTACACAAGAACAGTTCATCTCTTATTCACGTTTTTTCCCCACAACCATTAGTGGATGTTCATCCTGACTGAGGAAATGCTCGGCTTGATGAGTAGCTCAACGCTATTGCACATTTCACACGCACACAAACAATATCAACACATTAATATTTTACACTTTAGAAACAGATACTTTACTGTAACTCTTCATCCAAGAAAACACTATGTTGACAGTTTGAACATTAGCACGGACGATGGAAAGTTCAGCTTGCTCATGGATTGTGTCTTAGATAATGAGTAGACTTTGAAAGCTCTTAAAACAATACTGTCCCCTGTTGGTGGTGTCTGCTGAACTGAATGATCTTAACATAAGATAACACAAAGACTGGACTTGAAAAAAGAAGCAAGAAAGCTTTTTCTTTAAACTCTCTTCTTTAATATTAAATACATTACTCTCTATAAACATAACATTTATCCACATATAAAAGCATGTATCGCTATTTACACTCAACCCTCAAAAAGAGCCTTATCATACAAACAAACAATATCCTGTAACTATTCAAAAACATCCCTTTCTGTCCTCAGATCTTAGCAGTGATTGTCGCAGCGTTTCCCTCACATGTATTCAGCTGCAAGCCAAACCCAGCAGCCGAAGGACTGATACCCTCACCAGAAACGTCAATACATGGGAAATGCATCATTTAGCCTTATTGCTAAGCTCATCCAAGTATTAACACTTGCAACTGCACAAATGCACATATCATCATTTTGTTGAATACAGGCATTCTTTAACTGCAACACCTATTGGAATTGGTTGTGACCTGTGCACCAAACCTGCCACATCTACACAGATTTACAAGAAAGATTTGATTATCTCTGGATTTTGGTTTAAAAAGCAATAAGCAATGAACTGACATTCAATATTCCTGAAATAAACTGTATTACAGAAGTGCACATGGACCTCGCCCTTTTCAGTGTAAAGTAAATTATTGTGTGAGATATGAAATGTCTGCGCACCATGCACCTAAACCACAACTCTTTAACTCAAGGCTTCATGTCTGACTACAATGAGCTAGAAAACCACAAATAGCTTAGCTGCTGTTTAAGAACCTTCATTTTCCTTCAGAACATGAGACTCGTCTAATGACAAAGATTTCAAGTACGATTGAAGCCACCAAAATCATTCATTCCTCCACCTTAGTTTTCCTCTTGGAAGTTCTGGGTTTGGCATTGTCTGACTCTGCAGGTTCTGGGGAGCCTGGAGGATCACTGGGTGGGCTGGGGGCTTTGTCCACATCAGGTTCTGGCTCAAGGGGCATGGAGGGTCCTTTGGAAACTCCTGAAAATATGAGCATAAGAGTCGATGCCATTATTTTTTCACCAAAGGTTGTTTAGAAAAGTTTTTCATTTCCAATGATCTACACGGGTCGAATTCAAGCATGCACAATCTTGAGCTGACCACAGTGAACTCACAAGTCACAGTTCACCTTTAAACCCCACAGAGGCAAACAGAGGCCAATAGAAACACTGATACACCATGTTTACTTATTACCCTCACTGAAACCATGACACCACATAATGTTTTGAGGCTGAGTGCAGGGAAACTTTTTAGCCTGATGTGACTGTACAGAACAATGTCTTTTTTAAAAACACTCTAATTAACCTTTATTTAACCAGAAACTCTCTAGAGATACATTATTTCTTTTACAAGACAGACCTGGCCTAACCTGGTGAGATAGGTGTCACGTCACGTTTTCCAGTTGTGAAATCCCACAGTTTAGATTGGCTTGTTTAAATGGTTCAATTTCATCGCTTTAAAGAGTTGGTGAAGCATTAAGGACAACACTTCTTTAGCGTTTATTTGCCCTTTGACCCTTGTTTTTTTTTTTATTATAGCCCTCTCTGTAACACACATGGATGAAATGTACAAGGCTACTGAATGTCTGTAAAACAAACATGCCAATACAAACATAACTTACCTTTTGGAACTTACCATTTACATTGTTTTCATTTGGACAAGTAACTTTCTTAATATCAATTAACTTTTGCAAATGGTTTTAAACCCACATTGCACTCTTTCACCCTCAAATCCCAACTAAGTTACAGAGTTAAGTTGTTTTCCATGTACAGTGTCTGAATGGCATCGTAACTACCAAGAAACCCAAGTCACTGCCTGTCATAGCTGAATCCTTGTCTCCAGCAAAATTAATTTACAGACTCGTTATTAGAGCGTAGCAATAGGAATATTGACACAGCAAATACATACAACCTCTACTTTAAATAGTCAGTCTCTCTAACAAGTGACTTGGTGGGTACTTATCCTTAAATTAACTGGCTGTAAAACATATATACACACTATATTTGGTTGAGTGTTAGAAAGCAGAAGATTGTCTGAGCTGTGTAATTACTGGACGTAAAACATCAGTCACTGAACATAGATGCATGGTTCTGGCATTATTTGTTAGCAGCTAAACAAAAGGGGTAGAAATCACAGCCAACAGGCTCTTGTGAAGAACACCACTCCTTTCCACTTACTTGTGAGAGCTGCAAGATACTACAATCAATTCAGAGAAGCCCTGAATTTATCATGTGTGATTTTTCTACACTACTGATTTTCTTTTGTTGCCAATAATATATACTGGCTAGAGGTTAGCTTCCTTTTTTTTCATAGATTACATTTGGCCTCAGCCCATATATTCAATCTGGTACAGTAGTTCAGCTTGTGAATAGCAAGGGATATTTTTAAGTTCCCATTTTAAATGAACAATTGGGCTTTGGTTTAATGGAGAGAGGTGGAGGCTGTGAAATTTGTCATCATCTGCACTGCCAGTGTAATACTGGACTTCTCTGAGGGATTTTTGTTCAACCTCATTTTGAGTCTGTACTCAGGACAAACTTCAGAGAGATATTTGCCCTGGATTTCAGGTTTTACACACAAACATCACACCAGAAGCTCCACTTAAGGCCTGAACGATATGCAAAAAAAAAAAAAAAAAAATCATATGTGATTTTTTTGGCAGATATTGTAACTGTGATATAGAGTCATAGATATAGATTGCCATTGACAACTGGAGAATATCATTTGAAGGCCTGGGGATCTCTGTAGCACCACAATGCTTCATTTGTGGTCTGTTGTGACACATTTTACCACATTTAAAATGGCAGCTCCTGTGATTTGGATATTGGACTCAGCCATGTTGTGATTCTGATAATATTTAATTAAACTTAATTTGATTCATTGTTCAGCCCTACTTCACTTTGTATAAACCATACTGGCCGTTTGTACCTGCTGGTAACTGGATGTTCTTGTTGTAGCTTGCAGCAGAAGACATGGCCTGACCCAGGGCTTGGTTAGTACCGAGGGGAGCACCAGGGGTTTTGGTAGCTGCTGCTGAGTTTGGTTTTGATTTGGAGTCCTTGCCTGGTTTAGTCCACACCAGACTCTCTGCCACCTGCAGAGCACCTCCCATCTTCTGAGCCATGTCCACCAGCTGTTAGGGAATGAAAAGCAATGCATGACAACAAGTAATAACTTCAACAACTGATTCTGACACATTGAAAACAACAGGAACTACAGTACCTCAATATCAAATTCAAAGTTGCTACTGCTGTCTCGAAGCTGGTTGACTTTCCTCTCCATCTCCTGATACTGATCCAGAGCTCCCTTCTTATCACCATGATTATAGAGGAAGATTGCAAAGTTCAGGTTAACCAAAGGGTTGGATCTGTAGGAAATAGATCACCAAGGAAGAAAAAAAAGATTCAATAATCTGATACATTTTCAAATTCAGCTTTATTGAACAGTCAAGGAAAGAATATAAGACAGACTCACTCATCCAGAGTCACAGCTTGTTCATACGCTCTGGTGGCATTCTCCACATCCTCCAAGTTGGTCAGAGCCACTGATAATCATAAATATCAGACAGTTATAGACTGTTACTGAATCATTGTTGATTGCTATCACCAGCAACAACTTCAGCAGCATGTTCAGTTTGATGAAAATGTAGCCCACCGGTCCACTACATTTTGTATCCTTTGTAAAGTCTAAATTAATGCACAACAGTAAGTATAAAAATCAAACAGCTGCCATTATTTGCAAAGAGTGTCTTATCAAAGGCAGAATTAAATCACAAATTATTTCTTTGTCTCTTTGACACAGTACCTGCCAGCAACATATAGAGTTCCCCCATCCGTGGGTTCAGGTTGATGGCTGCACTGAGGAAGTGGAAGGCTGAAGCGTACTGCTGCATTGTCAGGTGTACCAGACCCAGGTTGTACAACACTTTCCAGTCAAAAGGAGACAGGTAGTGGGCCCGCTTCAGGCAGCTGATGGCCTGAAGGAAAAAAGAAGTTGCAAGAGAGAAAACAAAAGTATCTTAATAATATATGAAGAACGATCTAAGATACAACAGATTCTGTACAATGGTGGATTTAAAATACTGCAGGAGAAAATATAACAAATTAAGTGAATATACCAGTTAATATATTTATAAATATGATCTTATCTGTCTGGCTCTAAAATTAGTCTAATCTGTTCTATAGTGGATGCAGTCACTTAAGGGAAACTGATCTGCTAGTTGATGGGAGCTTCTGACTTATCAGATACTGTATAGTATACATGAAACCTGCTCATAACACTGTAGGATGAGCTGTGTGTGCTATATGACTATTGAGGAAAGATGAAAGACTCAGTCCATGGTTTGTGTACAAACTATACTGAGCAGCACTGATCTGGTTGTTTCACTTTGGCAGTTTGAAGTTAGATTTCCCTCTGGTTGTTTTGACTGAATACTGGTTATTATTTTTAGAATGGGAAACTATTGTTATGACTGATATTTTCTGATATATTTCAAATATCTAACATTTTCTTGTGTTATGAGCACCACCTTCACTAAGTCCTTCATTAAGAAAACCCCGAAACAACATTACTCACAGCTACATATTTCTTTTTCCCAAAGAAGCACATGCCGATGTTGTTCCAGAGAGGGGGGCTCTCGGGAACAGCACATGCTGCCACTCGGTACTTATTCATGGCCACATCAAAGTCACCATGGGTCTGCATCATGCTGCCTGCAGCCAGGATGGCCTGAGAATAAAAACAATGATTAGAGAGACATTAGAGGAAGATGCACTCTTTGAAACAGCACATGATGAAAGACAGACCTGACAGTGATTGACCTTATATTTGACTGTGCTGCTTTATAAGAAGTCCTATGAACTGTCCTCAGGTAATTTGGTAGCAAACTAAGTTTATACCGGAGCATAATGCTTGTTCAAGTATCCACATACCTTATAATTGTTGGGGTCAAAAGTGAGGGCATTTCCAAGGTGCTCAAATGCTTTTTGGTATTTCCCAAGCTGAGAAAAAATGAACACAGAAAATTATACTCCTTTTTTTTTTTAGATTTTTCAGACACCTATATATGTCACTTTTATCCTGCAGCACTTGTTGCTTGTGTACACACAATTTTACAGAAAAGATAATTAAAAAAAATCCTACCTACCTGTAAAAACAGCAGGCCAAGAGTTGTCAGGAGTTCGGTATTCTCTGGGGAGTATCTGAGTTGAGAACAAGACAATCCTAATGAAAAATGTCACTTTATCTATTTATATATTATATATAATGCCTGTGCTTATTCTTGAGCAAACATAGTTGATATTCAAGGAATCTGCTGATTATTCAATCAGACTTTGATTCAGCATAATTGTGGAGTATTAATTATGACCTATGGGGGGTGTGGGGGTGCAATGTGGCTCAAAGAAAAAATGTTAGAGAAGAGACAGATCAGCATTAAAATAAGATTCTCAGTGGTATGTCTCATTAAAAGCAACACCAGTATTGGGGCACTTGATTAATTCATTTATCCCCAACAGGAGGTAGCCATAATGAGCTCTATTATAGACACTGATGTCATTTCCTTATTTACGCCATGGCCTAATGTTTAAATATTCAACATGTGAATAGAAGTGGAAATGAAAAGAATTTATACCGAAGTGAAAACGACCCCAGGTTAAAATGTGGCAAGGCTGGAGCTTGGTGCGAGATTGAAGGAGGCCCACTTACTGAAATGAGCTAAAAAGACTGAAAATCATCAGATAAATCAAGAGGAAGCAACAAATCTCATCTGAAACCGCATGTTTTATGGCAGTCCCTTTAAGTATCTTCACAGAGCGGCATCATGAAGACAACTGTCATGCTGAGGCTGTTAACAGTTATCAATAAAACATTCCCTTATTATTTGGATTTGATGAAAAACTTTGCTGTGGTAAATAATTCCTGAGCTTGAAACTTAAATAGTTACGATGGATTACTGTATATCAATGTCTACTATATTTAAAAATACTCTATATACAGAACCTACACTGACTGGTTATTCATTAAGTATTAATTTCACACATTCCTCTTTAAATGTCTCAGTGCTTTTTCACATTTTACTTACTCCACTGCTCTCTTATACACTTCTATGGCCTTGTCAGTTTCTCCAGCCAGTAGATGAACTTTCCCAAGCATCATGAACGTCTTGTCATGTTTATTTATCAGGAGAGCTATGTTTAGATGCTCTTCAGCCTGACAGAGACAGAAGATCAAAATAATCAAATCAATGTTTAATGAGAACAATTTGTACTGTATAGTGTTGGTAAAATCCACATACTCACATTTTTGAAGTCTTTGATGAAGAAATAGCACACACCCAGATTATGACTGATCTCCTGGGGTGAGAAAATGCCAAATTTTACATGGAGTGTTGCTGCATGCCTAACTGAACAAGGCAGAGCTAAATTTAATTTCCAAAACTAAAAGTTATTTAAGACAACAGCTCTCTGGAATACAAATTCTACAGTGTTACTGTCAGCAATATTAGAAGGGACAGTTTAAATTTCCAAAACATGCTGGTGTGAGTGATTAATGGCCCTGCCTGGCCAGTTTAATGCAATTTTATAGGCTTTATAGTAAAACCGCCCTGGATCAGTTTGGAAATGCAACCATGAAGTTGTTCTTGATAAATTGTTGCATGAGTGAGACAAATTGGTTCAGTCTAGGTATTTCCGTCTAAATATTGTGATTTGTTGAGAGAACTTTGTGTTCAGAGTGAAATACGCCCGGCCCACTGAACACTTTCCCTTACAAACTTTGAGACAAAGCAGAAAGTGTTTCTTTTCTTTTACCCAGTCTTTCTCATTGAGCCTTGCAGCTTCATGGTAGAATTCAATGGCTGCTTTGTGCTTTCCCAGGAGAAATCTGCAGAATGAATAAACAACAATAATCCATATGAGATATTAACCCATCTTAATGCTCATGCTCATGTTGAATAGCTATTAATAAAATCTAGCAACAGAGGAATACTGTCACTTGGGGTGGATTAATTTTTCCCTACAGTTAAAAAAAAAAGTTCTTGCCGTAACTTCTTTGTCTGTTATCACTGTATATTTCTCTTTTAAGTCTGTCTTGTTAACTAATGGAGACGGGTTGATGCACCCTAGGACTTGAGGGCAGTAGACTCACAGGGATCTGGCCACTTGCTTGAGATTGTCAGCACTGCTGGGATTAAGGATGGCACAGCTCTGAAACAGCTCCAGGGACTGCTGGATCTTGCCCTCAAGACGCAAGATTAGTGCTGCAGGAGGAAATTAAAAAACAAAAAGAGAGGATCTTAATCTAAATGAGGAAGTAAAAAAAAAAAAAACACATTAAAAAATCAAAGGCACAGCATGGGGTCCAAAGAGCAGATTTGGGGGAACTAAATGATGTATTGAGGAGCTTGGGTGTCGACAACGACACAGGCTTCATTTGATGTAGCTGTTAATTAAGATCATACATGTTTGATGTGTGAGACGGGAGGCTTACTATAAAAATTATGGCTCACCTTGAACATATATGGCATATTCACACATTCCGTTAGTCTCCTGCAGTTGTTCTTTGATGATCGCCTACATGGACATAGAAAGGGAGAGAATTTCTACAACTGAGGTATGTTATTGCAACATATATGATAGGGACATGTCTGGAATTAATGGCTAATATGCTTGAACACTTCAGGCTGTGCTGAATACAAACTCCAGTGTGATTCCTCTAAGACCAAGTGAGCATGAGTATTTCAGTACAAAACCTTAAGTACAGGCATCTGTTCAGAGATTTTATTAAGTACCTGCTGGTTTCATGTAGGAATATACAGGTCAATGCAGTGAATTAGGCCACAATAAAGTACAGTGTTAAACAGAATCTTGTACATGCCAGGCTTCCATTATCCTCATTATGTTTAAAAGGTCAATTAGACCAACACTGTGCATAGACGCAGGCCAGTGACTGACTAAATCATAGGGAGAATGGAAGGATAAAGGTGCTTTACCTTACAGGTATCATAGTCTTTGCGGATATAATGCTGGTGGATTAGCCAGTTTCTCCTCTCCACAATGGGAAGCTCTGGAGCTGAGAGGAAGAACATAATAAGATGAGAAGACTATAATTTCAAAAATCTAGGAAACTTTTAAGCTCATTACCCTTTACTGTTCAGATGATGTCTTATTCGGTTGATAAGTGAATGATTAATCCTGAAAGTGCCCTCCTTTTCCAGTCATTAGTAAGTCTCTGATCTGACAGTTAACACTGATGTAACACTTCAACCTAAATCCACAGGCTAAATTTAAGTCAATTCACCAGACACATTGTAAATCTCAGCTTGTTAGCAAGTTTTGGCTTACAAGCAGACAGCTCAGACTATTAAGAGTTATGTCTATTTGGAGTATTTTTAATTTATACAGTCTTTCTTTTTAAATTGACAGCTGAATAAATAATCCTGAAAGAACCCTCCCTCTGCAGTCACTAGCAAGTCTTTGATCTGACAGTTAACATAGATGTTAACACTTCAACCAAAAACCCCAGGCTAAACTATAATCAATTCACCAGCCACGCTGTAAATGTCACCTTGTAAGCAAGTTTTTCGTTACAAACACAGCTTTTTTTCTGTCTCTCTTTTAATGTCTCGGCAGACTGAGATATTCTTCCCGTTGCCAGGGCAACAATGTCTCTCGCAAGCCAGGTGCTTGTGACAGAACAGAGAGGGTGTAGAGACAGACTGAAAGAGGAAGGCTGTAGGAATGAACGGCACAATGCAAAGCCAGCTTTAGAAAAGGGTTAGGTAACCTCAAGAACCAAACCACAATGCTCCAAGTCTTCTTCCCAGTGGAGTACATTTCATCTCACAAGGAAGCAAACGTAATTCCAATTCGAGTGAGTTTGATTCTGGTAATCCTGTTATCTTGCACCTACTACCTTCCTCCGAGGCTAAAAATAGGATTCAATGCAATACGAAATGAAGTGCTGGGCTTTGAGTCTGCCACTGACATTGGGGGATATCATTAATGAACTGCCTGTGTAAAAATACAGTGTGAATTACACTAAAGCTCCCTTCTGTTTTTATCTGTCAGCGCTTCAAGCAGTGCTCTGTTGATTTGCTGCCTGAACTGGAGCCGCTTCCAACTACTTCACAGAAATCCTCTCCATCGCTGAGTGCGAGACTACATGGCCTTCACACGTTTGCTTCGTCAAGATTCGGAACGGCCCTATTTGTAGCGACCTAATCCGCTTTTTTCCTGCTGAGACAGCAATAATATTCTTGTCTCTGGGTTTCAGCTGTGGCCCTGTGGTGCTCCAGTGTCCACATACAAAAAGCCGGGCAGATTTGGAGAGAAGAGAGATGGGATACATGTGCGACATGTATTCCTGCAACTACCGTATGAAAGAAGGGTAGAAAAGGAGCAAAGAAGAAGAGCGCAGCATGAGGTCTCCTAAATATAGTCCCGTAAAAAACTTCATCCCAAACATGGAGGAATTTTCTCATTGTTATATTTGATCTGGCTAATGCTAAGACAGATTTGCCCTCCATGTGCTTCAACCATCTGTTAAAAGGGGATAAGAGCGGGGAAGAGGCATGCTGAGATCAAAAGACACATGGGGAGAATGTAATGAAAAATATGATGAAAATTATTTCGGAAATTTTACCGCAAGAAACTTCAAACGCTCTGGGTCTTGTCAAGTTATCTAGTCTTATATTCAGCCGCAAACATTTATTCTTCTTAGGAATTTGACCGAAATGAGCGTCGATATCTTGAAAAAGACGGAATAAGGCTGATCACTGCACTAGTGTCAAGAAATTGACTCTTGATTCCATAAAAATGAAACATGCTGTACAGGAAACCGGTGAAATGACTTTATGCCAAATCTGCCGTTTTTTGAATTTTTATTTAATTTTTTTTGCTGGTTAAAAAAATATTTTTTCAGACTTTCTGGTGGGCATGCTCATATTTCTGCAACATCACCTGGGTGTTAACTGAATGTAGTAGAATGTCATAACTGCATTATACAAAACTTAATAAAAAAATATAATGTATTCATTGTGCATAGCATAGTAATTTTGTGTGTGCAATACATAACCCTAATTACATTTAATGATGTAAACACAGATGGAGTATGAACTTAGTCGCTTATGAAGACAAACTGTGGTTTATGGCTTTTTATTTGATTATTGCAGATTGTTAGATTTTTGAGTAACAAGATGGTTCACTTCTTGCTCAAATTTATGTGAATTTGGACCAAATTTCAACATTCATTCATTCGAAACTTGATACAAACAGTAAACCAATTACTTCAATCATTAATGTTTTATGCTTAGAGTATACCTTTTATATCACTAATTATTTTTATACATACCCCATATTGGTAAGACATGATGAAATCACAATTCACTAAGAAGAAGCCATGAAGTTCATGCACCTGACTGCCATTATATTTTTTAACTCAGAAGTTGCTTTTAAAGATTGTGTTAATAAATTTCATAATTTACTTTCTTTAGTTACTGAAAGTTCCAGTTTTTTTCTTTCAAGTCTGTACCCATGTATGTGTGTGGCATATGTTTTTCAGCTTTATATTTCCTTATCATACTTGCCTACTCTTTATACTGCATTCTATTGTATGGTTATTCCAAATATTGTACTCTTAATGGTTATTTGCTTTACTAATATTGGCGTATTAGAGTCATAAGCAGAATTAAAATTCATAGTCTCACTGTTTTTGACTAAGTTATGGAGCTTTTAGTGCTTCACGTATACAGTTCTGTACACTTACATTACATTAAGCAATACAAATGGAATTTTACTTCTCTTTTTATTACTTAATTACTCATCTTACCTTACATTAATGTACTTAGCATTTCAATTTGCTTTATCTCTTCAAATTAAACTAAGTACAACACAGTAAGGGCTTACATGCCATGTGAAGGATCACTGCATGGAAATACAATACCATACCGTGACATGTACTTAATTGCTCCTATAGGACTTGCATTCTCAGCAGTGGTGATGGTAATTACAAAACATTGTAAAACAAATCAAAAACAAAAAAGCTTAATCCAAGAGCAACAGTATTAACTGGCAAACGGGACATATATTATTATGACAAAATATCCTCAATGATCAACAAACATTTTCCACACAGAGGAATGTGTGCAACAATGCTCAGCAGTATACTGTATACACAGTTCCTTCCTTTTAGGGACAGTAGAGAGAAGAGTAAGGGTGACCTCTGCAGGACGCTTCGATCCAAACTCGCTCTATCAATATCCTTTACCAGTTACACACAAATCGTCAGAAATTAATAAAAAAATGATGTGTGTCATAAAAGGAATTGTGTTGCTTGAAAACCATTTTGTAAGAAGACTTGCGAGTGTCAACTCTTGTTGTACCTTTTGGTGCCCGGCGTTTCTTGGCTTCAGTAGAAACTGGGAGCTGAAATATATCAAATAAAGTACAAACAAATAAATGATTAATAGCATACAGGATCCCTATGTTATACAGCAAAACACACTGGACACCATCTATAGATGTTTCCCGAGGAGTACCCCATGAGCAGCCCAACCAAAATATATTTGCCTTAACAAAAAATTGTTTCTTGTATGGTTTCCTCCTGATCAAAGACACTGTGTGGAAATATAGGTCACTGCCTTTGCATGTTGTCCTGTATGTCTTGTGAGAATTTAAAGTGTACTGCGGGGCAATTCATATTAATTGTTTATGGTCCTTTCTAAACAAACAGTTAACTAAACTGCTCTGCACTCACTTACTGTACTTGTTTGAGCTTCCCACTGGTCAAAGAATCACTCCCTACCTACTGTTATGCACCCACATACATATGGGAAACACTCATTTATATGTGATACTATATTCACGTTTTAGTTTTAAATTTGAAGACTCCCAGCAAAATCACTCTATCCACTGTCTACAGGTAAGACGAATATTAAGTAGCCTACAGCAGCAGTCTGCACAAAATGCCATTTTTCAAAACTCATTCAGATCAATAAATATCAATGCTCTCCAGTTAAAGGCTTATTACAGGTGTAGGAGCTGATGCTGAATGCACAATCAGAGGGAACTTATTTGCACACTCCGATCTGGTTTTGGTGATGCTTTTCCTATTATTATAGATTTAGATTTCATTTAAATAGCCAAATTACACAATATAAGCAATTGATTGGTAAGTTGTCAGCAGAAAGGCTTACTCAGAGTTCCCCCTCTATTTGGCAAACCTGTACTGTCAAATGCAGTCCAGCAAAAACTCTTGAAGCTCTAGTTTGTAAATCAAAAGAAGATGACTTTTCGCTGACATATGTGTCAGAGACATGGTTCAAACTCTTTGAAAGAAGAAAAGCAAGAAAATTTACTAGTTCTGTGATATAGCTATCTTACGTGCAGGTAGACGCAGGCATGCACAAGCCCAGCGTTCGCTTTAAATAATTTTCCCATATTTGACTCACTTCTAGTGCAGTCACTGACGTTTTCTTTGGTCGGTGTATTAATATTCTCGACATTTCATCACTTCCTAAACGGTAGATCGTATCGGTACTACACAGCTGGGATTTGCAGTGAAGCCAAGGCAGTTACAATAGAGCTGGACTGTCAATAAATAATGTTACCTATCGTATTAAGAGTGGGTTAACGATGGTAAACAATGCCTTTTTGCACTGTAAGGTTACCTCTGCGCCACTGCTGCTTTCACTTTACTGTAGCTATAGCTGTTAGCTCTCGGGTTTTACTTTGCCCTTGGATGAGTGGGATTATAAACAGAGTACAAGTTACCGCTAGCTGTAGCTAATCAACTTAGCTCCGACTTAGAGTCGGTTAGCCAGGCAGCTAGCTAACGTACAAATAACGAGTGTTGTACGACGGTTGGACACAAACCTGGCATTACAGTTACTCACTTGCGTGTCACACTACCACTTCCTCCAGCTGCATCTTTACCGGTATATTTACACAAGCAAATGATAACTAGCTTTGGCTTTGCACTTACCACCGTGGTTGCCTCTTGGTCCGCCATCTTGGGATGAGCAACACTAGAAGCTGTTGCCATGGATACATCTGTGGAATGCGGAGGTTTAGCCGTCCAGCAGTGCCCAGTTAACATTAAAGTAGGCCAATTTTTAGTTTTCATTTTCAATGGAATTGCATTTTTTTCCCATAGTTTCTTCTTTTGACTGATAATATTATATTCAACATTAAACTCCTCACTCACTTCAAAGATGTAAACCTCAGAATCCAAAAGTATATATTATCATAGATTCGCCGCTTGCTACGTAGACTACCCTGTGTTTTTGTTTTTTTGCCTACATTTTGAAAAATTACGAATTTTTCGCCGAATTAGCTTTTAGCAGTTCCTGTTTGCATATGTATCATCGGATGTACTGACAACCACCAATCAATTACTCCGACGCACAGCAATAAATTACTCTGACACAGTAGAAAACTTGAAAAAGTTATGTTTGTAAGGAAATTTCTAGCTATAAGATTTCTAAGAGGGTTTATGGACATTTATTTGCGATGACGAATTCCGTCTGAATATTCAAATTTGATAGTTATGACTCCGATTTTCTACAATAACTACCATGCACCTGAGTGCACATGTCCCATTACTACACAGTATCTTAGCCTTATGTTTCTCCCCCATGCATCTCCTGCTAGTCTCCCACATCTCAGTTACAGTTTGAAAACCTCTGGAGTATATCTTAAAGAACATGCTATGGCAAAAAGTCTTCACTTAAGAAGAAAATCACATGGTATCAACACCTAGTATCAAGTCACAATTTCACACAGGATCATAGTATTTCAGACAGTCCATTTCCTGCTCCATATATTGTCTGCCATTTACATCAGAATATCTACAGATTTCCCCACCTTACATTCACACATCTGTACACCTCACAGCTGCACGTTCTATTCTCATTTCTACCTGGGGTGTTTCTTTATATGTGACTTCATAGTGATTATGGAGTCAATTGTTTTGTATCTGCACAGTGAATGAACTGATACAACAGAAAGAGATTTGAATAATGAAAAAGCGAATGCACTTGAGGATTTGATCACCAGAAATATGATCATCAGAAAAACTGTATAACTGACTCACAGTGAACATAACCTTGTTATGTTGCTACACTTCTGTACAGATGAATCAAGGGGCTACCTCCGTGTATTTTACATCATGTAGCGAAGACATTTGGTGCAGTATGATTACATCTTTACCTGGCAGGCTTTGCTAAACATGATCCAAATTTTCAAGAGAAAGAAAACAGTCAGTTTATTGAATGTTAAGACAGAGAAGCAATTTCTAACAAACACCCCTCCAGTAAATATGTTTTAAATAAGTCACCAATATTTACAGCACATCTCATTACACATTCTGATCGTCAGGGGGAAACTTCACCATAAAACAAATTTCTCTATAAAGAAAAACTAAATCAGACAAAACACTAATAACCAACAGCCTTGTGCTTAAACCCCCACACAAAAAAATGGTAGGTTCCACCTGTGTAAAGGCCCTGAGGTTACACCTAAACAAAGTGATTCAGTGTTACAGTAACAAATATAAACTATCTGTAACTATTCAGTAACACATGACTTTGTCTGCAGTATAATTACTATGTAGATAAAGTCAAAGAAAGGATAATCTACAAATAAATATTGTTCTTTCTGCTCATTAATCTTTCTTTTTTTAGTACATACATCTAAATTCTATGCTATGTCAGTAACTTTACATTAATAAACCTGTAACTTGGCTGGAGCAAGGCTCCATACTATGACAGAAAAGATAATGGTTTTTCTAGAGGGTCACCATGCATTAAAATGTGACACACCAGTTAAACCACTTCTTCATTTGCCCTCAGGAGAGCGTTTTGTCTCACTTCATCATAATCATTAAGCTGATCAAAAAAGTAGAAAAAACCCCATCACCTTCATTAATCATCAGCTTATCCAATACAGTATTATACACATGAAAACATAAAATTTAGAGAGAAATATTTATGTGTTCATCAGTAGTGTAACATGTAACAGGTTGCATTTCATTGTAAAGGGCATAATGGACTGGTTACCCTGTAAGGCTCTAGATGCTGCTGTAGTATCCATCTTTAGTCTACTATGTTGAATGCATTCCAGGAGTCTTGTTGTGATGAGGTGTTGCCAATTCAATTCCCACTCCTTTTTTTGCCTTGTTTAATTCAACTTCAGTATGTGACTTCCTACATTTCCCAGAATAAACTGATTTTTGATAGCATGAAGTTTGAACATGCTAATTAGGGTGAGGGTGTTAAAGACTTCATTAACAATCGAGACATGTGCAAGTCAATCCATGCATGTATAAGACCCCTACCCTCTCTTCTGTACTATACCACAGTGCCTTTAAGGGTGGAGAAAGGGGACACCTCAGTAGCCTTTTCATTAAATAATCAAACCCCCATCCTCTACACCCAGAAGAATGCTGTGACATGGCTAGTCTGATAATTTAGTCGGAGAAGAGACTAGCCTGAGGGAAACGTCTAATTTCCCTGGCCCCTGCCAAAGGTTCCCTGGGCAGCGGAGGAGGCAGCGCTGGCTGCGGCAGACTGGAACGTTCTGTTGGTCAGGACTCCTTGGGAGAACTCCTGCTGGGCCTTGGTGAAGCTGGCACCTGTCCTCCTGTACTTAGAGTGGATCTGAGGAAATGGGAAAAGAGCCAGAGGTTAGGGGCAGCAACAAGTTTATAAATCAGATCAGATGATGCATCACATCTGTTACTGGAAATTTTTCTCAGCTCTCACCATTAACCTGAGCATTTGGGGATATCAAAGTGAAGCCAGCCAGTTTTCCGAGTAAACTGGGAAAATTGTGTTTACTAGATTTTTTTTCCCAAGGGTTTGATAACATTGCAAGATAGATTATTTTAGGCAGTTTTAAAAGTTTTCAGATTTTCTCATGAAGTATTGTACTTGACAAAAAGGTGTTGGTTGTCTACCAATGTGTGTATTTTGACACAGATTTGGGTCAAGATGCAAATCACAATTTTATAAACATATCTTCTATTAAAATAGCATTGTTAGGATTGTGCAGGCTCTGTTGGCGTATGTGCTCTCTGATTGCTTCCTACTTGTAGTCATGATTTTTTTGCAGAGCAAGAGCATATATTTGCAGAAAAGAATGGGGGACAACATGGTCTTCAGACTCCACACAGCACACACGCTTACTGTTAAAATTAAAAGTCTTAATACACTGACCACAAAGTGCTACTGTCCCCAAAAGTTGCCACAAAACACAGTTGCCTTTTCTAGTAGATAAATGGTTCCACCTCCCATTTTTTTGCCCTTATCTCCATCATCTGTATTGACTGTGTTGACTTTTTCCAAATCAATTGTTTGTAGGCCCAGCTTCCTGACTTGCTTTGAGTATTTCTGATCCTTTATATCCATTCAGCGGTTTCTAAATCTTCATATTCCCTCTGATGCCATAGTTGCCCTTTCATTGCAGCTGCTGTTCAGAGTTTTTGTCACTACCAGTTTTAGTTTCTCTTGTTATGTTTCTCCCTTTGATCTGTTGCAGCCTACTGAGTTGGAGTGAGAATAAACAATATGAAGCCAGTGTGAATACCCATATTTATATATGTATGCCGCACAATGTTTGACTCTCTATTTTGGGCAAGTTCAAGGAATTCCAAGGCACCGATCTATTTAATTTGACTGCAAACACAGGGTATATATAGACTGCAATTTACTTTAAGATATTCAAATTAGGGTTATGTAACCTATTCAGGGATTCAGAGATTAAATGTGACGGGTTAATATTGAAATTGTAATCAGATTATCCGCAAAGTGTAAACTGTAACAAACTGTAACATAGTTCAATATTCCCTTTTGTGAAGAGAAGTACTAAAACGTCTAAATTAGCTTTGGCTACATACCATTTTCAGTAGGATGACACCAAGAACAGCGTTTACAGTGAAAAAACCAGCGACTACCATCATGACCACAGCCACAGCCAAGTTTGTGTTGATCATGGAGATTGATGCGATCCATCCACTGCCAACAACAGAGACATACAATCAAATAACCATGTGTCATTTCACATATTGTCTACAGTGAGTGTCTACTGTACAGTACACAACAAAGTTTATTGGCATAAAAAAATTGTATGAAAATTACTGAATTAAAGAGAAATGAGACAACATCCTAACCTGCCCCAGCAACCAATGGAAAAGCATGAAGTTTGGAAAAAGTGAATGATGGAAGATAGGAAAGCCTAATATATATTATATAGATATAGAAAAGTAACCCAAAGAGAAAAGTTCCACACACTTACAAAGCAGCAACCCAGACAAATTAGGGCAGCAGGAATCTGTCAAAGAGATGCAAGAGAGGAGATACAGGGCAAGAATACACACACAAACGCATAGGTGTGAATGAAGAAACATACTGACCCATGCATACCCACATTTACTATGAATCACATTCACCCAACATGAAGATTATTAGTCAGTTAAAAAGGTTCCCACTGACCTGTTTCCCCAGTTGGGGATCCCCACAGACTGGATAATGTACACTGCCACTTGGAAGAAGAAGACAAAAAAGAAGAAAAAGAAGCTGAAGGAGCTGTCAGACCTAGGGAGAAAAAACAGACAGTGCAGAGGATATGATATTAATGTTATTTAGATAAGACATTCACAAGTCACAAAAACAAGTCAAGATCTATAATTCAAAGCCCTCCAATTAAATACTTGTGCACATCTCATCAGGAATTAAAATATAGTGGAGGTTTCTCGCAGGCCAAAGAAGCAAAGCAATAGTCTGTACAACCTTCAAAGAAACTTTATTTTGTATTTTTGGAGTCAAGTGAAAGTCTAAATGCTGTTTTAGATGTTTCTCCTTAGCCAAAATACAAGTTTTCAGGGGGAAAAAACCTAATTCATTGACCTGTAAGCAAGAAAATTATGATATTAGCATTTTCTAATATTTTTATATTTTAATCCTTCCTTCAATTCACTACCAGAATTGCAGGATGAGGGTGTTCACAAAGTTTTATTAAAGTAAAAAAAAAAAAAAGGGAAAAAGCTAACTAGTTCATCAGCATCTATCTGTATTTCTACTGCTAGTACAACAAAGTGGTTACGTCCAGTCCTGTGTGAAAAGAAAAGCAAAAAATACTTCATCATCAGCACAAGGCTGGTAAAACATAGTGTTACCTGAAGGCTTTGTAGACAGGCCTGTACCAGCAGATGAAGGACACAGGGGTGAAGAGGATGAACCAGAGGATGGACAGACCGAAGTCCACACCATACTTAGCGTCTGCAGTGAAGTAAGCCAGGCAGGCCAGCACGTTGAGGAAGAGAGTGGCACTATGGACTGGAAAGACACACAGGAAATAAATGAACTGGGCTGAGAGTAGTGGAGTAGTAACTATCACGCATGACTCTGCTTTAGAACAGCTAAAAAAACAGGTATGTGTGGATTTTTCTGGTCAACCATCTTTAGTCCCTTTTAGAGAAATTAGAGAAGTAAAGAGAAGTAAAATCACGATGGAAAGCTGCTGATATTTGCCAGCCTTGCAACCCACAGGATTTTTGCGCTGAGGCGTGCAACAATCCTGATCCATCTCCGTCTCAAAAGCATCAACAAGGCAGGAAGTGCTGATACATGCATCTGAAAATATCTCATTTTTTTGTTTTAAACGGAGATGGGCTTGTTTACATACAAAACCATCAAATGTAAACCATACTATCCTGCAGATCAATGACTCTTTCATATTCAAAAACAACGCAACGTTTGTTGTCTGAGGAGGTATTGAGGAAAAACCGCATGTAGCTGTACATACACATCCAGAGGTAGTACATTCTCTTGCAGATCCTGCGGTACTCCTCAGGGATTTCCTCCTCAAAGTCCTGGTAGAAGCAGGGCCGCACAGGGAAGAAGTTGGGAAGAGGTGGCCAGTTGTTCTCTTTAGCTGACAAAGATTTCACAATTTGATTATCATGAGTGGCGTGTCCATTCTTATAGTTCATATATATATATAAAACATATTTCACAGCTTTGAACAACTGCAGGCACTTACTTCCAGGGTTCGCTCTGCCTGTGTTCCTGTTCTGTAGCTCCTGCTCCTTCCGGTCCAGCTCTGCTGCTTTCTTCTCCAGCTCCTCCTGCTGTTTGATCAGGTTAGCTTGGGCAGCAGCTGCAGTGGCCTGATGAGTGATGGAAGAGCTGCACTTTTAACACCGTGTCCAATACTGGCACTGCATCACTACAACTCCAACGAACTGATTATCAGATTGTAACTGCTGACTCACTATTAAAAGTCTAAGCAATGAATGTGAAAGTAAGCGATTAAAATGATACAAGTGCAGCTATTTATTCTTAATATCTGTGTAATAGACCGTATGTTTGTTGTATTTGTTTAGTTTTGCATGTGAAACAATGGCACACCTTGGAATGCAAGATAATTCTCAGACAAATATTCTGATAACAAATAGAAATCAAATCAAATATTAATATTGGTGTATATGCTGGCCAAGATATTGCACCAAAAGCAGCCTATATAACAATTCTTTATTTCTTCAATTCTCAAATGTTGATCTTTGCCCCAAACATTAATAACTGATTAGGCTCCACTTTCTTCTATCACAATACACTCTTGATTAAGTCAAAACTGTAATCTACCTCTATAATCTTGATCTATTATTTTGAATATTCAAAGTCACAGTCAGCTCCCTCTCTCTGGTTAGTTAATCTCAACTGAAATATAAAACGACTGAGATGTGACTTCACCCCTGCTTATTTAATTTCCTTTATTTGTAAACGTGTGGGTCTTGTGTGTGACTCACTTGTGCACTCTGCTCCACAGACGTCTGTAGTACAGCAGGTTGAGAGGAGGCTGCAGAGATGGGGATGGTCGTGCCTGAGTGGTTTCCCTGTTAAACGATTGAAGCAATATTTCTTTTTAAATGTGTAAATGACCTTTCAGCGATGAACACCTATACAGCACATCCATGAAGGGATTACTTAAAACGGCCAACTATGCACAGGGGCCCAAAAAGTCAGGGGGCCCATGGCCCAGAGCCTTTGTTTGAAGTGACTGTTAACATTTCTTGTTGTAATGTCAGTCAACCTACTATAAACCGATGGAAAACGATCAGAAAGAGAAAAAAATGACCACGTTAAGACACAAAATGACCATAAACAGATGCAAAAGAACCACAGAGAGACATAAAATGACCACAAAGAGATACAAAACGACTACACGTCAGCATTATTTGCAGTCGTTTTGTACCACTTTTAGTTTTAGGGGTCTTGCTCTTAATGTAGGAGGGGTGGGGGGACCTGTGTCTGTGCCCAAAGGCCCATCGTCTCATAATGTGTCCATGATCACATCATTAAAAAAAAAAGAGTAGCTAACCATGTCAGTTGCAGAGAATGGGTTGAACTCCCCGAGGTGTTCACTGCCTCCGCTGGTGGCTTGTGTGACTGAGGCATCCTGAAAAAGAGACCAAACATAGCTTAATGTTATGATGTGTTATTTGGTGCTGCTTGTGTGAAGTAAGCACTGTTCAAGAGAGTCCCCAAGAGAGTCGCAACCAGTCCAGGAAGAGCACTTGAACGCCAAGCTGTCTCACACCACATTAACTATTAATAGACTCTTGACTCTGGATCACATTTGTCTCAGTTAAAACACAATTTCTTAGGTCTGAACAAGCGAAAGGTGCTTTTTGTTTTAAGTAAATATGTGACAAGGACATGTTCACCTGACATTAACATAACTGCCTGGAGCTATTGGATGTGAAAACACTGCGGTGTGATAATTACACTAAAAACAAGAACACACCACTAATGAAGATCCTGTAAATCGCACCATTAAATCCCACAATGCCCCTTGTAGATTTGATTTACAAAATTAATCACTCGGTTTTTATCAATGGCGCATTGAATAGGAGTCACAGTTGATGGCTACATGGCAGCAGGCACCTGTTCGTGGGTATGCTTACCTGTGCAGGTAAGTTAACAGCCCACGTACAGCGTAAATACACGGTTTTACAGATAATAGTTATATTTAGTCTAAGATTGGACTTCAACGTGTCATACTTCATAATAGGGACGATTCTTAAGCCAGGAAATGCTGAGGCCAAACCCAGCAACCAACCAAACAGGTTTTTGTAGCAGCACTATCTCAGTCTTCACTTCACACGAAAAACCTTCTCAAAAACTGGGTTCGCAGAGATGAAATGATACAACAGTCTCACCTGGAAAGGGTTAACGTCCACTGGGTCGACGAAGGGGTTGCTGTCAAATCCCGACATTGCAGAGAAAAGTTTACCTTTTGTGAAATAAACAAAACGACAGTCCCCGTCTTCCCTGACGGCTGCGACGGCTCCAGAGTCCTGATGGTGCTGCTGTGACACTGGGCCTCTGCGCATGCGCCGCTCGAATGGCGCACAGCGTCACCGGAGGTTGTCCGGAGTCACTTCTAATCAATTTAGCCTTCCTTTATTTTTAGACATAACGTCAATTGGTTTCAAATGCGCAGTTCTCGTGACAGTCTGAATTCAGTCCATTGTGGTGAACGTACAAAGTGAGCTCTTTTTCAGTTGTGAAGCAAATATTCAGATCCTTTACTTCAGTAAAACTACTACTAATACCACACTGTGAAAGTACTCCAAGTAAAACTCCTGCATTCAAATGTTACTTTTAAGTATAACCAGGACAGTGTACTTCAACTGTAAAAAGTAAAACTACTCAAAACAGAAAAATGGTCCCTCATTACTCATGCATTAAGGTGCAAACATTTTGCTGTTGAAGGTGAGGTGCCTCTAATTTTTAACTATTTTATATACTAAGGCTTTAACTCCATTTTCATAATGGAGTAATCTGCTTATTATATTCTGAATTAATCAACTGAATGTTTGGTTTGTAAAACTTTTGAAACTAGTGAGAAATATCTTAACAATTACCCAGAACCCAAAGTGACGCATGATGAATGCCTATTATCGCTGAAAAGTAGTCCACACCACAAGATTATTACAAAATAATTAAGATAATTGAATCAATCATTTAATTGACTAATCATTTCAGCTCTAATCTTGAGTACTGCTGACAACAGAACTATAGTAATGAGTTTAATCTGTAGCGGTTCATCATATTCTATGAGCCTTTTCATATATTTTATATGTAAAAGTAAGAGAAAAGTAAAAAGTACTTATCACAGTAATATTTTCCCCTGAAATGTAGTGGAATAAGTACAGAAATAAAACACTCAAGTAAAATAAAAGCACCTCAAATTTGTACTTAATAACAGTACTTGAATAAATGTAGTTAAATACTTTCTACAACCTTTTAAAACTTAAGGACGCAACAAGCTAACTCAGAAAATGGGAATTTCTTAGTATAGGCCTGTCCTATTTAGGTTATTTCTTTTGATGTGATTTTGTTTCTTTTATATTTTTTTTTACAATGTTATCTGCTGCTTTCTTAAATGCTGCTGCTGCCTTTTAACTCTGGAAAACACCTATTTACTTGCCTCTTAGTGGAAAAGTACTTGTCTCCTGTGTTGGCTGTGCTGGCTCACGTGCGCACAGTCGTGGCTTTCTGGGACCTTTGAATATAATGGAACCATTACTAGTGCTAATAGTAACACGTGTTCTTTTTCTACTGTGACATGTCCAAATGTCTTATTTTAATACATTATCTATGATTGGAATTTTGCAGTTATGTCAAAGTGTTAACTATTTCAACACAGGCCTGAAAAATAAATATTTAAAAAGTAGACAAATGACAAAAACATAAACATTTTCATTAATAACGACAGAAGACATTGTGATTTTATGTTCTTGCTTGGTTGCTATTGAGCAAACACTTTAGAGACAGGAAGTGGGGATGGGTTCGGGAGCAAGGGGTAACAATAGATTTCAAGAATAGAATGGCATTTGTCCACTATACTGTACATATGAACTGTACTGTACATTACAATTGTTGTATGGCTGTTAAGCAGTGAATGCATGGATTTTATACACATCCGACATTCTTTACAGAGCTGGGATCCCCTTGGCTGGAATACACACCAGCTGACTTGGTCCCTTTGATGGCGGTATTTCCCTTGTAAGGGGAAAAAAAAAAAAAAAAAAGCAGCACAAACTTAAAACACATGAAGTGGTTCTCTCTTTCTCACACATACATACAGTCACGCATGAGCGCTTGGCAAATGCAAACACACACACACTCACACACATAAACCATCCACTGCCCAAATCCGTACATCTCTGTCCAAGATACTCCAAAAAGATAAATATTTGACTTCAACTACCCAGCAGAGGCTGGTGTTCCGGCTTTGTACAGTATTTATACCTGTATATTATATGCTATAAAGAATTTCTGTGACATTAAAATTTATTAAATAAGGGAAAAATAAATTTGTAATAACAGAGCAACCACTGCTTACACTCCTTGTTATGAACTGTAAACTCATAAAGCAGCTAATAATGGAGAGCTTTATTTTCACTGTAACATCTGTCACGCCTGATGTTGCCTGACTTCTTCTCATATGCTGTAGTTCACCGCTTTGGCTTTCCAGCTCTGTGTCGTTCCCTGATGCTGAGTGGTCTTCTGTGTATTTCAATGTTCCCTTTTCTCTGTCCTCCTGCTCAGTGTGTCTCCTCTTGGCGCTGAGTAAAGTGCTGCCAAGGCACTGTGAGAGCATGGGTTGCAGTTTAGTCTACAGAAGAGGAGCCCTTCCACTGATACCCATCCATCTGCCAAACATCTCCCCCCTGTGGAGGTGGAAACACTATACACGGCACTTGGGGACACTTCTTTGCAGACTTCAACGAAGAAAGGCTAAGCAAGAGTGCTTTGAGAAGTGGAGATCAGTCGCCACTACGTTACCTCCCATTGAGAACATCTTTGCCTGCCAGGGAGTTGGATAAGGAGTGCTTTGGTGTCCCAGTGTTCTTCATACCATGAATTCATTACTGCCATATAATACCAGCTGCTGTGGTATGTCTGGAGGGTCCCTGCCATGGCCACCGCCATCTCTCGAGTGCCCCTGGGTTGAATGCTTGGCCCCCTTAAGTTTCTGTTTGCCCTTCTCTGGATTGAACGTGCCTCGGCTGGTAAACTGGGGCCTTTCGTCATATGCACCCTTCTGGTCTCCTGTAGGGCTACTGTCTATGCTGTCGCATCGGGAGGCGTGAGATGCATTCAGAGCCTGGGCCTGAGACTGGGCTGGACCTGAGCCTAGGGAGGGAGACTTGGAGTGGAAACGAAAGCGCCGGGTCGTGGCAGAGGAGGAAGAGGACGATGGGTGGAAGTGTGATGAGGACGAGTAGGAGGACACACTGGAGCAAGAGTCAACAGAGTCCAGAGAGTCAGGCTGCCGGTGGAGAGCACGGCGTCGGGGGCTCCTCCCGTCAGATCTCCGAGGCCAGGGGGAAGTCAACACTGGACCTCTTTCTGCAATGAAAGGCAAATAGAAGTTAAGTTTTTTAAAACTATTTTTTCCACTTTTTTCTCATAAATGAGTTATGATTCCCTGTATTTTGACATACCAGAGAAGTCAGAAATGGTTCCCTCAGAGTCAACATTGAGGTTTTCAGAACTGTCAGCTGTACCGATAGAGGCCTCTGACTCCAGGGTCTCATCATCTGATGCTCGTGGCTCCAGAGTCAGCATCTCAAACGTCAACTCCTCTCTGCACAGGCAAACATCCTGATTAAACAATGGGCTGAGCGCACATGGTGAGACACAGCTAACATTAATAGTACATGCAAAATAGTAAGGTTAATTTTTGTAAATTGAGTTTTAAGTGCAGTGATGGAGTTTACTTTTCTTTCTGCAGGCTTTCAATTTGCTCTGTCAGCACTCTCTCTTCCTGCTGCATGGCAGCCTGCTGATGCTCGGAGATTTCAGCAAACGAGTCCGCTCCCTCCTCACCACCACTCTCTTCTACCACAGTGTTGGCCACAGAGGGCAACCGGGGACTTACTGGAGGCGAAGGCGTGTGGTAGCTTAGTCGCTGCACGTGGCCTTTTCCCTGAGAAACAAATCAAGGGCAGTTTTTTTTCTCACTAATGTGAATATTGCATTTGTGCTTCATAAAAACAGTTGACGACCACTAAATGAAAGCAGTTATGCTGTTATATATGGTACATTTCACCACTTTAAGCAAGAAGCTACTGTCTCAAACATGCAGTGATAGAACCACATGACAAGCTGTGCTTAAAACAGTACAGCAGCACTAAAGAGACTCATCAAACTCAAAGGTGGGTACAGCACAATGAGACACAAACTTTACCTTTTTAGCTGCATTTGGCTGCTTAGAGCAAAAGTGAGAAACAAAAAAGATAGGAATCAGAGTTTTCTTAGAAGTTAAGCTTTATAGATTTTAAGTCATAGAATACACAAAAAGTTTTCACTTTGTATGTTCCATACTCCACATAACATTATGTGAATCTACTGCATGGTTGTATAATGTCTTTTCTTGCATCCACAAAAGACAGTTACAAAATTAAAGTAAAAAATAAAAAATCAAACAAAGCAAAAAAGAAAACAGAATCAGAGACAGTAAAGTGATGACTCATGCTTTAGGGATGAAGAAGGAAGATGTTAATTTTTGAAAAGATACGACTGTACAGTGATCAGTACCACATCAACATCACCAATGGATGATGGCTTGGGAATGCAATCCATGGTGTGTGTATACATACCCTAGTGCGTGCTATGCTCATAAACCTAACAGCTATTAGTACGGGTCTCTGGGTAAAAGAAAGGACAGGTTAGGGGAGAGAATCTGGAGCAAGAGAAAAACTGCTTAGAGAAGGAGGAAATCAGGGGAAGATATAGGAATGAAGGAGTTGGCTCAGTCAGGTAGATTAAGCAATGAGTCACTGTGACTATGAGATTCTGATAACAGTGTGATTAATCATGTAATTTGATCTTACCATTGACCGTCGAATGAGGGTCAGTCTGCACTTGGCCTTGTTTTCAGCAAACTCCAGGGTGCTGATGTCCTTTAGTCGTACTTTGTACTTATTCATCTGTTCACAAATGATAAGTTCTACGCACCTGAGGAGGGATGGCGAGAGACAAAACCACTTCAGAATGACTGGAATTACTTAGCAATATCACAGTATGGTATTTATTTATACAGTATGTGCCTCCCTTTTTCTATTTGCCCAGTCATTCTCAGTTGTTTTCTATCAAGCCTGTCTTTGGAAACAATCCATGTCCCCATCCCATTCATTAATTTATCAACCATTATTGCAGCAAAGCAAGCCAAATGAAACATTATTTCATTGAAATAAAGTAATTATGATGTAGTGACAAGAACGACACGAGGCTGTTCTGACAGTGAAGATGAGAACAACTTCAGTTGACTTTAGTTTTGACTGATGTGTTTACTTTCCAAGCATCACCTTTCTTTTTGTTAACATTTCTCTTCCCAAAAGTCTTCTCAAAAACAGGTTCAAATTGTACTTGTGCCATCTGAATAAATCTTGATAAATTGGATTTGATGGCCATGAAAAAGAGTTTTGTTTATTGTTCCCACATGAAACAGATTAATTCAATCTTAGTACCACTCCAATTTTTCCTCCTGGTCATGCACGCCCCCACTGAAATGCCAGCGTGCCCCATCTCAACCCACACTTTCTTAGATGAAGCAAAGAAATAATTTGATAGAAAAGACTTACGCAGTCGTCTTGCTGATGTCCTGGACGCTCTGCAGTGGATCAATGGTGTCAGGACAGCGCAGGATACAAGGAGCAAAAACTATAGCCAAGGCATTGGCTGACATACGGTTCGTGTCTTCTTGCAAGGCGATCCTAAAAGCAATAAACTCAGTATTAGAATAGTCTACCAGGATGGAAATAAAGCAGTCTCATGTATTAATCCTACTGTAAGATTAAGAACAGCTTTTCTTTGTTACCTGACAAGATGAAATATGAGGCGTTCCAGAGTGTTTAGGTGAGTTCTGCTTAGCTGGTCAATAACTGAATACACCCCTCTGATCATTTCCTTTTTATCCTGCAAACCTGGAGAGACGTTCCCGCAAGATAAATCACCATTTGCTGCTACAGCAAACAAATATATCTTCTGCTGTTTGCAATAATGCATTCTTATCGTGGACAGAATCTACAGTGTCAAACATAATAAGAGTTGGATGCCTGATGTCGACCACTCACCCATGGCACGTATAAACTCCTCATACAGTTCAAATGTCATGAGAGGATTAGGCAGGTCTCTCAGCCACTGCTTGAAAACACTAGCAATAACATGGATGTTGTAGTCATCCAGACTCATGCTGTCCACATCTGGAAGGACAGACAGAAACCAAATCACATTTAATCCTTTCCCACCAATGTTTCTCAGCTTTTTTAAGCCAGCTTGCATCATTCACCTGTTAGCTGTAATCTATAGCAAAGTTACCTGTGTCCAGTCCCTGCTTGAGCTCCTTAATTTTGTTGGTGGAGCCTGACTTTCTGTATATTCCTTCAGTATAGAGGCCATGCATCTCAATGTAGTTAATAAGCTTCTCCACTACCAGGGGCACCGTCCTCTCGTCATTAGTCAGACGAGAAACTTCCACTCCGAACTGTCTGGAGGAGAGCTCTGGATCAAACTGTTCACAGACACAAACAAATATACTCAGACATGTGGTGTATATATACATGAATACACATGCACACAGCAATAAAGACCAGTATTTTTATATACAAAAATTGGAGAAAAAAACCCCCACAAAACTCAGCCTACTAAGTCTTGTCTTTTTACAACAATGGCCTCCCGCATATCAAGTGACAGAGAGAGCTACTGTACATAGACCCACAGTAATACAATTAATGTCATGGGACATTATTGTGTTGGTACACACTATGGCCGACTCACCTTCTTACTGCATTTGGTGGTTGTCTTCTGGCAGCACTTTCTGTGGCAGGCGTAGCGGCACACTGGATAAACACAGCCAGAGAAATCAAACAGGTCATTTCCATTATCAACAGAAAGGCAGTGCCTCCTCATTATTCAGCAAAAGTTGGGACAAAAGAAAAAAAATGTTATCAATGTTATCACAAGCAGCATTGGCTGGCATGAAGAAAACATCCTGCGCGAATAAAGGACAAACTGTGTGGAGAAATCTCTGGAGACACGGAGCCGCAGACCCCATGAGTCCAGTTGAAAACAATCTGATTAGGGCTGAGGAGGGAGAGAGGGCGGGGCTCACACTGAACCCAGCTCTGCCCATGACATTTTGTGTGTGTGTGAGTGTCTGTGTAAAGATGAGGGGTGTTAGTGAGTGCATTTGCGGTCAAAAGATTTGACATGAAAAGCAATTTCTTCTACAGCGCATTGTCCAACAGTAAATTCATTTCATCACTAATATTCTGCTGTTGGTTACATAAGAACAATGTTGGCTGTATGAGTGAGTGTGTGAATGAGAGAGTGCGTGTGTGTGTGTGTGTGTGTGTGTGTGTGTGTGTGTGTGTGTGTGTGTGTGTGTGTGTGGCAGGGTCCCAACAGTCACTGACATCAATTTTAAGGACATTTCAGTTACCTTCTGTCAGAAAATAGTGAAAAATGCTCATCATGAGTTCCCAGAACTCTTTATTTTGTCTGATCCACGGCCCAAAACCCAAAGATATCAAATTTACAATTACACGAAACAGAGAAAAGCAGCAAAACTCCACGATTAAGAAGCTGCAATCAGCAAATACGTGATTATTAAAATTGCTGATGCTTCATTTTTTTCTTAATTGAAATGTCAATTATTTCAGGACTAAAATATTTAAATTAGAAAAAAATGGCAATCAAAACAATACATTTAAAAGAAAAGGTTCATAATCTTTCATAGGTCTATGAAGTTCAGGGATTCTCAAGATCAGTTTTTTCTGTTATTTTGTATGTGCACTCACGTTTGCACACGCAGGCACGGTCCATCATCCAGATGAGCGATGAGCAGTATTCACAGTAAGTAGGGATGCTGTACTGGGTGGACTTGAAGATGTGGCCGTTATGCTCCTCCACCTGCAGAGAGCAGCAGAACACAGGTTTATTTGGAGTTTCCTATTACGTTTATATGGATTTTTTTATTTATTTATTTATTCTGTTTTTTTATATATCCTATTTTCTATTTTGGTCACTGGAGTATTTATATCTTGTTATTCCAAAGAGCAGATGGAGGTGTCAGAGCAGTGTTGTCTTTCTTCTGTTGCTCTCAGGATCGTGTACTCAGTAATGATGAGAGGGAACGGAGACTCACAATGTCAGTGTCCTTTTTCCTCCGTTTTTTGCGTTCAGGTTTAGGTAGCGGCTGTAGTAAAAAAGAATTTAAAAAAAGACAAAAGAGAACAACATATATGTTTTAGTATTCAGTAGATATGTTGCTGTAAATGTAAGTACTATTAATACACATTAACATGATGTATAGTACATGACATTTAAAGTTTGTAAAGATCGCTACACTTCCAATTTCATCCACAACAGTTAATACACACCAATACACCAAAATGTGCATATATCCCCGGAGGCTGTTACACGCCTTTACCTTGCTGATTGTGCTGTCCATAGGTTTATACTCAGTCATGAACTCATCCAGGAAAACTTTAAAGGTGTTGACCCACACTCCGACAGGGGACTCGCTCCAGTCCCTCTGCTCCTGTCGCATGGTCTTCTCCAAGATGTGCTCAAACAGAGCGTAGAGGTCTTTGTAGCGGATACTCTTACCGTCATCCATCTACGGAGGAAGAATAAAAGATCTAGTCTAACTCTTTTGAATCTGCTATTATGTAAAAAGCACTGTGATCTGATAACAAACTCGTGCTTCTAATCATAAAAAGATCATGAGTGATATTTCCATATGATGCTTTACTTTTAAAGAGTATCTTTCAATTTGAAATGATCAGATAAACCATGCTGACTTACCGCCAGTGCAGTGGAGTACGAGTTGAAGATGTTTAGACGGAATTCTTTCAAAGCCTTTTTAAACACAACGTCCACCATGGTGTCCTTCTTACTGTCCTCTGTGTCCAAGTCGTTGATCTAAAATATGACACCACAAACATCTTCGCATGAATATGGAGGTCGGCAAAGAAAAGAAAACTCAACACTTGAGCTCCAAAGTGCATTGTAATCATCTGGAGTTACTCCTTGTGAGGACACACAGCTGCAAGACATGAAATCATCTTTACACATATGTATCAAGAGAATAAGAGAGAGCACGTTTGGCTGTACCTTCTTCATGAGGAAGTCGTTCATGCTCCTGTAGTCGTTGGTGCAGGTGAGGATCTGCAGCGCGTCGTTCTGCCACTGAGCAGGTTCCAGAGCCACACTGCTGATCTTGACACTGCGGCGTCGCTTCACCTTGGGAGACGGTTCCTTGTTCTCCTTCAAGTCTCTGAACCCTCGATCCAGCGTCAGATCAGGACTGCAGGGGGGCGACATGTTTTCCTGACCGGCTGTGTGGAAGAGAATTGCAGTTGGTGACACTTATGCAGGTTCAATTCAAAGATTTCAGCATCCAGTGTCTCTCATCTTGTAATTTTTAGTTTATATGAACATCATTGAAATGGATGCATTTGCTCCTGGGTAACGCACCCTCTCCCAGCAGTGGCCCAGTGTCTCCGTAGTCTCCATCCAATGAATCAGCTCCGCAGATCAGCTTCTCTCTGGATGCCTTCTTATCGCCGTACTTTGTCTTTCCCCAGAAACGCATCTTACCACGAACCCTGCTAAAATAAAAACAAATTTGATGATGATTACTGATGAAACTGATGAAAACTGTGATCATAAGTGTCCTTAACAATTTCTATTAAGGCCAAGGCATGAAAAAGAAAACGTTATGGTAAAACTCTGGATGCTACCGAAGCTGAGTTGAGGAACAAACCTTCCATCTTGCGAATTCTTGCGCATCGAGTCCACTTTGCCCAAATCTCCTGACGACATGGCTTTGTGTATCTTCTTTTGTTCCTCGGAGCTTGCAGGCTGAAAGAAAATCAGGTTGCAATTACATGTAAAAGAGAAGAACCTCTCTTATGATGTATTCCCATGTGGTCTTGTATATTATGATCTGAGAACAAGTTCACGCCAGTAGAGGGCAGCATCACATCACTGGAGCTGCAATGTACATTTACCAGAGCTCTAACTTCTTCTATGTGTCAGTGAACGCTAACAAATGCCTACAACAAAATTACACTTCTGAAACATATGGGGGGAAAAAAAAATCATCTTTCCCAGGAAAAGAATCATTAAAAGACGGGAGGTTGTTAAGTGATGAAGAAAGGCGAGAGTGAATGATGACCCATTTTCAAGGATTCTCCAGGTCTGACGAGTGATAAGCGCTACGTGATCAGAGAGGAAGTAAGTGACGTGCAAATATTACCAGAAAGAGTAAAGGAAGGAGGAAAATCCCTGTTAGAGCTGTGAGAGACAGAGAGGCCAAGTCGTGTTATAAAAGCAACTATGTTAAAGGCTTAAAGTTTTAAAGGGAAAACACTCCTGCAGCTTTCACGATGCATGAGGTCAAATTAACATTCACTATTGATAATGATTTCTAGACAGTTTGTCAAACCAATAAAGTACTGCATTTATGGTTGTTTGACAGCCTTGAGTACACATCTTTAAAAATTGGTAGGTATTCTATTGGTAGGATAGTGTTTATGTTTTATTGCACAACACCATTTTAGCAGGTATTTTCATTTTATGTCTTTGAAATATCCGTCTTGAAATACCTTTGAAATGTCTTCCGCTCTCAGGAAAAGTTTTTATACATTTTTAGAAAAACAGAAGTTTGTTGAAGCTCAGTTTGAGTCAGAGGTGTGATGCAGATCTACGCTCTCTCTGCTGAAGGGGGTTAGAAATGTCAAAGAGAAGACACGCTTTAAGAAGGTAAGAGAGGGCCACAGCCGGCTCTGATTGGCGCCTGTTACCATGTCTGAGTCACTGAAACAGGACTCTCGTAAGCCTGCCTCCGTGGAGCTCTGTTTGGAGAGCGGCAGAGTGTAATGACGGGGGCTCAGGGGGCTGTCGCCATCATAGTCATCCTCGTCTGAATCGCCCCCGTGCGAGGCGATAGGGGCGCGGGTGAGGAAGTCGGAGCGGGTCCGTGCCATTCTGGCTTTCTTTTTTTGGCCCGCTCTGCCGACCTGGAGTTTACCAGAAGTGATAACAGCATGTTTAAAAAGGTGCTTTAACGCGTAGAAGAGCTTCAGTGCACTTTGATCTGCATGTAGGTCAGCTGTGTTGTTTTTAGTGTAAGACCGGGAGCTATCCTCCCAAGGTTCATTAAATTATTCACAACAAAAGGCACTCTTGCAAATTTGCAAACGCATGCTATACGTCTATTTTGAGAAAACAAAAAAAGGAGAGATTACTAACATCCCGTGCTTTTGTTCCTTTAGTGGGCTTGGACACTGGCGAGGGTCCTTCTCTGGGAATGGTCACAGGTGTTTCTTCAGTGAGGGTGTCGCTGTCAAACCTGATGGACAAAAAAAAGGGAAAACACAAATACAAAGAGCTATTCTTAAATTCAAATTTCATTAGGTGCCAACCAAGAACAAGTGTGTCAATGAAATCTTAATTAAATGCACAATTAAAGCCATGTGAGGAATGTTTATGTGGGTATGGCATCTTTCAGATTGGTCTGATGGTAGAGTTTTTTGTTTGTAGAAAAATGAGCCACCCCATATGAAAGCTGGTGCAGTCCATGTTACTTTATTGTGCGAGTGCCTGAAACAGCGCCTTCATGTTATGACCAATGGGAGGCGCCAAAGTCAGAAATCTTCAAATTCTTCACTTGGTAAACAATTAATGTCACCATGGTTTATTTTTGTTATTTTATTTTGGAAACATGATTTATTCAATCCTTGAACATAAATTAATTTATATTTGTTTTTTCATTTATTTGTTTGTTTATAGTAATCCTTGGGTATTTTTATTGATAATAACTCATTATTCGTACAAGGATTTGAATCAAATGTCAAACAACTCTAGTTTTCAACAAAAACATACCCAGTATAAGCAAATAAAAAGCAATGTATTAATTTATTACTCACTTTGCAAATGTCACTTTGTCCTTTGGAGAGAAGAAGATGTTGCCCGTCTTATCCGTCATACTAACGGTGGTGCCTTGATTACTCGGCGGCTTCCTGGCTGCTGTTCTCACCCTGGCCCCACCTCCGTCTCTGGACTCCAGCGTGAGTTTGGGTGCCCAGCCCTCAGCAACACGCCTGCTCTCCATGCGTCTCTCTCTGGGAACAGAAGCGGGTGGAGGAGGCAGCTGGGGGAGAGGGGCGCTGCCTTGGATGTCTACACCCAGGGGAGAGTGCGCTGATGGAGCAGTGGAGTCTGAATGTGTTCTGGCATGAGGAGCTAGCTTTGCCGTCCTCTCAATCAGCAGGGAGCTGGGTCTAAGGGGCTTGCTGGAGGTTGCAGTTCCACCCACATCGTGTCCACCCTGTCGACTCTTCTCTATCCTGTGCAGAGCCTCTCCTCTTTGTTTCTCAAACATGTCTCTCTCATACTGAGCGAAGTAAAGGCGCTGCCGCTCCAGCACTTCTTTCTGTTGTCTTATCTGCTCCATCATCTCCTTTTCATTCTGCTGTTGCTGATTACGTTGCCTCTCCTCTTTCTCCTCGTTTAGTCGCACAAGTTTCTCAATGACAGCCTGGTCGGCCTGAGGGGCAGAGGTAGAAACAGGGACGGGACCTTGAGGCACTGTTGCTGGGCCTGCTTTCTGTGGCGATGGGGTCAACTCCCCTGTCTGGGCTGCAGAATCTCGAACCTCTACAGGGGGACGGACGATATCACTCAGCTCTTCGCTTAATGGTGTTTCTTTCTGCATACTGATGACCACCACCACTGGTCGACGCGCCGACTCTCGCCGTTCTCTGAGAGGCTTGATAACAGTGGAGGTGGTTGTAGAGACGGCTGCATCTGTTTTCTGTTGAGGCTCTTCAGCGGGACGATGGGAGATGACCGTGCTGCCCTCACTAGCAGGGACGTAAAAGGTAGGGAGGTAGTTCTCGATTTTGGGCGGATGTGTGGGGGCAGAGGGGGCTGGCAGATCCATTTTGCTCTGACCCTGGCTGTCTGGGGGGGCAACAGCATCAGAAACCCCTGCCGTATGTGGTTCAGCTGGTGTCGGGCTTGTCGAGACAACCTCCACATTCAGCTCTGGTACTGAATCTATTGACGGAAGAGGGGAGCAGGCGTCCTCGCTGTCTGTCACCTCTTCTAAAGCCTTGGGCGGTTCCTCATCCATACTCAGAAGCTCAAAGCTGCCTTTGGAGCTCTGGCTGTCAGGCGTGCCCTGGGGTGAACAAGGAGGCGGGGTAGCAGGAGGCACCAGCTCGACAGACCAACGCCGTTCCTCGGATGGGGACGAGGCTCCGCCGCTGGTTGCTCGCACCTTGAGGAGCTCCAGGCTGAACTTGGCCTGCTCCAACTCTCTCATCCGCCGGCTCTCTCTCTTGGCCCGAGTGGTTTTCTGGCTGGGCTCATCTACAGTTCTGGCCCTGTCTCGAACAACCACAGCAGACGACGGGATTGAGGCTGGTGCTTCACTTAGCGCTTTAGAGGAGCTCTCTTTTGTCCCGGCATGCTCTCCTCCCTCTGCTTCGTCCCCGACTGTGTCCTCGTGGCTGCTGAGGATTTGGAGGCTCTTTTCTCGTTGCTCATAGGAACGATCCTCCCACGTGCTGAGGTCCAACCCCATGATTCTCTCAGGCAACTCCTCCTCTTCCTCTGGTGAAAGACTCACCTGGCCATTCTGTAGCTGCAGCAGCTTCTCCTGCTGCTCCTCCTCCTCCCTCCGTCTCTGCTCTCGCAGTTCTTTGAAACTGTAAGTAAAAAAGGCGCGATTAAAACTTAAGCTGATGTCAAACTGTTTCCTCACCCTTTTATCAAGATGTATTTTGAACAGTCACAGTTATTTATAACAAGCTCAAGTATGCACCAAAGTCAGAGTCTGATATAAAAATTCTTGTCCCCAACAGCTCAGCTGATTGTAGAGCTGCTTTGGGTTGGATTTCTTGCGTAATGGCATGCTCTGTTTCCACACTGAACAATGACCAAATACATTGCAGAGGCTGTGTGCAAAGATTAATCTGGTTTTGCACTAGCTTGACAAAAACCATGCAGTCACTTACCCATAGAAGCTACTCTCAGAAGATGGAGCCTTTATTAAAAAATGCTAAAATGTTTGCATTCCTTAAACTAAACTCACCTCAATTTTCTAGCAACAGAAAAAAGAACTGGGGCTACTGCTCAGAATAAAGTAATCAGTGTTTTATGGTATGGTTTACCTCTGCCTGCTGAGGTAGCCTCTGCTAAATGCCTGTAGTTGTACCACAGCGGCATACAGACGCAAGTAGGCTTGTCTGGCTTGATGACAGCGCCAGGCGGTCTGAACAACCAGAGCTGCTGTGCAGCGCCGATGGAGCCATAACCTCCATGCCCTCTGTAGCACCAGAGCAGCCTCCCTCCACAGCCTGAACCTCTGGCGCTCCCTGTAACCTCTCCACTGTGTCTGCAAGCACAAAGCTGCCCCCTCCTGGACTTTAGGGTCATAGTCCTCCTGCTCCTCTTCTATGGGCCGGTACAAACGCCACCATTTCTGTAAGGAGATGATCGTAATGATAGATTATTTTCATGATAATATCTTCTTTTTTTTCCCTTTTAGTCAAAGCCTACTTCAATGTTCATTGACTACAGCAACTCCATTAGAAATATAATCATCTTTACTCAAATCTCAATTTTCTTTTTTCAGATTTCAGATAATTTCCACTTTAGTCACTTGAACTAAAATAAATAAAACATCCCTGATATTAATGCATGCCTTTCCATATTTTCATTTCAGATATAGTGAAGTACTGAACTAAGACTGGGCAGTATTACCAATATCATTTCAATATTGATTGGTATCTCAAAATTGCAAATGTAAGCAAAATCATATGGAGTATAACATGGGGGTTTCATTTAAATTTTTTAAATTTTATATATATATATTTTTTTAAATTTTGGATTCATTGATTTGGGAAACAGAATTGAAACTATAATATAAAATGATCATATTATCAAGATACAAAGCCACTGAAAGGAACAACACTGAACTACTGAGTTCCCGCTCGGCTGCTAAAACAACAGGAGAATATTCCAACACAAAAACCATAAAAAAGCGATTTAAATCAGACAGAAATGAAAGCACTGATGATGAAAAGCTCAGTACTGTACCTGGATGCAGGTTGCTGCCTCTCTCATCCTGACAAACTGCTTCCTCTCCAGCCGGGCTCTAAAGCGCCGCTGCAGCATGACGATGAGTCTGAGAACTTCCCCGTGGAGTAAGGCCTGCAGCCGCTGACGCTCAGCCTCCCGCAGAAACACCTGAAGGGAGGGACGACGATGGGAGTCAGCACAGGACAACACACACACACACACACACACTTAATGAAGACAGAGGCTGTCCAGCTGCTTACAAAGGGATATACACACACATTCTTTAAAAAAACGAAAAAAAAAATTCCCGCTCACAGTTACTCACAGGCACACACACAAACCTCAGAAATCCCTCTAGCTGGATACATGGTCACAGGAATGTCAGGTATGATCCTCTAATTATATAGACAGCATCCCATAGGCATGGACCCCACCATCATGTCTCATTCATACCGCACCAAATATGGGGCACCTTCTTCATTACATCCTTTTGTTAAGAGGATGCTTTCAGGTAATATGAGGTTATCCTCAACACTATCCTATCCTGACTCTATTTATAGTGTGTGTAATTAAACAGTTTAATAAACTGACCAAAGTCTTAGCAATTTAAAACCACCAAACAATGACACAGAAGAAAATCACTCGACCACTGTCTTGTCCTACTTTTTCTCTTTACATCTGGATTATGCATCGTGACTTTATTTAACTTATTGAACCCTGATATTCCCTTAAATTCTCACTGAACTAGCTGCAAAAACATTTTCCCATATCACATGTCATTTTGAATCGGCTTGTTCCAAAACTTAACTGAAGCTTTATCATATGCTCAGACCGTGTGACATATTATGAAGCAGACACCAGTTTGTACACATTGAATATTCTACATATCACATTCATCAGTTTAACTGTCACTCTGCGTGGTAGTTTTGGTATTGATGGAAGCTTTGGGATAAATAAAATTGAACTATACTGTCTGAGAGTTAAACAAAGCTGAATTGTGTAACATTCATGTGTACTAGTGAACACTAGTGAACAAATTATTGACATGTTTTGTACAGTAGAGGAAAGCATTTCAGAGAGGGATACTGTGCAATATTGAAAACAGATGCCACGCCATATTTTACTGTATTTGTTTATCAGGAAAAGGAAAAAAGGAAAGGAGAGAGAGCAGAGTAAATACCATCGTCTTTCCCACTTGGTACCCATCTGGCTCTAGGTCTAGCTGGTCCAGACATTGCTGGATGCCCTCCCTGGTGGCTCTGGTGCCCTCTGGGAGCAGCACGCAGAAGTGATGAACAAAATCCTATCAAGAGAACAAAGGAAAGGTGTTAAGGGGAAATATGTTTATTAACCTTCAGTATCTGTTCTGGGTTTTATGTTTCTGTGTCACGTGCACAAGATATGGGTACAATAATGTCTCTAACAAACGGTTTACGCCAATGAATCTGCTGAAGCCATCGGTTTTTCTAACCGATTTATCACTTGTAGACACTCTGGCCCTGAATTTGAAACATAACTCTTGACCGGCACCAGAGACTCAAGCAGCCTCCTGTAGCATCTCTTGAGCAGAAAGTTGCCAAGGCACATGTGGTTTCAGGTAAAAGTCCATGCTGTCCATATTTGCAGGGGTTCAAACATCATGGCATAAATATGCTCAACTCCCACTCTTCAAACTGAGGCCCATTGTCTGAATTCAATACGCTCTGCACCCTGGGCTGTAGGGGGTGGATAGGGAAACAGATGCTGTGTTTATACAATTACAAGCATGGGGAGTGTTTCAGAGACCCGAGGACAATGGAGAGGCTCTGTTCTGAAGAGTTGGGAAACAGCCGAGTCCTCCAAAGTGATACTGTGCCCAAGATATTTCTCATTAGTGCTGACCGCAGCACTAAGTATGTTTCTAGGAATTTCTGGTAAACGACGATGTCTGATGCTAAAATTATTTGAGTGAGCTCATCAAAGCAGTTACAGTTTTATGAGCTTTGCACTCCAGATTTTTTACTAAAAGGCCAGTCCATAAACAACTAAATTTATACTGTGGTTTCATGTTTATATTTGTTTACAAATATTAGTGGTAACTATTTCCCAATTGGTGGAAGAAGCACTCAGCATAAGTATCAGAACAATAAAGTAAAAACACAGCATTCAAAATCCTACTTCAGCAAAAGTACAAAATGAAATCAGAAAAATATACTTTGAGTAAAAAATAGTCAGGAAAATGGCATCTGTGACTGATGTATACTACGTTATTACATTGGTAACACATTGTGCATTCAGTGCAGTACTTGAGTAAATGTACTTTCCACTGCTGCAAATTTCTAGTCAAGTTGAAAAATAGTGAAACTGTCTTTAGTGAGGTCTGTGGATTAGCCCCACTAACTGGGACATTGTTTCAGGATCAAGTCACTGCTGTTGACTCAGAATTGACTCATTTTCATTGCTTTAATTCCCATTAATGAAACTCTGTTATCTTTGATTGAATCTGGGAGGAAGCAGCAGCAAAGATCTCAGAACCCCAGCAAATAAAACCTGATCTGTCTACTGCTGATACCACTGTGTTTACATGGGAAAATAAGTTGTGATTCGGTGAAGTGACTCCATAATAAACTAGCACAGTGACTTCATCTTTTTCCAAAAACTTTGACATCACAAGACTGGCACAAATTAAAATTTAAGACCGCAAAATGGAAACTAATGTTAAGAAAAAAAAACTGGAGTGGGAGAGAGCCCACTTCTTCTGTCCAAAGACTCCCTTCCAATCAGCATTAAACACGATCTTCTCGATTAGTCATACAGTATTTCTCACAGGGTTGACATCATTCTTATGAGAGCCAGTATGGTTAAGATGGCTGCCACCTCACGTTCCCCATAATTCCCTCTTGACACAACACACAATGAATCCCGGCTCAAACATCCTCAGCGACATGTTTCCAGGACATTAATTCAATTCTCTGGCACCGAAACGAATGGAAACCTGAGTGTCGCTTAAGTTCTGGGACGTGAGCAGTGAGACTGATCAGAGTATCAGTGTCCTGGCCGGCGCACGCCTCCACAGAGAGAACATGTTAGTGGGATCTGCTCTCAACTCCCTTTTCTGTCTTAGTGAGTGTTTGCTTCCTGAAAAAACGTCATACCTGGCAAAAATAGTAGATGAAGTGAGTCTGTTTTAACTATCAGGAAAAAAGGGAAACTCCACCAATCATACACATACAGGTCAGTTCACCAGCCATGGTTAGAACTTCTCAGTCTGTGAGAACTGATTTATGATGTCTTCTCTGGCTCTGGGGAGCTTTGTCATGTCTGGTAAAATAATTCTCGGGCTGGGCTTGGAGACAGCAATTTTTTTTTTTTTTTAACAAAAAGTTGAGCTGAAAACTGGGATTGTGGAGTCTAATGAAAAGATGTTATTCGTTTAACATGGAAATGGAGAATCCAGTATTTTTAGAGTTTGACCCAGATTAAAGAAAAAAAAACAAAAAAACGTCCAGAGTCATCACCATTCTTTTCACAATTTTAGATAATTCATTCTGTATGGACTACCACCAGTGCTGGACAAAGTAGTCAAATACTTAAAGAGGCTATTTGTGAGTTTTCTCTGCCGCTGAATGTGGTTTCTAACCGGAGGCAGGTGGTGGTGATTGTCGCTTAACAATAGCTTCCACCATGGCTGTGTTTACATGACTAGAGGTTATAATACGCCATCTGAGCAGCTACATCTTCAGGGCAGCTTGGAGGCTTGCAGCTAGTCACTGTCAGAAAGTGAGAAGATGGGCCGAGCTAGCTGGTTAGCATGCTAACTTCAGTTGAAGAAAAGACATGATTGAGACAAGACTTAACATTGGAGTTGCTTTCCACCTCTGGAGACAGCTCTTGGCGAATAAAGGAATGAAGTTTGATGCAGAACTCACAACGTTTCCTCTAGACTGGTAAGTAAACAGCTGTTTATGCTAACACTGTAGCAATAGCAAAACTTACAAATGGCTGCTTTAAGTAAAAGTAGTAATGCCCCATTTTAAAATTACTCCTTACTCTAGTAAAAGTTCAGAAGTATTTATTTTATACATACATTAACTGGTAAAGAGGAAGCTAATTTTAAGTACTTTAGACAATGTTGGGTAGTTCTCATCTTTAATAATGGATAATATTTATATAAAATCTGTATCTGCAAATGCATCTAGTAATAATTGATTTCAAATAAATATACTGGAGAGAAAAGAACATTTCCTTTTCAAATCTACTGGAGAAAAAGTATAAAGTGGCATAAAATGGAAGTGCCATTGACCACTGATTGGCAAACTGTTATTTACTGTATTTTAAACAGTATCTACAGGGTGTAAATGTGCGTATGTTACCTTAAAGCTGTACTTGATGTTGTAGCCTGACTGCCGAATGCGCACAGTCTCCAGCATACCTGTGTAACGCAGCTGCCTCAGCACCAGGTTGTCGTTAAACCGTAAGGGCAGCTGAGAAAGAGAAAGCCAGAGGGAAAGGAGATAATGAGGAAGAGGGGAGAATGACAGAAAAAGGGAAGAGCGACAGGCAGCAGAGGTTACAGAGAGAGAAGGGGGGGAATGATAAACAGCTCTAAAAAAAAAGTTGGAACTTCAAAGGAAATGAAAAATGCTTTGAAAACTAAACCAAAACAGTCAAAGTAGCTGCAGTCTGGAGTGAGCACACTGTACCTTCTCAGCATTGGAACGGATGCACTTGACAAAATAAGGCTCAGACTGACCCAGAGTCTCCATTAGCTTATTGAGAGAGGCCTGTGGAGTGAGACACAGAGACAAGATGTCAGATTCGCCACAAAATCTGACTATAACAAGCTACGGCACGGCGCTTCTGATGCTACACAGTTGTTTGACAGACAGTAGTCAAAGTCAGGTGGCTCTGTCAGCTGCCAGTAACCGTTGGTCCATGTCTAAGAAAAACTCTTTGCTGCAAGATTAAAGTCACAGCCTGGGATCATAAATACCAGCAATATGTCAACGTAAGCATATGGTTCTGTAGAAGAAAGAGGACCGTGTGTGTGTGTGTGTGTAAACACGTGCACATGTGTGTCAGCATGTGTGTGTGATAATTCAGTGGCTGGAGGAATTCAGTCTCCTCCCCCTCCATGGGAGATTAAAGCAATCAGCGCAGCATAGGATGTGGGAAGTGAAGTCATCCACACACTGGGGCCGGGGCGGCCTGCCAGAGGGGCCTCAGCACTCATCTCTGCCTCCAACAGCTGGAGCACACAGTTCACGTCCAGAGAAATCAGGGAGAAAATAGCAGTTTTTGGTTGTTGAGCTGGCGTGTCAGCTTTTATCAGACATTTGTGACCTAAAGAAATTATTATGGATGTTAACAGTACTTTAAAAAGGAAATCCTCTGCTAACAGGTGCTAAAACAAAGGCCAGAGCACCTAGCTACAACATCCCATTTGTCTTCAGGAGTTTAAACGGTAGGAATAAGCTTATTTTCAGCTTGAGGCGTGTACAGTTAACTGTTTTCATGGTCTCATCGAACCATTAGTGAAGAAATTCAAAAGGGTGTGTCAGTAACTGAGACAAGGCAAGCCACCAGTTTCTCACCAAATCAAAGTATTTTTATAAGACATTTATTATTATTATTTTCATAAATTCCCAGACATGATGTCATACATTTAAGACTTTTGGGCGGGTGTGTGAACTACGTAATAGACTTCACACACATTGCGGACAAATACATGGATTAGACAGTGGACAGTAAAGGCCGTTGGCAGGCAGAGAGATGGAGGGATGTTTCCACCCACAGCGAGTTGTAAAGGACACACCTTGTTTTTATCATATTCACAGCTGGAGGGGGATTCCTACGTCCAGCTCGGGATAATCTTGTTATTTTTACAGTGAGAGCACTGAATGGCAAATCATGGAGCTCTAAGCAATATGCTGCTTGCTCTGTGTGTGTGTGTGTGTGTGTGTGTGTGTGTGTGTGTGTTTTGTTTCGACCTGGAACTGTGCACTGATACTGGGTGGTTTCTTCTTCTTGTGGAGGTGAAGCAGCGACTTGGTGATACGGTCGTGAAGCGTCAGGTTGCTGAGGTACTTCAGTGACTTGACGTTCAGTAAATGCTGCAGATGTGAAAATAAAGAGTCAATTGATAACGATGAGAATGTGACACGACATCATATTTTTCTGCGCCTTCTGTGAAGATAATCAAAGAAACTGAACGCTACCTTCGGAAGAACTGGCTTAGATTTGTAGTTTTTGTTCCTCCTGTTTATAAAAAAACAAAAACAGAAAAGTTAGCAGCTCATTTGAAATTGTTTTCACCACAAAGCAAAAAAATCCCTCTCTTTTCCAAGGTCAACAAAGCACTGAATTAATTTCAGAAATTCTTCCCGAGTGGGTCGTATCCCTGTCAAAATAGTGGAACTTTATTCACCCCTGTGGGGAAATTCTCTTTTCACGTGCTCTGCTCCATAAGGAGGTCAGAGGTCAGGGTCAGCTACAGAACAGCACCCTTGGAGCTGGTAGGTATGTAGCGATCACTGAAGGACACTTCAGCAAGGCAGATGTTTTCTGACACTGAGTTTGAACTCAGGTCTTTCAACTTTAAGGGCGTCTCCAGGCCAGTCGGCCACACTGCTGACCAAAATACCAAATACCAGTAAAATAAAACTATGCTGGAAGCAGTTTTGCATTTTACAATCACACAGAAAGCACAAAAAAAAAACCCATTAAATAGTGGATTAATTAGATTTACAAATCCGGGTTAACAGGGAGTTTAAAGCATTATTGTGACTGTGGCTGTGTCTTGTTACTGACATGAGGATGTCGTGGGCTCGCTCAAGGAGTTTGCTGCTGGCTGAGTTCACAAAGATGCCGTCTTCATCCGCAGTGGAGCTGCTGGACGACAAGCGGCTGTGTCGGCCCACACGCCCGTTCCAGCCGAGGCCCGGAGAACCCCTTTTGGACAAAACACACACCAATAGAAGTGATTAATTTAGGAAATCCAAACTTTAGACATGATGTTTACTTTAGTCTATGAACTTATACATTACAAGAAGACAGTAGAAGAAAGAAATAAAAGCAATAAAGGGATAATCGTTTTTTTCTGAATTCATTTGGACAGTTATTTATCCTCCTTTACTTTGGAAATTCAATATAAAATCCATTTTAACAGCAATAAGAGAGTAATCACCAAAGACCTTTTGCAAGAGTTTGTGAACTTCCTCAGGTACATTGACTGTTTGTCAATGTCTCAGACGTAACATCAAATACTTTATACTAAGAGGTCAGTACTTTGAGGAAAAGCTGCAGGGAGAATTGAGCTTGTGTTGGAGTGATCTGATGTAGCTCAGCTTTTGAGAAGTGTAACCTATGCATAGTCACCAGCAGGGGCAGCAGCTTCTATGTTTTTTTCCCATAGGACAGAGTGGAATTCATCTCAAACAGAATTAGACACGGTTTACTGAAGCCTCAAAGGGTTTAAACCTCTGGCCTCAAGGTGAAACCTAACCACCTGCACAGAACTACAACAAAAACACGAGCGTCAGGTCATGGTTAAAACCATTAACCAATCTGAACTATTTTAGCCCAGAGGAGAGGACGAGAGAGGAGCAGCTGAGGAACCGAGTCAAGAGCCAGAAATGAAAGATTCTCAACATCATTGTTCAGAATCAGAGTACAGATGTGGCAGCAGCAATTTATTATTGATTCAGCCCTTCCGATTAATTGAAGCCCTTTCCAATATCATCATTCATACTGTGTTATTAGAGCGGGCTGAATCATTCAACTGGCTGATGAAAATGAGAGTCAATACAAATACGGAACAGCAGGTTAGAAGGTTGAGCTTTTGGTCCAGCTGTTTGGATTGAAAGTGATTTTCCACTGCTGAAATACATTAATAAAAAATAAATAAAAAAACACAGCTTTCTCTCTGATCATTGTGTTCAGCCTCTGTGCACAAGGAGCAAATATTTATATGAAATTATTAATATGAAATTTCCATACTGACTTTGAAGATTCCCTGACTTTTGTTCTTGTGCCACCACCAGGTCAAAAATGTGAATTGTGGTTTATCATCAGCTAACTGTAAAACTAATCATACTCTCATCAGCCTCGGTTGTTCGTTGTGTATTTGTGCCAATTAGCAAATGTTTAAACTAAGACACCAAATGCCAACATGTTAGCAGTGTCGCTGTGAGCATGAGCATACTTACGTTAGCATTTAGCACAAAGCACAGTCTCACACAGACTGGCAATAGTCTTGTTAGCCACAGGAAATTGGAGTCAAATTCCTTGTATGCCTAAACATACACTGGCCAGTGAAGCTAATTATGATTTTAAAATAACAAAACGTGAAACGATAGATGTTTAACTTTGACTTAATCTGGCCATAATTTTCTTATTCGGTCAAATATAAAAACATGAAACAGATGTGGACGCAGATGTGAAAAAGATAATAATAAAAAAACTCAGGTGTGACCGGCCTACTACTTTTTCTCTCTATAGACGCCGCAGAAGAGACCCACAGGATGCTGCTCCATAATCCTTACCACAGGATGGGGTACATCTCCACTGTCCCAGAGGAGCAATAGGATACATATGATTTGAACTACCAGCTTGCACTAAATTACAATATTATGAATTGCGACAGGAGATCCACAAAGCTCTAGTCTGTAAGAGAAAATCAAAGTTTATACTCCATCCTTATATAATCTTATGACCGGTGTTTAAGGGTTTATTGTATATGACTAAATCAAAACATAATTTCTGATGGCACAGTATGCAATGAAGAATAAGCACAAACTTTCTGTTTGCATCTGGCCTACCATATAAAGGAGAATTTCTCCCCAGTTTATCATCGATCTCAGTTAATGGTGACGGTACAATATGCCTTTTGTAGTGACTGTTTTTCTCAAAGAGTCCCATAAAGCACTGCACTGTCCGCTGCTCTGTCCAGCTGACACGCACCCTGCAGGGGCTGAATATTTATCGCTCCCCGGGCACTCCTCTCCAATGCATAGCTCTGACTTTACATCACAGAGGAAGCAGCTGCGCAGACCTTAGTGCTCTTTTTAGTATGTGGACGATGAGTGTGTGTGAGTGAGAGAAAGAGACAGAGAGGGAGGGCAGAGGTTGCAAATCACATTAAGAGGGGATTTTAACAGCCCCCGACTGAGCTTTTGTGTAACAAAAACTATCTTGTACGGGTTGCTCTGTGCTGCCAGTCGTGGTCGTGGGCTGCTAATCTCACGGTCCACAGCTAATTAGAGGAGGTGGTGGACCGGAGGCTCAGTGGGGTGGTATGGGAGCAATGCTCGGGGTCAGAGCACAGCCATCACTCTTTTTTTTCTTTTTTAAAGGAATGCCAAGTCTGTCTCAATGCCCAGAGGTGAATCTCAACACATGATGATTAAAAAGTATATTATCTAAAGTATGACAGCACATCTGTAAGAAAGGTATTAAGGGGTTTGTTGATAATTACAGATGTCTTTGTACTCTGTCTGTGGGATTAAACACTAATTTACAGGACACTATGGGGGCGTGGGGGTGAAGACTCGCCATCATCCTCAGTTTGATCCTGACTGGAAGCGCTCTCTCTCTCTCTCTCTCCCCTCATTTCCTCTTTTACTGTTGACTCACTAATAAAAAGGCACACAATGACTAAACAAACAGGCGGTTTATTCTACCCGCACTGCTCTAGTTGCATCATCCATTTCTTGTCTTTTTTTTGTCCAATAAAATCAATATGATCAGTAAATAAGGAAAAATAAGGAATAAAATAACAAACAACTATTTTAATAATAATTAAAATCAACCTTTATGAAGCTCGTAACAGCACAGTAACTTCTCTCAGCCTGTCAGTTGTGGTGTTGCGTTAGACTGCATTACATTGTCAGGTGTGCCAACACATTTGTCCTCATGTGATACATGCATGGGAGCTCATGCTCATCAAGCCCCTACACATCTGTGGTATTTTGTGAATGCAGGCATTAGGATGACCTGGCTTTGAACTGTGTAATTTATTTCTTCACATACGTGAACCAGGAAAGTGAGCGGAAGCTTCACAAAGACCTTGAGACGCAACGTTCAACACAGACTCTTACCGTGGCGACTTCTCAATGATGGTGTTGCTTCCCTGAAGGTCTGACAGTGGCGTACGTGGACTCTTCCTGGTCACACCTGATCACGAACACACAGGTTGGCGTCATGCGAAAGAACACCACACACAAACACAAACACACACACACACACACAAAACAGACAAACACACTCGCAGACAAACCCCTTCCCAAGCAAAAACACACCTCTGACACTACGTGACACCCCAGTGTTATTGCAGTGAGTGTTATGTGCCTTTTTATTGCAAATATATTCTACTGCAGATGGTTTGATACTGAAACAAAGATCTGTGAGGTTAATAGTGAGTTGCTCTTGTTAATATCGCATTATGGAAGATGATATTGAAGAGTTATTGAGTTTAGTTTGGACTGTAGTTTTGCTTAAAACTTTGATTAATATAAAATACGGATATTCAAACAGCATCTTCTCCTATAATCAATAGTCAGCAGCCATTTAGGTCAAACTAAAAAAAGAAATTGACATTGCTAGAGTGTGATGGCTAGGTTTCGGCAGTGATAAGCCCTACAGTTGCTACAGCCAATCAGTCACAGTGATGAGAAATCAGAGACATCTACAGTGTGTTAGCCTACGTATAAAGACTGAACAGTGTACCGTTCTCAGTTTCATCACTCTGTACAACATTGTCACTCTCATCTGGAGCTGCAGGGTGGCACACAACAAAAAGACACAAACACATTTGAGTGTGATGAAATGTTTGTGGAGGAAAAGTGACCTTTGAGAGAAGTGTGTGTGTGTGTGTGTGTGTGTGTGTGTGTGTGTGTGTGTGTGTGTGTGTGTGTGTGTGAGGCCAGCTGTATGTCCTGAAGTTAGTGATTATAATGTACACATCGGTGTCCCCCAAACTACGTCATTCATGAACCTCCGTCTCCTATCACCATCACCGGCCTGTGTGGTGGTGTTAGTGACAGGAGAGGGTGGTGGCGGTGATTTTAGAAGTGTGTGCGGTGGTGGACAAGCAATTATACCCAACTGCCCAAAAGACAGGACTGGACATTTAAGCGTAGCGATGTGCTATTACTGACAAAAGGAAAGTGACGGACACCTAGAGGTGTTACTGCGCCGTTCCCTCGGACCACAGCTAGCTGATAAAAGCAGTACAACCATGCATTTCTCTGCTTAGCCTTTTACTAGCACAGTGTTAGTGACAGAATCGCCGAAGCATGCTAGTGAGCAACATGCAAGACAAACTAAGAACGAACGCATGCAGGCGCGTAAGAGAGGGGGAAGAGGGGGAGGCCGGAGGGAGCGGAGACCAACAAGCATCGAGTGTAATGATAGAAAATATGAGCTGTAAATTAAAACTTTGTGAAACTATATCCTCTTTAAGTTTGAACACTCTTATGGTTTTGATCTATTTTGCCTCGACTTTGGCTTCAGTAAAGTTGATGATGCTGGTCAGCCTCGTCCCTACAGTTTCCCCAGGTCATGGTCTGGCAGGAAGTGGGAGGAGTTATTTTTGTATTGGCAGCCTTACTGTACTTCTCCTCTTTGCATCTCTGCAGGATCTCTAAGCTTCTCTGATGCACAGGGTGCTGCAGAAAGCTAAAACTATCCACACTTTTCAAAACTGCACATGGAGCAGCGTCATCATGCCCTTGGAGAAGCAAAACAAACAAAAAACAGAGAAAAGAGGGAGAGGAAAAAATACACAAGTAAAAGAGATGGGGGGAAAAGAGAGAGAGAGAGAGAGAGAGAGAGAGGGAGAGAGAGAGAGAAATGACAGATTAGACAGCGAAGAAGAAAGATCAAGAGATGCAGTCGTCTACTGGAGAGATACCTGTGACCTGTGCAAGACTTCTGGAGAGAAGATGATTGACATTCAAAACTGCAGTAGGATGTTTGTCATTGTACTTCTGTGTGTAAGTGTTCGCCACCCAAAGGCACTTCCATTCAACGTCTTCTAGAGGTTTTTCTGTAACCTGATTCCACTCCTTGTCCTCTTAGACAGGGTGAGGGTATTTAAAGGTGATTTAATTTACAGCTTATCCCATAATAATTCATAAAAATGAAATCAAAGACTTATAAACAACTTTGCTACAAGTCAACACAACTGTCATTTTGCAGAAATGTTTTAGAAGACATGTAACAGGTTCCCTTGGGTGACACCAATATCTTTAGAGTGTAGTTGGAAGGATTTCTAAAAGATGTATAAGGATAAGCAAAGAATACAAGATTTCTAACAAAAAAAATCTATTTTAAACATTACAACATCTACATGTAAAACTTTATGTGTAGGAAAGATCAAGGGGGTGCAGAGCGCAAGACTGATTCATACGACGGCAGTGCTGAAAGAACGTCTGATGGTAACATCTACTGCATATCAAGGACAGCAAGAGTAAACTCTCAGGGAGAAGGAGGCATTCATATAAAGCCAAAGCTGAGAGAGACAGAGAGCGACAGCTACTGTAAATACATAGCAGCACTACCAGCACTATGCACACATACTACAGGACAGGAACTACTGAAACACAAAATACGGCGCAGGTAAAGAGAAACTATCATGAACAAAGAGGACAAAATTGTAACTGCGTGGCATGTGAGCATACGGTCCTGAACATGCTGCTTCAAAGGTGGCACACACCTTTTTCTCTGCCGACAGCCAATAAACTGCAAGCGTCAAACACACAGCAAGAGGAGATGAAGAATTAAATACCCATTAGTCCCTACTGTAGATTTAATGAGTTCACTGTTCTTGCTATAGTAAGTACCTGGAATGCTCACATGCCATGCAGTACGTTCAACGTCCTTTGCCTCTTTGTGGATTCTTTGGTGCTGTTGTGACACAGCCTGAGATTTACACAAACTGCAGGGCAGCACAGATTTTCATCATTCTGAATATTTATTCTAGTATAATCGATCACTGAAAGTCGTGCAGCTGCAGAATGCTGTGACTTAATAATATAAGCAAACTCAAACACCAGTAGTTGCCTTGATGCAATAAAAAAACAAAACAGATATTTGTAGATGACAAATACATTATATAAGCTTTACTTTACTTTCTAAGTTCAGATAAGATTTTCCCTATGTATCTCTCATCTGTCTGTTTATACATCACTGCTATAACGTGTGCGTGTGAGAGCTCACCAGTCTTCTTCTGCGTGTGTCTCTTCCCAGCCTCTCTGAAAGCCACCAGGGCTCTGAAGTAAGCTCGGAGAACCGCCCAGCGGAAAGTGGCCGAGGGGTCGATGCCGATCAGCCCGCAGATGAAGGCGTTCTTGCTGCTCTTAAGTAAAGCCACGATGTCTGGGCGCATGTGGTCTGTGTTCTTCTCCCTGAAATCCTGTGTGAGATATACAATAGCATCCAATGGTATTATTTGCTTATTTGTTTATTGTATTGGATATCCACTAGCTTCTGCCATAGCAGCTGCTATTTTCCTGCGGTTTGCACATTAAAAGATGTTCCAATAAAACATTAATACAATAATGAGAGCAAGGTCCAAAAGAAAAAACAAAAGTTACAACAAAGCAGCCGAACTTAATGCAACGAAATCAAATTACTAATAACACAAAACAATCAGTCATATCAATAAATGGTTAAAATCATCCAATAGAACATAAATAAAATAAATAAAGAGTGTCCCAAACAAGCACAAACAAATTACAGCTAAAACAGCTAAAACTGAAGAAAACAGTCATCCATAAAATTCATGAAAGCTTAGACGACATTAGATATATAGTCATACAGTATATGCCATTTAATGATAATCATATATATATACACACATCTGCTTTTGTTTCATAAAACTTTAAGCAGAATCTCTATTACTAACTAAAATGTTTAGTCTTGGATCCAGGGAAACGAACTTGAACTAAATACACAGCTCTCCTCATGAAAACAAGCCGACTGGAATGTAATCTGACTTTAACTGAGAGCCATGGCAGCCATGCATGTATCGCAGGCGTGGCTGTGTCTGAGTATATATAGTCTTCTCTACATGAATGCTAAATTCTTCCATTCAAAACGGCACATTTCGGCCAGGTGTGGAAGTGAAGATTACACTGACCTTGACACCGTACTTGACCTTGCCAGCATAGTGTCGGATAATGAAGGCGGGCTCCATGACAGCGGGGAACTCGATGTAACTGTTCCCCTCATGCTGCCGCTTGAACTTATCCAACAAAGTCTGGTTGGTGGCTTGAGGGAAACTGAAGTGAGAAGGAAAGAGAAGTTTGACTTGGAGAACAATGGGATTTTTACAGCTGTTTTTAAAATGAAAACACATTACGTAAGGACGCCCGCCAAGAAATCACCATGTCGATGCACTACTATAAATCACACTGAAAATGTTCAACAGATTCCCGAGGTGTTCATCCAAACAGAACATAATGAATTAAAGGCATTTCTTTTCCACTAGTCTCTAACCCAGCCACAGCAGCAGTTACTACACCAGTGCTTATAGTGGACCACCGAAAATGTGGCAGGTTACTATTATCTGATCTGTTGGACGATCATTTACGGCTCAGATTTCCCTTCTGCCCTTTAATAGCAATTTTGAAGAAAATCAACGGCTTACAGGAAGAGGGGAAGAACGAGACACCAGGGGTTTTGGAACGGGGTGAAATCTGAGCTACGAAAACAACACAGCCAAAGACTCAGAGCTGTCCAGCTTTTTCAAGTGGGAGGAATTTGATTCAGTGTACAAATGGAGAAAGGGGGGGGGGGGG
>NW_019525388.1:668511-682273 GCF_002814215.2 Seriola lalandi dorsalis | reverse complement strand
GGGGGGGGTAAAGAAGGAAATATTGTTAGTAAAAATAGTCACAGTACAGTCATGAACCTGGAAGGATTAAATCTCTGCAACCTTAAAAGGGTTTTACATTACAGGCAACTCCATTTAATGGATGGAAAGGTAATTTCATTACATTCTACAGTATGGGCAGAAATACATTAGCCAAATTCATTTATTGTTCGAAATGTTACAAAGTTCCCACAATGTACAGGGACAGTCACAGTCAAAATGTTACACATGTTCCCATGGAGCTTTGCAGTTGTTAACATATTTCAGGCAGGGCGTGGACTACACTTTAGCATTTCCCTTCACGGTGAGAGAGTGTTCAGACTGAGTCCATAAAAGATGAGTTTTCAGAATCTGCACATCAGCCAACCCTTTCATGCCCCCCCCGTCAAACGGCCCATGGTCTTATCTGGGATCTTCTTATCGTTATTATACATGCTCGCCATTTTCATTAGTTGCTTTTTAGAGAGAGCAGTGGATCAAATTGATTTGTCACTCGCCTACGTCAAAACAGAAATAAGACCAGGTAGTGGGAGTTTTACAACTGTAAATGTGAAACCAACGAAGAGGTGATAAAAACAAAGAAACAATCTTTCTTTCACGCTCTGTAAGCTCCAATGATCACACAATTGTATTTAGCTTCATCCCAACAATCAACCACTTTCACATTCCACATCATCAGAGGTTAAAGTTCTGTGTCGCTACACGTCGGAGCCGTCCTCCAGTAAAAGCGCATCCATGCTAGCTAACCTGGATCGCCTGGTAGCTCACTTCCCATATCCAGTAAAAACCCCTCCCCTTCTTTTTTTTCCCCTTAACATCTACACTGATCTCATACACGGCCTCTCCCCTTTATTCAATTTTAATATAAAAACTTTAATATAGAACTGCATCTCCACAGTGGTGGATAAATATTTTATGCTCTATGGTTCACGGATGACAATTTAGGAAACAGCTGAAAGTATGAAGACAGACAGCGGGGGTGGGGGGGGGGACCAGTGACATTGCAGTTATGTCTGGACGTGTGCCAGTTTTTCTTTGACCTTCCAGATGCACACGAGGGTTTACTAAGACTCACTTGCACTCTTCATCCAGTAGGTGGAACAGCGCTGTGGGCTTCTTGCTGATCAGGTTGATGCAGCCTGTATTGTCAATGTAGTCGATGTTTCGCCAGCTGATGCCCTCTGCCCTGTACTCCTCCTGCAGGGGAACATAGTGCAAACAGAGAGCTCAGTGTTGGTACTTCTGCCAGTAAAACCTTTTCTCTGCATGTCTCACTGTAAAAAAAACAACAACAATATTAGGTGCCTTATTCCATCACATTTGCCTCAAATTTATATGTAACTTGTATTTAAATATATTGGTTTGCATTTTTGTGCTTTTAAGCATATGGAAAACGGACAAAGAAGATTTAAAGTCAGTTTCAAATTCACACACAGCACGTGTAGCATCAAAGACAATATCTCTTGGCACCCATAAAAATATTAATCATTAACATGCCATTGAGAACAGACAACCAGTCCTATGTGGGTCAGGCTGTTTTAAATTTTACAATCAAAGCAACAATGCTGTTTGTATGCATGCTTTCATGTTGGCTGGATCTCTCTGGGCCTCTTGGTGGTTTAATAATGAGAGAAGCATTAAGTGCATTTATCATTGTTCTTCCCCATATATGTTATTTTCCTGTGTTCCTGGGAAAGAGATTTAACCAATAAAGACCTCAATCCAGGGGAGGTTTAATAAAAATCACTGGAATCTCCTTTTCTTTTGTCTCTTCTCTTCTTACCCTGAAGTCAGGAGGTGGAAGAAAGAAAGAAAAAATCAAGTTAATTACTGCTGCTTACACCACTTGTGTGCTGGGAGCAATAAACTTCATGGGCAAGAATATCTTAAAAGGGAAGATAATCCTTTTCTCAGTGTTTGGTAAAAATTAAACCGAACGGCTGAGTGCTGATGTGAGCAAAGTTTTGCTTGCTACAATCAAACAGAGCAAATTTTTTTGTCTAGCCATTCTTATACAAAAAAAAAAAAGAGTTCGACATTTCATTAACATTGCAGCAGCGTGAGAAGCAGTAGTGCCTTTTTCAGTCATTTGTTGCTGGTGCTGAGATTTCTCCATGCAAACAATCCAACTGATTCCATTCAACTCTTATCAACAAAACACTTATCTAACTGTTGGTAAGTAAACACATTCTTGGGCATCAGCTGTTGCTCCCCTGCTAAAAAGCACAGCTGGTTCATCCTCTTGTTACAAAATCAGAGGGAGGAAATGCCCCCCCCCCCCAAGAGTTTTACGAGACATACACCAGGGTTCAGTCTGTTAAAAAAATACCATTTATCCTTAACATCTACTGAGACATTTAAAGCAAGTGTACTGTGAACTGAACTGAGCAAGAGTGTGTTTTATAGCTTATAACCTTCGCTTTTCATTTGTATGAAAAGAAATGTATTGTTTCTCTTCTTTAAACAAAAATGGCACTGTCCTGCTTTAAAATCAACCATCCTGGAAAATTAACTTAAGATTCACCAAAACTAACGTATGTATTTTGTCATTTTTTTGTTGAGGAAACAGATATAGTCCTTGCCAGAAAACTCACAGTGACAGTTTTCACTCTTTCAATAAGACGCACACAGGCTGGAAACTAAAAAACAAACACCTGTGCAATATAATCCAATAAAACAAACCTGGAATAAACATGTGTGACACTCTCAATATTCAAGTCGTGTGTCACATGGCTGCTGACTCACCTCCTTTGGTAATCACTGCGCTGTGGTTTGTGGCATGCGTTGTACTGCACTTCATTATATTGTACATGATACTGTATCCACCCCCTCAAAATGCCTTTGGATCATCTTCCTATAAGTGATGTGATTCACTCAAAGTTTGACAAGAAAGGAAACTGTAACAAGTCTTTTCATCATCATCATCTTCATTCTCTGAAGATTTCTTTCGTTTCGTCTTTGCAGTTTCTGTTAATAGTGTGTGATCAATGTTGCCCAATAATCATATCATAAACAACAGCCCATAACTGTAGACCAGGGTGTGAAACTGGCTTCAGTGGAAACAAGAAGCGAGCCAGCTCTTGGTCAGCCTATCCTTGTTGAATCATTTTCAGAGGTTTTCAGGCTGCCTCAGTGTTCTACATGGATTTTTCCACACACACAACTAATGCTTTACTGTACTGTACCTCAGCTATTATGAATTCCTAAGCTCTCCAGTTTCCTCTGACCGAGACGTTGGTAGAGTTTTAATCGACTTTTGTAACATCAAAAGAAACCTGTTTAAAAGATTAAACTTAAAAACTGAAAACTGTGGATTTTATTCTGTCACTGGCCTGATAAAATCCAAGATGACTGATAAAAGCTGTAGCTTAAAAGCTGTAGTGACAGTTTGATCCATGGAAACATTAGAAATCAATAGGAGAACTGATCATTTCACAGGCCTGCTCATGTGCAGAGTAACCGGGTGCTGCGGCGGTCGATATATTGCGAACCAGCGTGTCAGGGTTGGCTTGGTGTATGTGGCTGCATCTTTGCGAAAATGTCAAACTGAAGTTCAAAGTATAGATGAAGATCACCAGTGTGACTTTTGTCTTTGGCAGTGTGACAACTGTGTGCTGCTGCATGCCCGCAGAGATTTACCCATCAGGAAGTGGATGGACATCAGGTTCTGTCCTTTATCTGAGCGAGTGGCTGTTGTTTCATCCAAAACACTCAATGACAATAGCCCACATCTGCACGAAGTGAACACGCACAAGAAAAGAAACTTACCCCTGAAAATACCCCTGACCTCTGGGTTTGAATAAAGATTTTAAATTTGTGAAGGCCCCGTGTTTAAGCTGTAACAGGGTGAAATGGAAGTAATGGGGAGCGGATGATATAAAGACAAAATCTGGAGGATCAGGGAAATCCAAAAGGACTGCTAGGGAAAATGGTCATGTATCAAAAAGAAAAAAAAACAAAAACAAGTTCTACATCGTCAAGTTTGCAGCACAAACACGAAAAAGAAGACGCAACACACAGAGGCTGCATTTAAAGAGAACATCTTTGTTTGAGGCTGGATCTACTATGACCTGGGTTAGCGCAACAACCAGTAGCACAGGAAGTACTGTGGGATTCTGTGAATTATCAACAAATACTGCAAGCTGAAGTCTCAAAGTCAGTGGGGAAAAAAAGAAAAGAAGTAGGATATTACACGATTGTGATCCTAAACATACCTTAAAATCAACCATGAACTCCTTAAATATACTACTAAGATTAAGGTTTTTCGCAAAGGCCGTTACTGGCCCCACAGTTTACTATTGAAATATTTAATCTGATCTCAAACATGTTTTACAAGTGAAGCTGTTTCCAAGCGCGAAGTCTTCTACAAGGACGGGTGACAGGAATGTTTCACAAGAATGAAAAGAGTGTTTGCAAGTTACAATAAATATTTGGGGGTAAAGGAATTGCCGAGTGACTGCTGCCTTAACATTTGTACATGTTCACGACTGTTCCCTGCAGAGGTTGCATTAAAACTATGAAGACTTTGATACTGTAATTGTCAGGACATTGTTTAATTCAGTTCAATAGCTCATGTGAAGAACAAACATCTAGTCCTTAAAGGGGCTATTTATAAGTTTGCTCTACCGCCGAATGTGGGTTCAAGAGGTTATAACACGACGCTATATCTTCAGGGCAGATTGGAGGCTGCAGTGAGTCGCTATCGGAAAGTGCCGAGACGTGCCGAGGCTACCTTGTTAGTGTGCTAACTTCAGTAAAAAAAAAAATAGAAGTGATAGAGACAAGAGTTAACATTGGTGTTGCTTTCCACCAAGAGACAGCTCTTGGTGAGTAAAGACATGAAGTTTGATGCTGAACTCGCAACGTTTCTTCTAGACTGGTAAGTAAACGGTTGTAAATGCTAACACTGTAGCAATAGCAACGTTTACAAATAGCTTGTTTAACCTTCAGAGCAATGATCAAGAATCTAATTTACCTTAGCTTCCGGGGCAAAGAAGTCTTTGAAGTCTCGTTTCATGACATAAATTTAAAGTGGATGCCTTGACAGGGTTTGTGAACAAATGCCTCAAACAGGAATGACTGAGAACACAGACCTTCATGTCTTTAAGTCGTGAACTGCGTGGAAGCTTTCAAGCAACTCAAGCCATTAAAACGTGTCAGGACAGGCCTGCTGATTCGGTCAATTTCAAGGTAAACACAATGTTTAACTTACAGGCAAAACCTACAGATCAGGACTTTCAAAAGCCCTTTGAAGTTAATCAGCTCACTTAAGAGAACATACATCCAGAGTCGGGGTGGTCACAGTGGCGTGAGTTGAGTCATACGGTTGTCAGGTTCTCAGTAAACCCTCTTGCATAATGTGCTGAAGAATTTCTTCATTGTTTCAGTGTGATTGTGATGCATGGGCTCTGTGCGGGGTGATAAGGATGAGGGATTTCCTTGGAAATGGTCACAGGCAAAAGAACTTAAGCGGATAGATCTATGGTACGTTAAAATAATAGTTGCAGTAATACAGTAGTTCAGAGGTTTAGCTCCCCGCTCAAAGAGGCTGAGCCTAATAATCGTCGTCCCGCAAAAGAATATTTATTTAAGAGGCATTTCACCTGTTCGAGCTTGAAGATGTGCTGGTTGAAGTAGTGTTGGAGACGTTCATTGGCAAAGTTGATGCAGAATTGTTCGAAGCTGTTGTTCTCGTAGTCTTCAAAACCAAAAATGTCGAGCACTCCGATGGACAAGATCTAAGGAAGACCAAACCAAACACAATGTGACAGAATTAAAGCTTTCATCCCAAATTGTTGCTCATCCATGTTGGTTCTTGAAAATCCTGACAATTTCATGAGTAAAGGAAGTAGGTTTCCAAACAAAATATAATATATAAAACTGAAGCTGAATTAACAGTTATTATTTTTTAAAGTTTCCATGCTGGAGAATTTTCTAAAACAGACTGACCAGGTCGCTCACACACAGCAGCTCTTGTCTAATATACTTGTACCGTCCTACCTTGGTGGTGTCCTCCAGGTCCTTGTTGTTGAGCAGAGCGTGGTTGATCCTGAAGACAATCCAGTCAAAGAGAGCACTGTACAGCGACTTTGCCATGGAGTCTCGCACCGTGCCAGCCTGGATGTGGACAAGTATACGGTATCTATTTAATATAGCCAGAAAAATATGCTCAAGCAAATCATGGATCTACTCCATGGCTATGGGGCATTGAAAGAATTTCCCCTCCCCACAGAGGAGGAGGTCTGGTTTATAAACTATTGAGGAGAGAAGCTTTCTGGATATAGGCTACACACTTTAACACAGTTGAACCACAACTGATGCTTGGCCCCCCCCTCAGACATTACTCCTGACTCACCCCCTCAAGTTCAGTGTCCCACACATCTGTATTACACATTACAGTTTGGCCTTGAATGCCTAGTGTTGTGCAGGTCCAGCATAAAAAAAACAACAATGAATAGAAAGAAAAAAAAAAACAGATTTATATATAAAGACATCTCACAGACAACACTGACCTCGTATGAAAACCGTTGTGAGTCAAGATGATGTACAGACAGTTATAGTTCTACTTTACAACCAATCGTTTACAGTTTGACCTGAGAATAAATCACATCCTCACAGTCCTGTCAGAAACCACTGTGCTCAGAGCTCATGATGGAAAACAAGAAATAGTGCATCCTAAAAATGTAAAAAAGCAGATAACAAAGACATAAGAGGAACAGTTGTACTGCACTTCCCCAAACACATCTCCGACATTGATTTTCTCTGCTGAAACTTTGGCACAGAAGGCCAACGTTGCAGACGACACGCTGGCTGACCGCACAGTGCCACAGCAGGCCGTCCCGGGGCCATTATTACTGTCATTCTCCAGCCTAACACTCATCAGGTCGACTCATGAGATCTGCCAATCCGATCTAGTGTGGCACAGACGGTGTGCGCTGCCAAGCTCTGATGGATGAGGCTGCAGAGAGGTAGCATTTCAGTCATGACCTAATGGAAATATTAGCTTTGACCGGCTAAACATAGACTGTATAAACTAAATGTACAGCCTGTGAGGCTTTGCTGCTGTGAAGACCAACATGATATTCACATCACAAACATGAAATATTTGGAAGACATAGAAATAGCCTATGTCACATTAGTTACAATCATATTCATAAACTTTATGTTTATGAATAGTACTTAAAGTCTGGGTTGGACTGAGAAAGAAGAGTGCGCTTTGTCGGAGTTGTGTTTTCTTTCATGACCACAGGGATTATTTGACAAAAGCTTCCTTGTCAAGTTATTGAGAGAAACTTTCTAATTCCCGTATCCGCTGGAAAGATTTGACCTTGCAGCAGCAAAGTTGAGCCACGGTCCTCAGAAAGCAAAACAAACCACAGAGTTGCTACTCAAACTTAAAATTCCTTTGTTTCTAAATAATTAACCGGGATATTTTTAGCCATCGAATCAGACCAAATATGCCTTCCATGAGTCAGGACAGATATTATTTTGAACTCCACACATATTGTGGTCTAATGACTCATAAGCTTTTCATTATTTAGAGGAAGTTGGACTTAAAACATTGAGAGGGAAATGGCCTCGTGAGCAAATGGAGAGAACTCATTACAGAGACGCTCAGATTTCTCTGAGGTTTTCGAGTGTGTGATTTCAGTCAACAGGCAATGAGACTGTTGTGACTGTGACTGAGCAATATTTACACAGAGACCACCCAGTATGCTACCAAAACAATCACTGTTTGTTCATATGAAATGGCTCCTAAATATCAAACAAGCCTTTATAAGGTTACTTTTGATGGGAACATGTAACACACCATCATCTCTTGGGAGAGTTTACGTTAAAATACTGATGAGACAGTTTGCACTGGAGAAAAAAGATCATCATTTAACTCAACTCTCAGTATGTGTATAAGCAAAGATTTCATGGTTTATATTAAATATTTAAGCACTGCTGCGAAATTGTGCAATGCAATATCTACATGTATAAAAACAACTTCACTCAGACTGACAGGCTTGTTACAGTGTGCGTCCACGTCGCTCCCTCTCTCCTCTCTCAGACGGGTCTCATCCACAGACCATGACGTGCGCTTGTTTTTGGGAGCAGGGGTTTAAATGAAAACTGTAGAAGGGCCCTTAAATGCCTTCCCTTTCTCTCCAAACAGACTGAAGGACTTTGTGCATGTGTGCGTTTGTAAGTGTGCACTGGTGTGACTATGCGCACGTGTGGCCACAGACTGAGAGCTGCAGAGAGAGGGAGAGAGAGAGTGAGAGAGAGAGAGAGAGAGAGAGAGAGAGAGAGAGAGAGAGAGAGAGAGAGAGAGAGAGAGAGCGAGAGAGAGTGTGTTACTGCACACTGTCCTGTAAACATGGCTGGGTCAGACTGACTAGCCATGACTGCAGCGCGGTTATTGAGTTGGCAAAGTGCCTTTAGTCGCATAACTGAGTATGAGACTTTAGTCTAACTTGGGAGAACTGCAGATACGTGTGGTTCTTTAGGTATGGCTGTTTTGCTGTGTGCCAATTCCATAACACATAGATGTACTTACAGTATTCGGTATGTGTTGCACAATTTTGCGGGCAGTATGTATGGGACCGACGACAGGAAGTGATACAAGGCTTGCACCATTCGACATCAATACTTTAGACACAAAATATCTTTATAAAAATGTAATAGTTCGTTTTCGTTTCCTAAAAGCTTCATCTATACCACTTTACAATGTGCGCCCCATTCACCCATTCATGCACACACACATGCACACACACACACACACACACACACACACACACACACACACACACACACACACTGATGGCAGCGAGTGACCATACAAGGTGCAGGCCTGACATTTGACACACCAAGAACGCTTTGACATGTGCACAGCAGGGAACGGGGTTTGAACCACCGACCTGGTGATCAGGTGATTGCTTGGAAGAACCACAACTGTTTTCTGGTGCTGGAGCTGTTTGACCACCATCCACAACAAGTGTAATTTTTTGAAGAGAGTGAGCAACTCATCCTTTTCCATTTTGCACTGCATTGTGGGACAACAGTGTACAACAACGGTACATCCAAAAATAGTAGTTTTTTTGTTTTACTTTGCCATTTTTTCAGTACTAACACACAACATTTTGATTCAGTGGTTTCCTACATCCTGATTGGTGCACAAAAGTAAATGACATCACAACTTTATAACTGATGCTGGAAAACAACTGTAGTCTCACCTCAGAAAGTTTGTAGGGGACAATCAGCTTCTCTCCCACAGTAACTGTCTTCCGTGTCGTCAGAGCTTCAAACAGCATCTCCTCTCTGACCTGGTGATGGCAGCGAGGGGGAAATAAGTTAAGAGTTTGACTTGTTCAGAAGAAACCTGACCTTTCCTTTCCAAGCTGCCTGTCATTTTTGACAGTGGTTGGGGAATTGAATGCTGGGTTGAAGGACTGCTTTAAAAAAAAAACTAGCAATGTGCTCTCTCATGAGAAACATCTCCTCAGTCCTTTTCTCACAAACATCGCTTCAGTTCACAGAATGAAGAGATGTGACAATTCAGAACAAACACAATAATGAGGGTTAACATGTTAAGAGTCAACTCACTACAAAAGCTAATGATCGACACACAATAATTATCTTTCTGAAACAGCATTACAAGGATAACTACCGACTGTCACTTCAGTGGAATCTCTGCAGGATATAATATTAACATCAGGGCTCCATGTGTACATGTAAGTGTTTTCACAACTAGAGGCTCCAAAGGAAATTGGCTAAACACTTTGTTGTACTTCATGTTAACTGGGAATTTGTGCAGCTGGCATGTGTGCATGACAAAAATCGAAATAGACTAAAAGCATTTGACCCCGCCAACATTCACAAAAGGTTCCCATATTTAAACTATGGAACTAATAATAACTAATTTATATCATATTTTATAAACGTGAAATTGTGGAGAGACGATATAGTTTTATGTTGTTTTATTTTGTAATGTTTGGCAGTACAAAAAAACAAAACCCAGGAAAAAAAACAGAGAGGCAATCAGAGCAGGCGTGTCATGTAGACTTTGACACCATCTGTTTAGAGAGAGTGCAGCATAATAACTCCCAGCATTACGCTTTTCCCCGTACCTCCAGCAGTTCTGAGACGACAGGCAGCACCTCTGGGTTACAGATGTCTATCGAGTCGTCCCTGTAGGTTTTCCTCTTGTAGCCGATGTTGCCCAGGTGAAGGATAGCCGACAGTAGGGAGAAGATCCTGCACAACGGTTGAGGAAAAGTTTAAGAGATGCCGCGCTGGAAACATACTGTGGGACCATCTGTAGCTGCAGTCACTGTCAATCTATTGAAGCCTTTGATTTTATTTGATTGAAATAATGATAGAAATGAAAATTCGTTGCGCACAGAATTACACACGGGGAGTAAGCTCAGCATGTGAGTGTGATACAGTGAGTGAGAACAGCTAAATGTCTTTAACTTGACAGAGTGAAATGCATGTACAACGGGTAATAGCACAGACAAATTAACCATCTGTCGACAAGTTATGTATTCATTGGTATTTATGTGACTGCTGCTGAATTGTGGGTAACACACCGCTTTCTTATTTGCAAAACAAAACTGTCACCGTCACCGGGGACTATTTGAGTTTATCTTATCACACACTCGTTGCAGTTACATGCGCGTGTGTGTCTGTCACTCACTGTTTCCGCGTGGCAGGAAGAAAGCCCACCATCTCCATGGCCAACTGAAGCCTCTCAAAGTCATGCTTCAGGTCCTCTCCTTCAACAGTGAAGCAGTCCTGTAGGAGAAAAAAGAAATAGAAAAAAGAGAAGCAGTGAGCGGGTGTTGTCAGGCTGACAGCAGCTGTTACGACACAGCGCCCTGGAAGCCAGAAGAGCTAATGACAAGTCGCTACGAAGTTTAGAAAGACTTACCAAAGACTGTTGACATACACAGTGCCCAAATGTTTTTAATGTTTACAGAGTGTCTTGCAAGGATACTTAAAATAGTTTCTTCGTTTACTTTGCAGCTGAAACAAAAAACGGCAAAAGTGGCCTGAAGCAGACAAATTGAATGACTCATACTAAAGTAAGCTATCATTAAGAAGCTTGGGGGTCAAACAAAAGAGCAGCACTCCAGTCTGATGTGCAGAGCATCTAGTGAACAGCGGCGTGTGCAGCTTCTGCTCATGTGGTGGAAAAATCGAGTCTGGCTTCCCCTTTAGACCGATCCACAGAAATTTGCCGAGTTGGCAGAAGAAGCTGAGAATCTAAGGGTTTGCCTGTGTTTGAGAGACGGGTGGCAAGTTCAGCTGACAAAGGAGGAGACTGATTTGATGCAATAACAGTGATGTGTGCAGACAGGTGCTAGTTTTTTTTTACACGGTACATGTAATACAGGTGAAGTGCAGACATTCAGCCTCACCAACACTCAAATACACACACTAAATAGCCTGTGGACAGCTTGTTCTTAAACCCAGTTTAATAGCTGTAGTGGAGCCAAAAAAAACGTTGGCATGTCCCTGGTGTCCGTTGGTAGAAGAAGAAATCCTCTGTACCTTTATTTTTACTAAAAAAGTACAGCATCACAATTCAGAAATAGCCCATTACAAGTAAAAGCTCTGAATTCAGACTTTTACTTAGGTAGAAATATGGATTCATCAGCAGCATAACAACATTATTAAGTATATATATATATATATATATATGCGTGTGTATTGATTTGTAAGGAGGATTAATGTTGTAGCTGGATGAGGTGGAACTCATTTTCACAACTTTATATACTGTTGTGCAGTTTAATCTATAATAATGCATCATATGTTTTGTAAGTAAAACATACAGTAAGTAGTAAAGTAGAAAATACAACATTAACCTCTGAAATGTAAGTATAGTAGCCTATTGGCTCTTTAAAGCAGCTTGTTTAATAAAACTATTATGTAGCAACCCAATGCACATGCGGAGGAGTAAACATCTGGATAAATCTGGATCTGGATTAGTTGTTAATGACGAGAGGAGGAGTTTTCCCAGACTAGGAACACATGCTTTGATGCAACTATTTCACTGTGTCTTTCACTACGTTCACCCACCGTAATGTGAGCTCTGCTCTTTGCTTTTTGAGCTCATTCCACCATGGCTGCCATAATTATCACATACCGATTCCTCAGAAAGACAAACATGAGGCTCACACTCAGACCAACTTGCCTCCTTTTCTCTGACAGAAACTTGTGACCTATTAGTGACTCTGGTGTTACATTTCCATAGCAAGGAAATCTAAATTTATTTCAAATATTCCCTCATATTGCTCTAACTTGAACTTCTTTCAAGTGAAAACTTTCAATATAGTCACAAAAGACGTTTGAGGATTCCAGATGTTATACATTTTTTTACACACACTGGCGTTGTCCAGCATTTTCTATTATCAATTTCTATTGTCAGAGTTTACATAAACTGCATTATGCATCTCACAGTATTATCATTATTAAAAAAAAAAAGTTTATGATTTAGTCAAACTGTTACATACAAGTATTAATAAACAGAGAGCTCAGTGCCCACCACAAAACCAAACCCAGTGCAAATCATAAAATACTTTTTTGATCATTGACATCATTCAATCAAAGTATTTCTACTGCAGAGCGGCAGGTGTGATTTGAATCAGAGCCAATGATTCACAGGTGAAGGTGTGCCTTTGGGCAAACAAATGTGGCAACTCAGTGGTATCAGCATGTAAATATACTGTAGCTCGGTCACTGGCTGGTTGGTGAACAATGGAGCTCTGATATATCATTTAAATTTATTGTAGAGAAGTGAGCTGTGGCTTGTTCGTTCAGGATAAACGTTCACTCTGCTGTTCCTCTTGAACTTATTAACTGTGATGATTTGACTGCCGAGCATCTATCTCAACTTCACCTTCATGTGTTCCTGAACATTTAAGTCCCTCAGACAGTTGCACACGTACAAGTGAGTTGGGAGGATGAGATGCCAGGGTCTCCACGTCTTTTATACTATACTAGAGACCAAGGGATCAAACAATCCGGGATCACCAACAGCAGTGGCCTCAGTTTACATTGGTTCACACAAGTTAGCAGACTTACTTTGTCCATCCAAAGTCTTTGTTGAAGTTATGAAGTTATCATAATTCCAAGTTTCTGACTTGTAAATGGCATTGACATCATCGTCCGAGTCATAAATACAACTGGGAAACTCTTGTATGTCTGACTTGGCACAAACAGAAATGAATGTGTGTTATTTTGAATTAAGAGAATCATTCAAAATTACCCACATTTTTTTCTGTGACTTAGCGAGGACCTCATCTTCAGCAGGGAGGATTTCATTATCAATACTAGAAAATGTCAATAATCAAAAAAGTCACACAGGCTAGAGCAGCACAGGAGGCTGCAGTGGCCAGGATATGACTAGACATACCAACATAACTCAGAGAAGCAGCGCAACAGGGAAAAGCAAAAACAAACACAGCTAAAATAAACAGTACCCCAAACCAAACTAGGAAATATCCAAGGAGCGACAAAATAAGCAAAGGAGGGGCAGGGAAGGAGTGCGCAACTGTGCAGGGGAAAGTGAGGCTGGAGCTGCAAGTGCGCAGGTGACTGAAAATCTACTTGTTGCGGTTTGTCCGACACGTACAGACACACACAGCTGATACTGACCGGTTCACTCTCACAGTAACTGTCCCAGTGCGGTTGGTGCGTTGTCTTTGTCATCTGGAAATGTCAAGGCAGAGTTTACAGAGGGAGGGGAGGGGCAGGG
>NW_019525388.1:659901-668491 GCF_002814215.2 Seriola lalandi dorsalis | reverse complement strand
GGAGGGGGGGAGGAGGAGGGGAGGGGCAAGGTTTAGGTTAGACAGCAGCATTCCAATGCCAACACATACTGTACACTTAAACATGTACGACAAGATTTATGTGCCACGAACAGCGAAGGGAGGACGTGTTGTTAAGACGCAAGCAACGGCTGAATTTTACAGCTCTGCTCGTTACATTCAGACACAGACAGGCTTCACAAACTCACAGTCAGACAACATCCAAGAGCACATGGACACTGATGAGGGACACGTATGCACGCACAAAGAATTCACAGACATGAAACAATAAACGTGTAATGATTGAAGGCGGATCGGAAGGTGGAATGAAAGCTGAAGATTACACTAATTGGCTTCACATTACTGCTGATTATTTCTAAAAGCATACCATCAGTTTTTATGATTCATCTCCTGCCTTCTGCAAACAACAGATTTCTGAAAAGGTGTGAAAATCAACGTGCAGACAAGCTAAACTTGCAACCTCCGTTTTATCTTTGAGTAATTGGTTGAATGCATGCTCTTCCAGTTTGTAAGTGGGAACTTGTTTTAAAACTCTTCTTCGGGTTTGTATTTCAGAATTTGCTGCAGCAGTAATTTATCATCATCTATGTGGGGCTAGCCGGTTAGCATGCTAACTCCAGTAGAAGAAAAGAGTTGAGAACAATGGCGTGTTTTCCACCACTGGACACAGCTCTTCATGAGTAAAGGAATGAAGTTTGATGCTGAACTCGCAACGTTTCTTCCAGACTGGTAATTAATCAAATGTTACTACGATTGCTGGCTATGTAGCAATAGCAAAACTTGCAAATGGCTCCTTTGAAAGTCTCTAAAGAAAGTTTCAAGTCTCTACAAAATGATTTTCATTCAGTAGTTAAATGAGCCAGAACTAGCGGTTGCGACAAAAGCAGGAAATCAACCTAAAAACCTATGGTGTGCTTTGGACAACGGTCAGTCAGGTGAACATTTGTGGTTAATTGTCTAATCAAACGATGCAAAACAACAGGTGTGGTTCTCACACAAAATGCAGAATGAGTTATGGTTAAGGACCAGGGTGTGAAAAAATGTGCAGCTTGTTAACAAGTCGTGGACAGGAGGGGTTGCGAAATCGATTCAAAAGAGCTGCAGCTGATGCAAGAGTGTCATTTTTTTAATGTAAACAGACAGAAAGTGATCAAGCGAAAGCAGAGGAGGATAGGAACAGAATGCAAGAATGTGTGTATGTATGTATGCATGTACGCATGTGTGTTTGTATGTGCACGTCAGTGGCCGGGAGGAATGGAAGGAATTCCCTGCTTTCTTCTACGTAGGCGTAAGGATTTTCGGAGGAGGGGAGCGGGTCCCTGGTTTGTCATGGCGTGACTGTCAAGGCTCAGAGGCAGAGATGCAGCAAGTTTTACACAAAATCCACATTCCATATGCTTAATGTGTGTGTGTGTGTGTGTGTGTGTGTGTGTGTGTGTGTGTGTGTGTGTGTGTGTGTGTGTGTGTGTGTGTGTTTATTGTGGCTTGGTTTCATGGTCATGTGAAACCAGTTTTTCGTTGTGGTAAACACACACAAGAGAGACAAGGGACAAATACCATTTTTGTCTTTTTTTGGTTTGTTTTTGTGTGTTGTCAGCGGCGGTGGTGGGGTGAGGATGTGCTGGTCCACACACATGCAGTTACACCCATAAAACACAAATTACCACAAACAGATGTACAAATTAAAACAATCTTGCTTGTGTATATGAAGAAAAAGAGGGTCTTGTGTGAGTGTGTATGAAAGGGAGAGGGACTGTGCAGCAGGTGTTGAAAGCCACCGACAGTGGAATGTGTTTCCTTTGTGTCCTGATTTCTCTCTTTCCTGTTCGCCGACAGAGACACGGAGGTAACTGTGCTCGGGTCTGAGGACGTGCAGATGACACCAACACAGATGCACAAAGATTCACAACCCTACAAATAAATGAAAACTGCGGCGAACGCTTCACAACACATGACACGGAAAACAGAAACAGAAAAGAACAACAACCAGTATCAGACGAAACCAGACATGTTTACTTGTTTATCTCATTTTTTCTGGAGATAAACAGCTTATTGTGCCTGGTGCTGAAGGTCCCACCTGACTGAGGTAATGGTATTCTTCAGGCTTCTTGAGGTGAAAGGCTGTCCTCTCGTCTTCACTCGCTCCTGCCAGCAGGTAGTAAAACACATGGTAGTTTCTAAAAGAAAACAAAAACAAAACAGGTAAGTTAAATTTAAACTCATAACAGCTGCAAGCGTCATTTTTCACTAACCAAAATGTGTCTTTTTATTTGTTTATATATGAGAACATGTGCATGTAGGACAGAAATATTTGCTTCTTAAAACGGTTAATAAGCTCATGGTTTGCAAAAGTAAGGAAGACGTTAGCACCTTAAGTTAAACTACAATAGTAGCATGTAAAACATGATTTGTTTATTGGCTTGTTAGCTACATATTAAAGCTAAATATTAAAAATATTAGTTAGCAACAACAGGATAATAATATGTGTACAATTAGTGTGGCAGCCTGCTAACAATTAGCCATATGTAAAGTCTCAGATACAAACAGTTAGCTTAGAATACACATGTTACACATGTGTATGCATGTTGCTATTTCATCTTACACTAGTACATTTTGAACTCATATTTTCTATTCCACGCTATATTATACTGTACTGTATTAAACTATGCTATATTATATTAATATGCAACATTATATATTTTCATCATCATTACTTTTTCATATTATTTACTATTCTGGTTTATGTTATTACAGTAAAATAGTATCATTATACACTAAACCTTACTAAAATGTTAGTTACAAGTTTTATTTATATTGTTATATTCATTTTATGTATCATTATATCTTACATATCATTAAGTATTTATTTTTTACTTTCTCTATTTATCTGTACTTATTTTTGTCCTGTGCCGCTGCAACATCTGAATTTCCCCTCAGTAAAGGTTGATTTTATCTTATTTTAACGCTCACTAGACTCACGTGTTGGACTGATGGACCAGTATCGAATTCCCTAAAGCCACGCTGCTACAGTGGCTGAAACTAAAGCAAGAAGTAGGAAAAAGAGTAATGACACCTCAGTTTGTTTGTGTGTGTAAGTGTGTCTGCATGTGTGCGTGCACTTTTTCTCTCTGACAGCGCAAAGGTTAGAGGTCAAAAGTGTGCAGCAGCTGGGTGACCAAGAGTCCTCTCGGAGCACGTGCGCACACACACACACACACACACACACACACACACACACACACACACACACACACACACACACACACACACGAGCCTGGAGTCAGCAATTCATCTCAATAAGAGATGGCTAACGCATGGGGCCCTCTGTGAGCCCCCCATGGTTAACCCTCACCACTCCATCCGGCCAGTCCAACACATTAGTGTCAGCCTCACTTAGACCTCAATTCACTTCATGACTCACACTTTGGCAAACTCAAACAACAGGCTTTCTGAGCTAAATTGTCTCAGATGCACTTTTTTTTTTCTTTTTGCCAAAATTCAACTTTCATTTATTTTATCCTTGGTTCGTGAAAAAGGTTTTAAGCAAAGTGCAGTTCAAATGTCACGTAAGATTGATTCAACATACAAGATTAAGATCGAATTTAGTTTGCTGACATATTATAGATTGTGTTAAATTAATGCGTCCAAATCTGGAGGCCAACATTTAACAGTTTGCCAAATTTTTGAGTATTTATTAACCTTCACGTTTGTTTTCAAATGCACTTCAAATCAGCACTTTTAACTTCACTGCTCAGAAGCGAAGCGAAGTGTCCAAGTCCAAGTGTTTGGCATTTGTAAGATTATGATTAAGTTTGCTCACCGCTCATTGTGCTCCTGATAGACCAGCCTTGACTTCTCCAGGAGGTATTTCTCCACATATGCCCTGGAATAAAAAGCAGAATCAAAGGGTTAACTTCATGATTATTTTTCTTTTTTGAAGAGGAAAAGGAAGCATTTGTCTTTGGTTCCTCACCCTCTCACAGTGCCGCTCTCCTGGTAGTTCACCTGAATGAACTTGCCAAAACGACTCGAGTTGTTATTGTGGGCTGTCTTTGCGTTCCCAAATGCCTGAAGGGGAAGAGAGGAAGAAGTGGTGAGATGAATACGAATACACACAGCTGAAAATAAATGAGGAGACGCCACATATTGCACATCTTACACACAGGTTAGTGCTAAACATGTGAGGTCAAGTTCTGAGTCGACGTTAGGTGTGGATAATTTGTTTGCGGGTCAAGTACACAGAGACTTTGGCCTCACTCCAAACATTGTCTTGAAACACTGTCAGCCTGGATGGCGCAGAGCAAGCTTTTCCTCTTACATAGTTTCAAACAGCATCAGTCTGAGACAGATTAATAACATGGTTTTAGGATCTATTTAAGTCAGAGTCAGACAAATTGCCAGAGTGAGGATGAAGGAGCCAGGGCCAGCGGGCCTGATGGAAAAAAGCTCCTCAGTGAGTAATGGGATCCATGTGGCCGTTTGGAACATGTGTAGTGGTTGTGCTTTAATAAGACGGTCCAGTATTTCCCCTCACTGCTCTGTTTATGTTGTATGGCTGCCTGGAGGGGAAGTAGTTTTTTGCCGTATATAAACCCTGCAGTTATTTGTAGCTCCGCCACAAGTAAACAAATTCCTCAGTGAATCACTTAGAGCGCCCCAAGCCTTGTGTCTGTGGAATGGGAAAACACCCCTCCTTGACCCCACCCTTTACCAACGCTACTAACCAACATGCAAGCATGCTCGGAGGAGGCTAATGCCAAGCTAATCGGCGAGGAAGTCAAGGAGGTCATTCATCGCTGGATTTCACTTGAATCTCAAAAACACCATGCTGCTCTGTTTCAGCGTGGGACGCCATTGGCTTGCGGATTCGCTGCAATGCAACACAGATGAAAGAATTAGGACAAGATTTCCTTTTCCAACCACAAACAGCATGTCAAAGCTTCACAAGGCAAAGTGGCAAGCTTTTTCTTTTCATCATTGCTTTTAAAATTAATCAATGTTGTCTCACAGTTTGAAATGCATTTCAGTCACAAATATGCACAGTATGACGCATGTAAGGTCCTTTGTAGAAGTTAAAAGACCAATGTGTTGATAATGTAGCCCTACAATACATCAGAATGAATTCTTAGAAGAAACCAAGTGCAAGTAAACTGAGACTCTGCGAATCAGAACAGTCCATTGTAAGTCTATGGGCAGAGATCATCAAACCATTAAGATGCTTGTGGGAATCAGGGCCCTGGAGAACTCGGGACACTTTAGCCTCTGTGCTACTGGCAGACCCTGGCTCAAAACAACTGGATCACAGCACTGAACTCGCCCCTTCATTTATGACTCACCCAGCTGAGTAAATCATTAAAATGGGCAGACACTGTGGAAAAACATATTCAACTGCCGTCTGGACAAAGAAAGAGCATCCAGGGTCAGACTGAGTTACAGTGACGGTATCATTTCGCATCCAGAAACGTGGGCTTGAAAATGCGACGCCTGATGCATTTGATAATCCCAGAGGAAGCTGGTATTCTGTTCACCACTCCATCTGTCTCTGAACTGGCTAACCTGCCTGGTTCAGGAACCGCAGGTCAGACGAGGACAGAGTAACCATCAGTCGGAGTCCTTATGTAGTAAGAACTTCCTGACTGGACGGCCAGTAAAAACCAAGCACTGATAACAACAACCTGCTCGCAGACAGGGTGAGGAACTTGGGTTAGACGAGCCTGATATCGGACCTTTCACTGTGTTTTTCTGTTAAATGGCTTGACATTCAACATTTTGTGTTGGGCCAGCAGGAAGCAGGATGTGGAGCAACTAAAATACTGAGGGCTGATTTATGTTCAAGCAGTGTGTATTCGTCCACCTGGTCTGTGTAAAAAAGATGCATTGCATAGTTAAAGAGGACATTTTTATGGCCGACAGTTTGTATTCTTTCTAAACTTGGCTAGCTCCATATCAGCGGCCATAAAACACAAATCTTGCCACAGAAGGGACGTTTGCTCATAACAGACGTCTTCTGGGAGAGGAGTTTAATCAACATGGAGTTACACATATAAAAGCATGCAAAAATGAATCAGTCACTACAGAGAGCCTGCTGTCATTAGGGTCCCTAAACTAGTTAGTCAGTGTCATGACTAATTCCAGTGTTTTAATTTCTAAGAATAAGTAAAGACATTGCCAGGAACATCAGTTACACTGGCCTTACATCATCCGAAGCGTTTACTACAGAACAACAGAGCAATCTGGAGTCACGTGTCAGCAAACACAAATAAATCTGTTATAGAGGGACATTTTTTTTTTTCACCCAAAGTAACCCCGAACAGACCTGAAGGCCGAGCAGCCACAAGACAAGTTGTGCTTTCAGTAACTTGTTCGCAACTGCAAAAAATTATTTTACTGCACTCTTGCTCTTTCCACCTACACACACAGCCCACAACAATGCAAATTTGTTCTTGCCCCTTCTCCTACGGGAGCTGTCAAACATTATTCTGCAACAAACTTCAGCAAAGTGGGAAGACTAAAAACACAATATGACATAATTTAATGACAACATGACTATTAAAATTTCAAACACATAGCAGTGGAAAAGTATTTGAGGGTGGACGGACATAAAGACTCAAAGGGACACCGGAGCTGTTTGCACAGAGATTCGCCCCACTTCAGTCACTCCAGTAGGTCAACATTGTTATTCTTGGCTACAAACCACAGACTGAGCCAAAGGCAGACCAAAGACAGAGTTGAGATGGTGCCAGCGTGTTCTGGGTGTAATGTGTCTGACAACGGTCTCGGTCAAAGTCGTTCAGAGCAGCACAGACGGAGGAGGATGCCACAAGGCTGATGTGATGTTTTCATAAGTGAAGCACTCTGTCTATCCTCATGTCAACATCTGGAGAAACTGTTCAGATGTGTTGAAGTACTTGTGGTCACGGTGAGAAAACCTTTTAATTAGAAGTGTTTGAGTTGTGGCTTTTAGAAAGGTTTTACATGGGGGGTGCACTAATCCCATTTATCTGATTCCTTCTATCGGGGCAGTGACCAAACCTTAATTATGATTTCTTTCCAATTTAGAATCTATTACTCTCTTGTTCCCAATGTTTTTCTATCTGACGTTCCCCTACAGCCCCTTCACTGACAAATACAGTTACAGTACCTTCTTCCTGGAATTGTCAGTGTTTATTATTGTCTCTCTTCTTTTTTTATTACTGTCCATCTGGTCAAGTCTGTATTTGTACTTCTGCCACTTGTAGTGGAAAAAGCTGGACATTTAAACTACATATCCGTTACTTTTAGATGTAAATAGACTTTTCTGCTGACTTTAGTAGTTTTCAGGCACTTTCTGCGCACTGGGCTTAACGTAGCTGCTAGTTTATTGGCCGGTCAGCCTCTCATTTTTAGCCGACGCCTACCATCGCTCTCATCAATAAAATTATGAAACCTATAATTAAATAAAATAAACCTGTTTGTCTGTTTAAAATTGTCTGTTGTTGGGTTTGTGTACTTTCTCCCATTCTCCCCACCTTCATTTGTATCATATCAATAAACTACATACATATTTTACATATCTCTCCTGATGTCCAGTATAACAAATCAAAACATCTAGTGTGTCCAAGAACATGAAGGTTTTCATTCACGGCATATGATGCACAGGATCATCTAGTTCCTCATTTGTTCTCTTCTAGGAAATCAATTAGACTTCGAGCGGCGCCTTACACAATGGTATTCAGTTCAGATTCTATTAATGCCTCTGTCTGTAGTGAGTTAATTAAGGTCTTTGTCCGCCGCTGTATGCTCTGACTCATGCAGCGCACAGCAGAGACAATTTTAATCATATGAGGATGACTTCATTGGCTGCTTCCTGAGAGGAGAGGAGAGGAGAAGAGAGGAGAGGAGAGAGGAGAGGAAAACAGACTGTCATACTGGGTCGAGTCTGCAGGGAGTTGAGAGTGTTTCAAATGGTTGCAGGGGTCACACTAGACTCTCAGATAGAGAGAGGAAACAAAAGAGCGCTTCATTTAACGCACAAAGGGATAATCTTTCAGTAAGTCATCAAATGCTTAGGGTTACAAATGAATTTCCATGCTGGGTTGTGTTTAAAGATCATGTGACAGCACAGTCCTAAACTGGACAGAGAAACGCTTTGTCTTCACTTCAAAGTGACTTAAGTGAAATGGCCATGAGAAAAAAAAAAAAAAAAAACGGCATTCTTCTGACTCACTGACTGCAAAATGATTTGGGAAAGTGTCACCAAAATTTTTAGCATTCCTTCTCTGACAGTAGCTCTGTGTGATTCCATGGCTTCAAAGAGGCATTTGCTCATTTAACCTCTGTGGATTCATGTCCTCTCCCGGGCCTTTTACCAGGCCAGCTCACCCACCGCAGCGAAAGAGCAAGTGACTGAGCCCAACGTGGATCATGCTTATGTCACAGTGTGCAAGGGCAGATGACGCTCTCCGGAGGCTAACTCGTAACCATGGCCCTTGTAATGTCAAACCTGAGGTCACGCTGGTCAGACTGGACTGTGGTCACGGTGGGTACTTAATAATAGTGTGTGTGTGTGTGTGTGGGGGGTTGGGTGTGTGGG
>NW_019525388.1:491746-659881 GCF_002814215.2 Seriola lalandi dorsalis | reverse complement strand
GTGTGGGGTGGGGTGGGGGGGGTCTGTACTCATGGTTCCCAGCTCAGTGGAAGCGTGGTGGGATGTGGGTTCTGGCAGTGACCGTTTCTGTCAAAACAGTGCCTTAAAATGTGTTTGAGGGCAGGATGTGTTCAGGTTTAACTGTCAGTATAAAACATTTAAGAGGTGAAATGTTTGCCCTGTTCACCATCTCACAGCACGCTAGTGCAGCTGAGACTGATGTGATGGGCTCATTAGTTTAGGAACTATTTTGTCATAAAACAAGTTAAAAAATTTGAACCTGATGATGGCACTGGAGTCAGAGGGTCACCAAAGTCGGTAGGATTCATCTTCTGGGGAGCACGAGTGTCTGTCTCTTGAGATATTTCAGTCTATTTTGATGATAGATTTTGAATAAGAGGCAAAAATACCGAATATTGTGACTTGAGTTGTGACTTGTTTTTGTTTGAGGCGATAGTAAACTGAATATCTTTAGGTTTCATGCTGCTGGTTGGACAAAATAAACAATCTCATAGCATCACCTTGGGTGTAAGAAATAGTTTTCTCACTACTTCCTGATATATTTTTTAGACTAAATGATTAGTTTATGAATTAAAGAAATAATCAGTTGATAAATCGATAATGAAACTAACTGAAAGAGAGGTAAGGAGTCCAAGCTCTAACACAAACTGTCAGAATACATTGAATGGCGCTATACGTTGACGAGCTGCGGTGTGACGATGTAAATGTTTTCCACATTAGAACTATGATCCTTCATCTTAATAATTAAGATTTCAATACATCCAAATCAGCAAACTTAGGCGACCGCAATGGGTAACAAAAGACTGAATTAAGAAAAGTGCCTCTGTCTACAGTTGAGATACAAATCATCTCCATGCAAATCACTGTCAACCACCATGTGACATAGGGAAATGAGACTCAGCCATTGAAAACGGTACCAATCTTTGGTTGTAAGCTTGGTTTAAAAGGTCAGGCTGTTTGTAACACTGCACTAGATCCTACTGGCAGAAAAGCTGTCTCCCATAATTCTCAATGAGTTCACCGTCACTCAGCCTCAAACACCCCTGGGAGCAGATCTGATGGTCCAGTGAAATTAGTAATACAGACGTCAAGCTTCACACGTTGTGCAACTCTGGGCAAGAAGCATCGGGCTTGAATGAGCCGCCAGGAACCTCAGCGCTTGTTTGTTTGGGGTTTTTGACAACTGTTGTGTCCAAGAGAATCTCAGCTTCAAATGATGTTGAAACTGCAGTCACATCCATTTACCCTGCCTCTTTCTGTGCGGGCGTAATAATGTAAGCACATGAGGTTATTGAGGTTTCCAGCACTACGTTTAGAATTCAACTGCAGTAGTTACTTTATGTATAGCAACTATTTTCTGAATTCATATTTGCATATACAACATCTCATGAAACAGCTGGATCTTTTTCTCATTTTAGCAATGTATTGACATTTTTTCTTCTTTTTTTCTTTTAACCAAATCATCATGTTGTCTCTCTAAAAATCTAGGAAACAATAGGAAACATTCCTTGTTTTTATGAGATAGGTTTTTTGTATAACAAAGGGAAGGTTTAATGATGTAGCAAGATAAAGTTTATTATAGAAGTTGAAATATTTGGTACAATAATGTGAAAACAGGTGATAACACCATGAAAAATATCTGGTTAGAATGTGAAAAGGACCTGATCAAAATGAGATAAAGTTTAAAGAGAAACTGACACACAAACATCTTTTTGTCACGGTGGTAGGAATGGACATATAGAAGTAAAATAATAAGCGCATTCCCCAAAAAGTCAGACTATTCCTTTAAAAAGGTTTGGGAATCACCGGACTACAGCTGACAGAACTGTCCATGTGTATGCGTGTGACAGAGAGGCTGACTGAGAGAAAAGAGACAAGCAGACAAACAAGAAAAATGTAATTAGAAGAAGCAATGGCCTTTTGATCAGTGCAATAATTGACTAAAGTATTTGGCTCAATCAGAAAGTCCTCCTGAGTTAGAGAGAGAGAAGCGAGCATTAGTCACAGGGATGGAGATGAAAGCCAGGGCAACAGAAAAATAATCACAGATCTCTGGGACTCCTCAGCTATCACAGACAGCTCTTATATAACATTAACCTCCCTGAATCAGAGAAGATGAGCGGGAGAAAAGCCACATTCCTTAATTATAGGCCCCTCAGACAGAAGCAAATCACAAACTTTCAAAAACCTTGAAATGGGCTAATTCATTTGTTATGCTATTCCAGAAATGGTAGACCTGTGTGTGAATCCTGAATGTTTTCATATCCTCAGGCTGTGTATGCATCTCTCCATCATTTTACTGTTTGAAAGCTGAGCCTACATTAGGCAGGAAATTGTGGGGATTGAGTAATGACAACAGACCGTGCACAGTATGATAGGCATATCTGAATGCATCCATTTGTGTACTGATAATGATCTGAAAGGTATAGGAAGACCTAAACCAAGATAATCTGATCCTAAGTTAGCTTAAAGAGAAGACGATAGGGGCGTTGTGTGGCGTAGTGGTCTAAGCAGGCGCCCCATGTGTAGAGGCTGCAGTTGGCCCCGGTTCGAGCCCCGCATCAGACAGCCTTTACTGCATGTCGTTTCCCCTCTCTCTGCCTCCCCATTTCCTGTCTCTCTCCACTATCCTGTCCAATAAAGGCACAAAAGCCCAAAAAAATATACTTTAAAAAAAAAGAAGAGAAGACGATAGCATCTGTAATAATTACTGTCAGCCGTGACATTGAGTACCAGAGAAGACAGTTTGTATTCATCAGGTCGGGGACACGGAGGAGAATTTCCAGGAACGTGGACAAAAGCCTTATTCGTCATTGGTGTTATGTGATGGAAAATGTTCCCAACACACAGTGAAACATTGGGATCCTTCAACATAACTGAAAACAAAAAATAACACTAAAACTGGAGTTTGGTTAATGAAGCAGGATTTGAATTGTGCAAAACGCAATGAAATAAATGAAAATTAAAGGGCCGGTGCATCACATTTACACAAACTGACCTACGTTGCAGACTCGGGTCTAAAAAGTCAGAGCTGATCCAGCTTCTTTCTCATTTTGAGAGAAGCTTGAGAAAAAAAAGCTGCAGATTCACCATCGTTTGGCGGCGGCAGCGTGTTTACTTGTTTTCTTCAGTCGTGAGTCAGCTCAGAGATCTGCACAGTCATTCTTCATCTGCAATAGAGGTGACGTCTTCTGATTCAGACTCCCTCCCTCTGGCAACTGATCCCAACTTTATCTGTGTTTCTACTGATTTCACTCTCGCCTTCACTTTCCCTCACACATGATGGATACCAGCAGACCAACAAACACAAGCACGAGCTAATAACAGGTTTATGTTGGTAACCACAATGTATAACACCTGTGGTTAGAGGCTGACGTGTTTCTATACACACATGACACTACAATATCTCGATGCTGGACTGTTCAGCAGGGACAGAAAACAGAACCACCAGAACAAAAAACCGCACTGAAAACTAAACAGGAAGAGCAAAAATCAATTCAAACGGCTCTGGCTTCAGCAATAACCCCCAAAAAAACTGAACTGCAATAAACAAACTGAATCCAAACTAAACTGGTTCTGTTTCTACAGCAGACGTTCCTTCATCATCAGTTACATTAAAACCTCAATGCGAAGGAAATTCATTTATATAACATTTTTCATTCACTAAGCAGCTTTAAAGTGCTTTTACAAAAAAATTGTAACAAAAGACTGAGAATAAAGCCATTAAAATAAAATAAAAGTGCTAAAAACAACAATGGGAGGCAGCAGGATGTTGCTTTTAAAAGCAACAGTTCCTACTATTTATGTCGACCTACAGTATACATAAGTAGTAGTATATAATCATTACTGAATTTAACTGTGGTTGCCAAAATAACCACTCTTAAATTGAGCTTCCATTTTAAATACTTAAACTATGAGGACTTTTTGTGTATAAGAAGGATATGATTTGCTTAAATCCATTCACTTCCTGTTTGATGTATCTGCACAAACTCTGCCTCACAGAGAGATATCAGCAAAATTTCAATTTCAAAAAGCAAGAAAAACAAAACCACAAGGAGCTTTAACCACCTTTTCAGCCACTAATGTAAAGAAAGGTTGTAAGGGAAACTCTCTCTGGTGTAGAAAAGTGATAGAGATGTAGGAAACAGATGACACGAGACAAGAGACTGTGACGTTCACATATCCAGCTCTGTTACTGCTGCTTTCTACATCAGATTAGTCTGCAGGTGCAGTGTGGAGATATGAGGTTCAGCTAAATTGAAGGTTAGTCCTCTTTCTTTTTATGCTCCCATCGGCATTGAGAGTCGAAGTTACGTGTGTGTGTGTGTGTGTGTGTGTGTGTTTGATTTATATATGTTTTAAACATAGTACAAGTGTATAGTACAGAGCTCTTTAAAACAGCTAAAATTAGACATGTTGATGACAAGGCTCAGCTGTACATGTGACCACAAGCAGGGAAGTGACATTTCAATACAAATGGAAACTGAAGTGGGAAATTAAGACGAACACTGGGCCTTTCCCAGTCCCAGGAGCTCAAGGTCCCAAGGAACTCGCATCAGGAAATGAAAGTTAATCTATGACAGTAAAGTCAATATTTTTGGGGTTTTTGGCATTGATCACTTCATTTTTCCCCGAAGGAAAACTGATTGCACATCAGTTAGAAACTAACAGGCAACAGGCAGTCGAATAAAACAGGCAATGAGACTTTTCATGGGTGTTTTCCACGATGCCAGGCATTAGAAAAAACAGGAAATGAGGCCACAGAGAAAGCAGTTACCCAATTAATCAACAGATTAAGACAAGTGTTAGCTGCTGCCAGAGTTATTGGAAATAATGTAATACTGATCACAGAGTAAATGACAGAAACGCCTCTCTGTATAACACACTAAAGGATAACAAAGGATAATAAAGGATATTAGACTTAGTTTTAGATATTTGTACCTAATAAACACACAACTGCATGTACAAGAAGTTGAATGAAAATGAATGAACTTAATACCCAAATCTGTTTTTCTACATTTTGTTAATATTGTAGAGTTCCTTGTGTTGACTTTTTGTTAGTTTATATCTAGTTTCTAATGTTTCCTTCCACATTGTATTTGAAAATCTAATCTTCACTTCCAGTTTCCATTCTTCTTTGATATCTAAACTGTTGTCAAACATATAAAAGGTTAGGTCCAGGTGAGATGGCAGCTTCTGCAACTGGAACTTCCCCTGGGAAATATCTTCCATTTTAAGGATTCAACTATTTTGGGCCATTACACTGGAAAAAGCTGTACAATCACGAAGGCAGGTCTGCCTTGATGCATTCTTCCAAAAAGAAGTTAAACCACATTCCTCTTCAGTGCAGCTAGATGACTGAACCTCGAGTCCTTTGCCGTGTGTGGTGACTATTTGTAGCAGAGGCCTCTTCCTTTGCTGCGGAGCACAGCTGCCTCACAGGATTTATTTCAAACATTGTCAAGATGCCTTTGACGCAATGTCATTTCTCACACCGGCACACAGTGTCTTCTCTGTTCTTCGGTCATTCACCTCATTATTCCTGCTTCTTCTGCCATGTGACAATTTCAAAGAAAAAAAACAAAAAAAAAAACTTTTCCTCAACTGAACTTTTGACCCAGTGTTACATAAGGGCACGTAAGGGTACATAAGGTCTCTGAAGTGTGGGAATGGGGGTTAATGTGGTTTAAAGATGCAAGATCCATGGAAACGTATTTCCTCAACCCTAAAGGGACGCAGAGGGCGGCAGAACAAAAGGAACCGGGAAGCTTCTTGTTTCAGCGACAACTTTACCGGGACGTTCTGGGATAAACAATAGTGCAGTGTTTCCTCGTGGTAACGAGATGAGGTAAACGAGAGGCACCGAGAGAGGGACCGAGGAGGCAAGAAAGAGTGGGACAGAGAGGAAGAGAGAGAAAAAAAGAGAAAAGGTGTGGAAAGAAATGTAGATTACAAGGACTTTTAATTTCAATTGTGCCAGTAGTTCAGGACATTTCCCACTGCGGGGAATCTTCTGTTGAATCAAGGTAAAATATAGAAACTCATTCTGTAGCCTCGGAGGACGAACCATCACTCTTCATTAATGTTATGTGCTGAGTTCATATGGAAAGAGGAAGTGTGAAATGATGATTAAATCATATAATTCAGATAAACAGAAGGGAAGGAGAGAAAGACATTCCCAGTGTTTATTTTCACATTTTAAGTCAAATATTACCAACAGTTTGAACAAATCCCTGATCCTCTGTAAATATTAACTTTGCATCAGTTCCTGGAGCTTGTGATTGTGTCTTTTGACTCCACACATCACCTGTGCTTTAATTACACAAATAACACAAAAAGAGATTACCAGCAGAGTAGAATGGCTGTGCGGTTTTAATGAGTGATCACTGGAACTAATTTAATACCATTGAGAATTTATATTTTTATTTTCATTGAAGAACATAAAGTTTTTTATTAAGTACTACAGAAGATTTTCAGCTCGTCTCCAGCCGACCATATGTGATCAAGGAATAAGAAAAGTTTGTCATCTTGTCTGAGCAACACATGGAGGTGTAAACACCATCCATATTCACATTCTGACTGATGCCGTCAGTCCTGGAGGCCGTGCTGAGTCCGTTTCTTGTCACCTGACACTGGAAGATAATGATGATGATGATGAAGTTTGCATGATAAAATGGTAAAATGAAAGAAATTATTCTACGGTAAAGATCATATGTATATACTTTTATCTGTGCCGCCTGTGAAAGGTCTGTTAATAATTGAGTTCATATCATACTGCATGTTTAGTACCGGTGTCAAGAGAACACAGTGCCAAGTGTTTGCTCCTGAGCGTCACATTTTATCTCCGAGGAATCCACAGAAAACGGCGCAATACAAATGTCAAAAAGACTCGGACCGGGGGCTTTTCTGGGGCTTTTCTGGGGTTTTTCTGGGCTGCATCGTGATTCAGCCTCGGCGGTCTTCCTCCTTCTTATTCTGTGTGTTAGCGTAATGAGTAGTCCTCCAGAATCAGTAAATGATACAATTCTTTCCCTGATTAAAATGTAAATACTGATTTAAGTAAACAAAAACAGCACACCTCCTCTCACATAATTTGTTTATATGCAAAGTTATTTATGGTGAGATAAAAAAAAAAACCTCCTGTCTGGTGATGGTTCAAGGGGGGGGGGCTTACTCCTCCTGTCATATTCAGTGATAACCGTGGTATTAAAGTGTACTACCTGTCCAGTCTTATTAGGATTAGAAAGGTTAACAGGATGCAGACTGATGGTTCAGTTTCCAACACATATCTGCACAAAATGTCCTCACTGTCAGTCTTCATTAGCGCGGCCCCTCTGCAGTTTTTTTGGGTTTCACTCGCACAGTAGGGGAGAAGAGCTGATGTCTGATAGTCATGAACTGCTGTCATTCCTTCCACTCAGCCCACAGGCTCAGCTCAGTGCTGTGAGTCACTCCACCGACACAGAGGAACAAGACCCGATTGTTGAGTCAAAAATCAGACCGACCAGTGCACCCGCTGCAATGAGCCGCATGGAGGGGAGAGGAGATACACATTAGGAAAAGAAACCAACCTCACAACTAGGGCTGAAATGGTTAATCGATTCATTAAAAGAATCGAGTGACAGAAGATTAATTGGTGACAATTTTGATAAATATCATTTGTTTAAAAATAATTCACAGTTTCCAGCTTCTCACATGTGAATTTGTGCTGGTTTCTTTTGTCTTTTATCATAGTTAACTGGATATATTTAGGTTATGAGAAGACAGTAAGTAAACTAGTGGCTTAACTGAAGTCCCTAATGGACAATGTTAACATGAATCACAACACTCCCACAGCTGAGCCTGATCCACATATATATATATATATATATATATTATATACACACAGATATATATAATATATATATATAAAGAAGAGCAAATATTGCTCTGACAAATTTCAGTTCAGTGCCTGCGACCGGGCCATCAGGCTAGCATCGTTCATATTGATCCACATGCACACAAATGAGCATGCAAACCAATACAGACACACACTCAGTTACATACACACACACACACACACACACACACACACACACACACACACACACACACACACACACACACACACACACACACACACACACAGTCAGAGCCCTCAGCTTGAATCTCTGCCAGCACAATGCAGCACTGCAGACCTGGGTGTGGCCTCAGCAAAAGGCCCTTCTCATCAGTACTTGTGAATCTGATGCTGATGTGAGGACACTGAAGAATTACTGCACTTACACTTGCACCTGGAATTTTTAAGTGGTTGCTTATATTAGTAGATCGATATTTGTGTTTGGTTGTACAGTTTGCTGCATCATGAATAACTACCCGGTGATCAAACTACAGAAATCCACAGTTAGAAAAGTAAGTGTTCATACTGTCACATCAGTGGTTCATAAAGGCAGCAGGAAAATATCTGAGGCAAATATCTGCAGCTTCAGCCTCCCCCAGATCACAACTCAGAGCAAAGGCCTCTCAAGAGACATGATGAGAGGGCGCTAGGGCTGCAGCTAATGATTATTTTCATTATAGATTCATCTATAGCCATATCCAATCATCTTCTTAAGTATCAGAAAACAGTGAAAAATTCACATCAAATTTGCAAAAGTTCAAGATTTTTTTTCATACTTGCTTAAAAAAAATAACTCAAGAAATTATGCAAATTAAATTGTTGCTGACTAATGATCAATTCTTTGGCTAATTCTTTCAGCAAAGAAGGAAAGATCGTGCTTTCACATGAAATATGATTGAGAGTGATGATTATTCCACACTGCCAGCAGTAAAAACACGTGGGAGGGAAGAGGAAGACAGATTTTTTCTTGTCAGTTTGGACTAACGCAGCGGCTATCTGGTATTAAAGGGGTTTTATTGGCTAGCAACAACATTTACAAGCTCTCACAGTCTGATGATGTAAGAGCTTCCACAGCAAAATCCCTTTACATGCCATGCTCCCACATCCCTGCCCTCTTCACTCAAAGGGTTTATTTTAATGGCTGGGTGGGGATAATGTCAGGTTCGAGTATGAGGCTGTGGACTTCAGAAAGGGGATGAGTGAGTCAGTCACACGCCGGTGGTTTTTACCGGTCACCATGTTTGATTTCTTGATTAGGGGCAAACCTAGGAAATAGAATTTAGATCCTAATGTAAACAGTGGTGGAGTGGAGTTTCTATAGGAGGTGTGTTTTTTTTAAAGTGTGAAACACTTTAGGCTCCAGCTCTGCTCTGGCCTGAGCTGGAACCAGGCATTTCCTCTCCGGTCCAAAACCACTCTGGGCAGCAGCTGCCACACATAACGTACAACATAAAACACTGGGAAGACTTGAAGTAAGCCTAACCATACACCAAGCTTCTAGTTTGTAAACATAACTACAATATAATGCCGTTAAATACATTAGCAGCAACTCATTTGATTACACTGCATGTATATACACAACTACGCTGATGTTTAAGGCCTTTAGATGTTTAGATTCTCACCCATCACTGAATATCAACAACGAAGCGTCGGATCGGCTCCAAATTCATTCTGTTTACTGACATTTAAATAATCAAAATCAAATTAAATGTTGACAAAAATCATTAGCTGCCCTAAAAAATGCATAAAGGAACGCAAGCATGCACATCAGTGATGGAATAGTAATGAAAAAAAATAGGCAACTTAAATAAGAGGTAAAAGCACTTAAATAAATAAATAAATATCTAAATATCAAAAGTGTTTAATATTGGTCTGTTACTAATAATTTCAATGTTACACAGTAGATGCCTTACTCTACATATTGTAGGCTACTTCAGGCTAGTTTAAATTCCAACATGGAAATTTTACTTTGTGAGATTATTACTATAAATACAGTCTATTGTATAAAAACCTTATTCTAACAGTAACAATAAAAATACAGCTAGAGTGAAACGTGCTATACTTCATTGGTCTCCAACGCTTTTAATGATAAACTAAAAGCAAACTTGTTGAAACCAAAGAGAAATAATACTGTCAGTGTTGGAGCTGATTCTGTGGCATTTCAGTCAGAGCTGTGCTTTGAGGATGACGGAAGGTTGAGTGACCCGAGTCAATTTGCCTCCCTGTATAGGATGTGTTTGACAAGCGCTAAGTAAATGTGCTCAGCCATTAGGAAAACACGCCTATCTTTTAGAGCAAACACTAATCCCACTCACTCCAGAAGCCTGTGTCAATACGCAATTTCTCTGTGCCAGCAAGCTGCCTGGATAACCTGCAGCAGCTTTGAATGTAATATCTCCCTCCTGTTACTCTGAGAGAGCAGGGAGCCTTTTTTTAACATCAGCATACAGCTTTACCAAAATAAAAGCGCTTCATTCAAAATCCTACTAAAAAAAGTAAGTAAAGTAAGTAGTAAAGTAAAAAAGTAAGTATTAAAGTATCATCAGCTACATGTAGTCAAAGAATCAAAAGTTAAAGTAGTGGGTTGTGCAGTAAAATGCTCCCTGTGATGGATGTATAATAATATATGACACTGTTCGATTGATAATACTGTGCAAGCAGCATTTTACTGTTGTAGCTCCTCTAAGGGTCGGGCCCGTCCAAAGGGTCACAAGATAAATCTGAGGGGGTGTAGGATGATTAGGAAAGTTCTGCTGCACAGATTTGTGTTCATTCATAGGCTATTGGATAGTTTGAACAGTTATCGACATGAAACATATGAGAAGTTTAGAGGGAAACGTCTTGTTGGTGGAACTGCTAACAACTCAAACATCTGAAATGTGACTGTAAGAGATCACAAAACAAAGAGGTTGAGAACAACTGGTTTAATTTTTTAATACTGCATTGCATTGAATAAGGGTATCATAGGTTTTTTTTCTATTGTAAGATCTTAATCTGAAAAGTAACTTAAGTACTTATTATTAGTATTAGTATGCTAAAGTTAGCACATGTCAACTTTAGTGACATGATTCTGCTGTTTTAACAAGTGAAGCCCTTTTCTAGACTTTTATTATGTCTCTATTCTTTTCTAGATGAAAATAACAGCTTCTGATACGTGGTTCCACACGTCAACTTAAACAGTGTGTAATATATTCTAAGTGGAACAAGCTGCCGAGCACAAACACAATCTAACATCAAGACGTGACTGCAGGAGCGGCCGAGTTGAATGAGATAACTCATGACAATTGTAGGTTACAAAGCAAAAAAAGCGTCTTTTGGATGAAACCTCCTACGCTTTGTACTGCGCACTCACATAGTTGTGTGTGAGTGTGTGTGTGCGTGTGTGTTGTCTCTTGGTGAGTGTGGAGGTGTGCCATGAGGGATGGAGGGTGGATTTATGGAGTGGTGACAGACCTCTGGGCTAGTAGAGAAACCTTAATCCAACTCTTTGCACTCTGGCTGAGTGTCTGTGTGAGCGCAGCATTTACAGCAGCTCGGTACGCTGCAGAGGGAGAGTGTAAAGTATTGTCACAAAACACTTTCCCTACGTCTTAGCTGTAATTCCATACAGCCACAGAGAAAATGAGTCAAAGTTCCTCTCAACACTGCTCTCTCTCTCTCTCTCTCTCAAAAAAAAAACAAAACTGGAGACGATCAGTGTAGAGTGAGAGAAGCAAAAAACAGACCAGACATCAGCAGAAAGGGAGGAAATGCGGGAGGCGCAGAAAGAAGCTTCCCAAATCTGGCTGCCATACAGTGAAATGGAATGTAATAGTGAGGGGGAGTGAAGGGGCGGGGTCACGATGTCCTGGAAAACATGGAGTCCCGTCCCAATTCACTGTGTTCAGACACAAAAACTAGATGAGTGTTGTGACCGACTGTGACTGACACATCTACAGTCTTGTCTCAGATCCAGTCTTAGAGAGATTTCTTTCTTTCTTTCTTTCTCCGAGAGAGAGAAAGAGCAGAAAAGCATTCGTCGATTAATCAAATCGACAGAAATATAGCCGGCAACTCTTCTGACAGCTGATCAATTGTTGTAGTCATCTTTCAAGTAGAACGCCAAATATTCCAACATGTCACTTCTAAGTATTTGCTGCTTTTTCTTTATTGAAGGTGGCATCACAACCTCTCGCCCACAAATATTCACACCATCTCCCATTCATTTCTATTGATCGACAAAATGGACAACTGCAATCTCCAGCAAGCTCCGGTCGACCCGCAGGTCAGAGTCCCCCCCATTTTTCAACTAATTAGCACGGCAGCTAACCATTGTTTTCATTATCAATCAACCATTTTCTTGATTAATCTAGAAAATAATCATGTGGTCCACAGCAGTCGCTCACAACCTTTTCCAACTCCTGGCTCACTTGAAAATTTCAAAAAATGTTGGCGGCTCAAATCTGAGCTCATAGGGGAAACATGTAGGAAGCTCAATGTGTCTACTTTGTTTGGCGAGGGAGAGATCGCCTGTCGAGGCTGTACGATGTGGTCCGGCGGCTGCAACATAAAAGTTCCTACCACTGGCTTATCACAGTGACAGGCCTTAATATGAGAAGAAGAAAAAAAAAAAACTATTAAGGGAGTTTTTAAAGATAATTTTGTTTTAAAACATTTACAACATTTACTTTTGAACGACTTTTAAAATCTGAAGATATCCAACTCATAATTGACGAATGGTTACTGCCAAAAATGGATCAAACAATTAATCAATTATCAAAATAGCTGCAGATTAATTATCTGTCGATTGTTTGATTAATCATTTCTGTTTTTTTAAGGTTTTGAGAAGTTGGTTTGCAAGAACAAGCAAACTCAAAACAAACAAACAAACAAACATCCCCTTGGGCTTTTAGAAATAGTGATTTTTCTCTATTTTCTTACATTTTACAGACAATAGTGTGGGTGAAATGAAAACATCTGTTAGTTACTGCCATGCCCCAAATTACGTGCCTCCAAAATATTTAAATGGGCCATAAAAGATAAACATACAGCCTTGTTTATCTCTGCAGCAACAGGCTGTAACATAACCCTACTGCCCTTTACAATGAAGAAACTCAATATTCAACACAGTCACACTGACAAAATGCAGAAAGAAAGTGTTGTGTTGAAGATAAAAACAGACAGAAATCACAGTTCCACACATGAACTCAGAAACATGGCTGCACACATTGCACTGCAGGACAGAGAGGATTATTCCGCCACAGAAATATAAACCTGCAGTCTCTTCGAGTATTTATAAGCTCAACAGTCTGCTCACACTAACAGTGCAAAGCTGTCGCTAATTGTTATTACAGATCAGTCAGTGCCGGGGCCGGGCTTCAGCTTTCCCAGTTTCTCAAGTTAACACGGCGCCAACTGCACAGAGGACGAGAGCGGACGGACACGGCACAAGTGGAAAAGGAGACGGATCCATTACATGTTAGGACAGTAGAACAGGTTCTGCTCAAGTTTTGTCGGAAATTAGAAACAAAAGCGACAGTTAAACAGGTTTGAGGTATTTAAATGCATATTTATGATCCTGTTACTCATGCGAAAAGGTATCTGGATTATATTTCCCACAGCTGAAAGGTTACTGCAGGTTATCCAGTTAAAAATCATGAGCAGAAATCAGGTCCTCATCTGTTATTTTACACATGATCTTACTGCATTATATTCAAATTATAATAACTCCTTTGAGGTTGACAGCCACCATTTAACTTGTTTAGATTGGTTTGTAAATATGTGTCTTAACTTGGAGAGCTTGGCCTCGGAGCAAACGTCTATTTCAGCCTGGCTTCATGTCAAGTATCACCACATCCAGAGATTTTTCTATCAACAAACCCGAGCTGTGTACCCGACACTGTCAGTACTGTTTGAGTTTTAGCTGCCTGCGCACTTGGTAATGGAGATCATCAATTCATTTATCTGATCATCTAGGCAAACCAGAGAGGAAAAAATGACAGGCTGAAAGAAGGCAGAAGGCTAAAGGAAAAGAAAACTGTAATTCCTTGATTACAGCTGGATTTGCTCATTGGGGTTTTGTTGTGTTGAACTGCCAAAATGTAGACTTTTCATGATTTAAACATGTAATAACTGATTTTATTTTTATTTTTTTGGCCACCTGAGAGCAGTGCGAAAGAGTCCTGAACCCAACTTGTTAGTAAACAGCTGCTTATTTACACAACCATCAGGTACAGGGCAACGTTATCATTCATGTAGAGTCAAGTTTCTGCCCACCTGGCAAATGCAATTTCAATATTCACTCTGTTTTTGTTTCCAGCTCCTGAAGGAAATATCTAATATGCTGATTCTCCACTACGTTCACCGGCTTGTTGCTAACTGTGTTTTAGTTTGCAGAGAGTTTTTTAGAGCTTGTTCACTGAAGACGGCGTCCTACTGAGGCTGAAGCAGACAGTTCGACAGTTAACTGAAACTCACTATAAAGTTCTGTAAAGCCAAGAGCTGCCGATTAGTGTGATAATTCTCTGTAGGTTCATCACTGCGAGCGACTCCTTTCCCATTGTCACATTGTCATTTGGTGCATTGTGATAGGAAAATACTGATTAGACCCACTTAAAGAAAAACAGCCTCATTTGAAGCTTCATGGCATTTTTTTTGTTTAGATAGACCACTCGACCTTTAAAGTGTTTTATTGACCTTTATTGGAATTTAACCTTCAGTTTATCACAAATGTTTCAAGAAAATGTTAAAAAAAACTTTGGAAGTAGATGGCTGCTTTTTTTTGTCATTTTATTTTTTCATGGTCTTTTGAGTCATTTTTATACTTCTGTCCTTTAGACACACACATACAAACACACACACACACACACACTATTACCTGTGTAGTAGAAATCTGTCTCTTGTTATGTTACATACTGTACCTGCACCCAGTGAGGAATATAAGCCACAGTTAACCTTCAACTTCAGCCAACAGATGACTCGCTATATGTGTGTGTGTGTGTGTGTGTGTGTGTGTGTGTGTGTGTGTGTGTGTGTGTGTGTGTGTGTGTGTGTGGTACACTACAGCATGTGTATTGTGACCTCCCGGTCATTAGCCAACACCCGGATCACATTAGTAAAGCTCTGTCCACACAGCTATCCATGCTGGAGCAAAGTCGGAACAGGTGGTCTTATCAGCAACACGCCCCATATGTAGGCCACATGTCAAGCATTACATGGCCAGCGCTAGGCTAACACTGAGCTATGCTGAGGGCAAGACAATGCGGCCAGGTGAGGGGAGTGACTTAGCACAATCACTACACTGAAGCTGAGCCACATGGTCGAGGCAGGAAGGAGGTCAATCCATTTAGTTAGATCTGACACACACAAACATCGGGACTCTGTCCAATCCCGTGCCAATCCAATAATATCCGTCCGCTTCAGGTCCTCCGTCTCACATCACACACAGATGTGTTAAACTGACCGGGTCTCACATATAAAAGTATTTCTCTCAGTCTTTTAAGACTCAAAACATTAAAATAAGATGATGATGAGGTATGCGCATTGGGTGGAATTAAGTGGTTAATTATCTAATCCAAAAAGCATGGCTGCCCGATTGTTTGACTTCACTAAGCTAATAGCAAGTCGCCTCACTTTACTCATCATCAGTGTCGTGTGTGTGTGTGTGTGTGTGTGTGTGTGTGTGTGTGTGTTGAATGCATTTCCTTTCTCATATCACAGTTGCAAAGTAAATTTTTTAAATATTTTTGGGGGGGGGGGGGGGTCGACCCGATAGCCAAATGGTTAGGGTGTATACATCATTAGCGCAGATGCTCTGAGCAGTGAGTCCCTGGTTCGACTCCGGCCAGCCGGACATTTTGCCGCATATCATTCCCCCGTCTCTCTGTCCCTCGATTTCCTGTTTCTCTACACTGTCCTGTCAAATAAGTAAAAAGGTAGAAAATGCCCAAATAGAAAACTAAAAGAAAAAAGAAAAGAGAATAATTTTTTTCTGAATATTTTTGAGACCACTTTTTGCTGCTGCATGGCCGCCGGCAACTTACAACTGATGATGTAATGAGTTATCAAACAAAATTAATTTTCCCCCAATAGCCTGAGACAGTCTAACATTATTTGTATTATGAAACAGCGTGCAGCATCAAAGGACAAAGCTGTCGTGTGTAAAACATAATCCTTTAACGACTGAAGCCCGAGGTCAGTGTTTACTGAGCAGAAGCGGCGATGTCTGAAAGACGGTGGCTGTTAAAAGCTTTATGATAGAGGGGGGAACCATGTCTCCACACTTTCTAAACGGGCCGCAACGCCTCTTCAGAGCCATTGTTCTGGACAGTTAATGAGTCATTCACATCACCACAGGCAACTTTCCCAGAGTGCAGCGAATTATTCTTAGCATGGCAGCGGCACTTATCTTCTGACTGGGATGGGCCAGTGGAGATAGACAGGCTGCTACTGTAGTGATGGGCCAACAGAGGAAGAGAGAGATAGAGGGACAGAGAATAAGGAAGATGATAATGGCACTTGATAATTGCATTTCATTTCCTGAAGTGATAACATATCAGTGGAACAAAAGTCAAATCTTATCTTAGCTAAGACCGTCATGTTTACTCCTGTATGAGCCAGAGGAGAAAATTAAACCCAACTTCCACCAACAAATCTAAGACAAACTACAACGCTCGTGCACGTGGCCAGCTGGGGAGATGCCTCCATGAGCGACGAGCTCCGGGGTGACATCCCTCATGTTTTTCTGCTCCCTTCCAGATGTGTGCGTTCTTCACACTGGGTTTTATTACACCACATCTGGACATATGGGAAGAACAAGATGACCACAAACCACACACACACACACACACACACACACACACACACACACACATGCACACACCACATGAGGACCTCTCATGCAGAAAGGTCACCTGCAAGGATTTATGTAACTCAAGTGAAGAGTGGAGGGTTTGCTCTCAGCATTTATGTAACGGACTTTATTGATACTCAAAATCATGAGGAATCAGCTGGAGGAACAGAGGGGTTAGAGGGGAAGGGGTGGGTTCAGATTTTAACGGATGCTGTCTTTGTAATCACCTCATATAAATAATTTTAATAATAATAATAATAATATATATAATCAAAAGCCAAACGTATCCTTCAGATCATTTACTGAATTTGAAAACGCTCGATGAGAGACATTTCAGAGCATCAACAGAAGACTTTCTGTTGTGAGTCCTCTTCCTCTCTTTCTGCTGTTGCCATCCCCACAGGAGGAGAGCGGAGGGGAGGGGAGGGGAGGGGAGGGGGGTGGACATGACTAAGCATCCACAAAGGGCTTTTAAAACAAGTCCTGAACATCCGCTCCTCCACAAAAATCAGACGAGGGGTTTCTGAGGAGGGATGAGCCAGCTGCAGATGGACACAGTCACGGCAACAGAGGGGAGGACGGAGGAGTGTGTGTTTCTCACTGTGTGTGTGTTTGTCATCTGAGAGAAACAGAGGACACAGAAGACACTTTCTTTTCTCTGGCTCCGACTAACAATTATTTTAATCATCAATTTATTTATTTTTTATATTTAATTAATCATTTGATCCATAAAAATAGTCAAAAATTGTGACAAATGTCCATCAAAACAACAAAGCCAGAATCTACATATTTTAATGTCTTCTTTTGTCCAACCATCGGTCCACAAGCGAAAATTATTTAGCAAATATTTCCCAAGAAGAATCTGAACCTGTGAATTTTGGCATTTTTGCTACTATTAATCAATTATTAAAATGGCTGCTGATTAGTTTCCCCATCAATTGACCAAAACAGCAATCACCTAATAGTTTCAGCTCTTCATGACTGAATAAAACTAGACTTCTCATTAGAAAACATAAAATCTGGGAAAAAAAAATAAAGCTATACAGTAATTGAAGGTATTAATAACACAGATGTGCTCGAAAGTCATTCGTTTTAAAGAGTCCGCATCATGAATTTTACGTCACACAGAATAAAGCCTTTTCTGTTCATCTCATTTCTACACAATGCCCTGGTGCAGGTGTTGTCAGGGCAGTGGGGCAGCTGGTCAAGTCTGACAGCAAGTGCTGTGTGTGTGAAAGTGTGTGTGGGTGTGTGTGTGTGTGTGTGTGTGTGTGATGCTGATGAGGCACCTGCAAACTCCAGCACAAAGAAAGAGCCTGTGAGAGGACATCTGTTGCTGACGACCGACTCAGAAAGTGCAATGAGAGACACGAGTCACAGTGGACAAGGCTACAGATCCTGACAGACACTTTACTTTGTTGGCCATAAAAATATATCAGCAACTAGTGATCATTCTCATTAATGATTTTCAATTAATCATTTACAAAAATTACATCACAACCTCCCAGGGCCAAAGGTGACATCTTCATGTGTCTCAGTTTGTGCAACCAGAAGACATTCAGCTTACAGTGATATGTGACAAAGAAAAACAGCAGACGCTCTCGTCTTTTTGACTGAACTTTTCAGTTATGGCCAAAAACGTGTTTTGCCGAGTCACAGTGACTTTTGACCACCAAAGTCCAAGTCGGTGTTTGAGCCAAAGTTGGTGTTCCTGAGACAAGAAAGTGTCTGTGGTGGGAACATCTGTTGTTGAAGACTGACTAGTTCACTCACAATGAGAGCCACGTGACTGTCATTACACTTTGATTAACACACTATCAGAATAGCAGCTGATTCATTTTCTGTCAGCAGACTAAGTGATTAACTGATTCATCGTTTTGAAACAGATGTGCTGTCGCCATGACGACTGTGACAGATTGTGATAGTTATCCTTTTTCTTAACCTCAACAAAATCTGGCAATGCTGAGAATTTCATACACAAGTTATGAATGTAGTATACAAGTGAAAATAACTTCTATTACCACTTTACCAGCACAGTGAAAATAAAACGTCGACCCGTGATTATGTCGACTTGTTTTGACGGACAACACAACACAGACTACAAACTACTCAGCTGAGCCAAGAGAATATCTGCTCTGACCCTTTGAGACTGATGTGTCTCCACTAAATCTCTCTGTAACCTCTGACCTCAAGCTGTTACAGTCAGAGTAAGAAGCTGTATCAACACTACCCTCTGCTTGATAGTTTTTCTTTCCCTCTGTACAGATGGGTTGACAAAGCAGGAATAGTATGTGCTCCTCTCTCCCAGCCAGTGGTACCCGTCCTCACGTCTACAGTTTCAGAGGAAAATAGGAGCTTGGCACCAGGGTGGCGAGATAAACAAACAGTGAAAAGTAGCAGCTGGAGCTGTTGGCATTCTTCATCTTCAGCTGAGTAAAACATTGTTAACACTGGCTTTTACACAGTCTGCAGTTGTTGCTTGTGGGGTATCATGTATTAAATTTGAATAGATGAAACTAGCGCAAGTAAAACTTTGACATGGACCGAAAGAGGAACACCTGCTTCAAAGAATTTAACTCACGGCTTTACTTTGACAGAAACCCAGAAAGGATGTGGAGAGAGACAGAGTTGCCATCTCCCGTTTTGCTACTAAATCCGCTTTTGCTTTAACCGTCAGCGTTGCTATATTTTGAATAAGCCGTTTAATCACATCACATTAAATGAGAAAAGTACTTTGAAATATTCCTAAACTCAGCTACAAAAGTGGACAAAACACTGAACTTCAGCTAATTTCACTTGGGTTTTGTAACGTCTCATTTGTGAACACGTAACCACAGCAGCCTTAACACACACTCTCGTATCAATAACGACTAAAAATACAGAGTTTCCCACGACATCAAACTCTTGAACTCACAAAAGCCAAAGTCCAGTAATGTTTGTTCTACTGGCTACTTCCAGCATTGAAGGTGAGTAAAGGAGCGAGTGACTCATTCATTTCCTGTGATATGTTTTTATGAGTCTGACTTATGACAACTATGGGGGTTGTGGAGAGCAGAGGAAGGACATGGTCATCTGGACATGGTAAGGAGCATATATCAATGCAAATATTGTATAAACTCCCACAAGCTTCACCACAGAGAAATAGAAAATTATTTTTTGTTTGTCTGTCTTTCTGTCTGTCAGAGACACAGAGAGTTCCACTCTGAGTTTATATAAGGACAGTATTTTTCTCAGTATTTCTGTTTTTAGAGGCCTTTAACAAACCAAACGTCATTTCCCATTAGCCCTGGATTAAACCTTCAACAAAAGAGGTTTGGACATGTTCAGGTCAGAGAGGAGTGAACGGTTTTTTTAACAGAGATTACAGCTAAAAAGCTTGAAAAATGACTTTACAAGAGAGTGTTGGGGAATTTTATGGATGTGCGATGACAAGGACGTAGATACCTGCAAATTTTTATGGGAACTGTATTTTGACAGAGCGCTCACAAAGTACAGTTTCAGCTTCCTAATAGCAAGTCCTGTAGTGGATGTCAATGTGTCTTTGAATGGGAAAAGTAAACAGCAGGATTACACATATTTGAAAGATGAATGAAAGAAACGCTGATAGAGCGATTGCACTGAGCAACAGAAACTAGTGAAACAGAGGCTAGCCCGGATGCGAGGTCAGTACTTCAGCTTAACCAACAAGTGCGAGAAAACAAACAAGAGAGTTAATAAAACTGATAACAGTTAAATCAAGAGCTGTGTTCATGACAGAACAGCCTTCCCTCGATCATCTGGGACAACCCTAAGCAAAGAACTCTAACCGTATGGCCTGATATTACGTAATCGTCTAACCAAGGTGAGGAGCCAAATAATGTAACTACACGACTAACCTCAAGTAGCTAAACGAAGAAAAAAAAATCCTGTGGTAAACTACTTGTGTAACTTTCTGTTTGTGTTTTTTTACTCCATACTGTTCATGACTTTACTAGCACAGATAACCTGGCACCTGAGACTCGCACCTTGCATGTTACTCAACCGGGGAATGCAGCCTATAGGCCGAGCCCACTGTGTAAGCATTCACTCTTTACCCTGGTTTCACCTCAATAAAACACACAGCGCTGTAACTTTACACTCAACCAAGGAACACTGTGCACACTCAATCATTCCCTGTCTCTCTCTCATCTCGGCTTCTTTTTTCCTTCTATCCCAGCCTGAGGAAAACAACACTTTCAGGGCACAGTAAATCTCGCATGACCCCGCCCGGTTGGGGGAGATCCCGTAATACACACTAATCCTGCTCAGTGTTAGTGGGGGCTCTAGGGAGATGGTATTAAATGTGCAAGTGTGTGTGCCTTTCTGCGCGAGTGTGCGTGAGCGCATTGAGGTAGCAGCGAAGGCGATGCTGAGAGGTGAAACTGCTGACCTGGGTTGACTCACACTGGGAGTGTTTCTGTTGGCCGAGAGCACAGAGGAGCACAACAGGAGCTCCGGCGCTCACCGGGCCAACAAGGTCTGCAGGTCCCTTACATGAACAAATTATGAATTATGAAGGGGGAAAAAAACTGCAGATTCATTGCACATTATGAAAGTACTGCAGGAAAAAGCTTTTTTTTTTAACCATTCTTTGTTTTCACTCACTAGTTAGATTCACATTTAAATGTAACACAATTTTAACTGAATTTCGAGAAAATTAATTCCTGTCTCCCTCCACTGCCCCTACGTGAATATTAGGAGTAGGTTTGTCGAGATAAACAGTTGGTGTTTGTGCTAATTTTTCCAACCTGGTGCCATCAAACCACCACAAAGGAAGAGGGCGCAGCGCTGAGCGTCCTCTTCCTCCAAATGTGAAAAACAATAATATGGTGTTTCTCTTAATTTCATGTATTCGAAGGTTACAACCTCCTCACGATTTAAGTCTGTTATTGCACTTTGGTTCATTTTGCTTTCATCAATACACAAACTTTTCCACCTAAACCAAGATTAAAAGCATTTTTTGTGATATCTGACATTTTGACTTCAGGAAAACTCTAAAAACTCCATAATGCCGAATCCTAAAAATAAAATAAAAAACTCAAACTTTACAACAAAAAAGCTTACAAGTAGCTTCCTGAAATCTAAGTCCAACATTAACTCTCTTTTAAGCTGTGTTTCGGTCTCCACCAACTCCTTCAATGTCCTTCCAATGTACAGTCTGTATTCATCACTAAATACTGGCTAAATGTAATGATAGGGCAGATCAAAGTCTAGCTTACATGTCTCTGTGTCAGTAAAAGTAAAATTTATGTGTGTTCAAACATGAAAGTGGGTGTTTGCATATCATTTGATAGGAGCAGCAGCAGCAGCAGCAGCAGCAGTTCCTCCAACATCCCACCAGCACACACACCATTAGCTGTGCTCCTGCACTTTAATGCCGTGTGACACCTCCCTGGTCTTGGAAAGCAGATCGTGATGATGCACTGTCAGAGTGAGCAGCGCGCGGTAACCTCATACTCTCCCTCTTGACCCAGGGGAGAACGGGAGACAGCTGAGCTCATATTAAGCTGTCACTTGGCTCACATGTAAAAACAAATGACCGTGCTTCCTGTGAGAAGTCTTTGTTTCCATCAGTGTCAACAGTAATGTTGAACCAAGCCTGGTTCCTTCCTAAAATAGCATTACAGCCTTGCATCAGTATCATGAAATGACCTGAATTCAAATCCTCATTTGTTATATTCCATTACAAATCTCTACATTAAATAAATTTGCTGATTACAGTTTATCCTGTTGTATTTTTTTGGCAATTTTTCTTTTACTTTTATTTTATTTTTACACCAAAGACTCGATAAAGTACATTAATCAATAATAAGAATAGTCATCACAAGCCAGAGACAAGGCGTTCTGTAGGACTTCATCTCACAGAGACAAGACTCACTGTTTTCTGCACGAACCTGTCATTACTGATGAGCACTGTTGGACACATGGAGATCAAGCAGAGAGGCACACAGCAAATGTGCTTTAATAGTAATGCTGCACTCACAGCTCTTCTCCAGAGGTGAGGTGTCTGTCATCCATTGCTATGCAGCCAGTGTCAGTCTCCCTCATCAGTATGCGTGTTCAGGCAGCAGGTTGCTTTAAAATATAATCCTAGTGTTTACTGTATAGGGGGAAAGTAACACACATGTTCCACGTTGGCAATCGAGACAAAAGAAGATTAAGACTACCCAAACAATTACAAACCGTAAATTCCAACGTGGAAATATGTAGTCACAGGAATTTAAGGTTTAACGTCGATTTCATTCATATCTGGGAGGAGAAGGAAAACAACGTCAGGAATGACAGACGGCAGATAAGAGCTCAACCAACAATCGGTGAAGTATTTCTCGTATTTCACGTATGCTTGTGTTCGTCTTCATTCTGCGGGGTCAATTCAAGTCCAAAGGTGTTGAAGATAAGATTACTAAAACCAGTCAACTCCCCTTCACACTCTTACCCCAAAAGAATTGAAGCATCTCTCACATCTCAAATTGCCTTAATTTAGAAAATAACCATGTTGAACCAAAGCGCTGTAACTTCCTGTATATCTAACCAGCACCACATGCCCTTATGGTTTATGTTTCCATCTCAGTCAAGCTGAGTTTTATTAACTGGAGCACTTGAGCGACAGGACTTGTCAGGATCTTAACACGTAACTGCAGCTGTTGGCTGGTTTCCAAAAACCAAAACCTCTCGTAAGTGATATCCTCTATCAAGAGCGTCTCTTTATACGCTTCAAGTCTCAGGGTGAGTTTGCCCGGTGACTGACAGCGAGTAGAAAACATCTGCGTGTCTGCTTTGCTTTGCTTTCGTATTGTTTACATGACATTGTCCCGGTCTTTGATATCCGTAATTTCTGAAGGATGAACTCGCCCAGTCACTCATGCCCTGAAGTGTAAACTAAATTACACCCCATGTCACTGCCATTAAGCAAGGAACTAAACCCTTGGTTAAGTTAAGTGGCTCAGTGAACAACAGTAAACTACTCTTTTCATACTGGGTGTTACTGAGGTGTACACACAGGTGAACATAAGCATGAAAGCTCCTCAAACCTTTGATGGATATTTACTATAAGATCGTAAAATCATCTGCTTTACCTCAAAATGTCTTGTCAAAACCAAACAGGATGTCTAACCATGATGGCCGAAACATCCTCCAGACAATTTCCTAAAACTACTAGAAATACTAGTCATACTATATTGAAGTGGCATGCCCAAGTCTGTCACACAATCCATGCAATATCCACAAAAGCATCTGATGAGTTCAACACAAAGGGAACAAAACATTTCCTTACACTGTATTATCTCCAAATCATGTAAGATGATCTTTAATTAGGATCTTCTCTCTTTTCTTTAAAAAGGGATAATCCACGGATTTAGAATTGCAAACAAAGAATAGCTTTGACAACATGATCAGAATTGTTGCAGCAGAACCAGAGATATCAAACTTAGTGGCTACATTACCCACAATGCAACTCAACTTGTAAAAGATTCGGGTGTGTTATGCTAGTAGCAGCTAATGCAGCCTCAAGGCTATAGCCCTTGAACGTGGGACAAGATAACATCAAACCAGTGCGGTTTGGCAGTATTTTGATGTAGAAAATGAAAATAAAGTTGTATGTAGCCTGTGTCAGAATAAACTGGTGTATAACCACTCGCCTGGAGCAATGCATATCCACATTCAGCACAGTCATGTGGACGTTAACCTGCAAGGTAAGAAGGCTGCTTGTACTAGCACTGCTAATGTTAGCCACACTAGGCAAACCAATATGACACTGTTTACCTGCAGACGTTGTATTTTGACTGTTTTCTGAGTGTTTTCTTACTTTGAGTTGTCTATTCAAATTTAAATTTAAATTTTGTTGCCAGGGAAATAAGGCGTCAGGAATGTCCCTGCTTCAGGCCCAACCAACACTGACTCAAGTGACATTACTTGAGGGGCCACAAAAGCTCCTGTCAGAGGTCAAGTTTAAATTCAAAGCTCTTCAACTTGAAGTTGAAAGAACTTAAACTCCAGCGGAGGTCAATACTTTTACTGTCACCTGGACACTGAACAACTTGTCAATGACAAAATCCTGTAATGAAATATAACTAAACACAATTAAAGGAAGAGATTAAAATCCACAGAATATACTAAAAATGGCTTAAAAATATCATTCCACCATTGCTGCTTGTCTACTTTCCTGAATGAAGAGCTTTACGAAAATTAAGTATGTCCATGATGTAATGTTGGCTGCCGCTCTCTCCCTCCTCTCCCCTATCTCTCTCTGCAGTAGCGCCGCAGCTTTAGACTTGGCATCAATCACCAGGAGGCAGATACGCAATCTTGCTGTGCAAACAATTAAAGGCTGCTCCTCTGCACTCAAAACTACTCACTCGTGTTGCCGTGTCGAGGATTAATCCAACATGCTTACACATTAACCCCGGAGACACATCACTGAATGGCATTCCTGAGAACTGTGTTTGCTAAACGGAGGGCAATAAAACGCGGTGTGGAGCTACTTGTTCTCTCGCTTCTTACCTTTGAACTTGGCTTGTGAGCTGCCATTTTCAACTTGACATTGATGCTAACAACATTGGAAGGATTAGCTTTCGTACTGTGATTAACCATCAAAAACCATACCATAAATTATTTGGCTGATAGATAATGAACACAATTATAAAGATGAGGAAATAGGACGAGGACATGTGTGTATTGTAACTGCCCTGTTCTTTGTAAGTGTATCAAGTGTGAACAGCTGGTGGTCAGGTGACGACACAGTTAGTGATACCACCCCCTTTTAAAATACAACTCTCTTGACAATATATAACCTGTAGTTGCCTTCTTGAGTGGCAGCATTGTGTATACAGTTGAAGGGTGTTGTGCAACCTTTAGGTATTCAGTTGATGTTGAAGACGTGTAAAAAAAAAAAAAAAAATGCGCGGTTGTGAGCTTGTCAAAGACTCTTGACTGCTCTGCATTCAAGCAACAGGTCCCTGAAGAAAAAAAAAGAATATGAGTGGAATGTCTTGAGTGATATGAAAACAACCAGCTTCCTTCACAACCTTCAGCTGGGCCTCCACAACGTCTGCCGTGAGACAATCTTTCCAGTGTGGAGGGGAAAAAAAATGGTCATAATCACAAAAAACAAGAATCTGCAACTTCAACCACTGATAGGCCACTGGCTGTTTGCAGATAGAGAGCTCCACTGTGCACGACATAATCCCCACACAGCTGGACTGAAAGTGCAATAAACCTCTGAATGGGGGCAGACACAACTCAGGGCCAACCATAGAGGCAGTTGTGGCTAATGCAGTGTTGTGTAACTAACATTAAAAGCCACACAAAAGCAGGAATCAGTCCTTTTACACAGTAGAGACTGTGAATGCAGAATAAAGATCTCACACTGAACATATCAGCCCACACATATTGGCGTAACCGGGATATCTACAGATGTTAGTCTCACTTCGAGGGTGAGGGGATCTCTGTGCAAGAAAGGACCTGGAGTGATGAGCTCTGAACTATGTGGTTTTTATATAACAAGAGCTTTTCAATAAGAGCTTTCACTAACTTTTCAACATTAATGCAAACAATAAATTTTTTTTTTTTATTGAAACCCAGAGTGCTAGATGTTTTTTCTTACCTCTAGTACTGGCCCCGCTCCCAAGATGATCTGCTCCACTCCACTGGCGAAACCCTTCTGGCTGAGAGCAGTCAGATGATGAATGAGGAAGTTTGTGCTCTGCGTCTTCCCAGAGCCGCTCTCCCCAGATATAACAATGCACTGATTCCTCTGTCTCTGCAGCATGGTGTGGTAAGCCACATCCGCCACGGCGTAAATATGCGGCTCCAAATCTCCCAACGTATGATTATCATACAACTTCACATACTTGGGGTTGTAGATGGGCAGGAACTTGAAGGGGTTAATGACGATGAGGATGCTCCCGACGTAAGTGTAGATCCTTTCCTGGCGGAAACGCGAGCGCAGGTTGTCCAGCAGCGAGCGCTCGTTGAGCTCCGGCAGGCGGCACAGATCTGCGTGGTTGCCCTGAGATTCAGGCTGTGGCAGCAGTCCACGCTCCACCATGCGCCTGCGCTCCTCTGTGACCTGCAGCCACATCTGGAGGCTGCCGCCATAGTGAATCGAGCCATCTAGGTTCTTCTGTCTTAGGAGGAAGCGGTAATCCTCGCCACCAGACAGCGGGCGGTGCTCTAGTGCCACACGGGGCCAGAGCATCATCCTCTGCACAGGACAGTCGCTGGGGTTCAGGATCCATTCCTCCCCACCAAACTCCTTCACCTCAGCTAGAACATAACACTTGGTGCGGTCCAGCTGGAGGCGTTCAATGACATGTTCGATGGCCTCAGCAGCTGTGGTGGTCTTGCGGGCACTGATCGGGCAGTAGATGGTGCCCTCGGCCAGGGCGCCTGGGTAGATGCGCACGGTGAACTCTGAGTTCTCGAAGCGCTGCCGTCGGCCCAGGGTGCCCACACCACCAACGCCACCAACGCCATCACGAGCACTCATGGCGGAGCAGGAGTTCCCATTAGCAGCAGCCCGGCACTGGCACGTCCTTCACTGGGCTGGAGGGGCCACCAGTTCAAGACATTACCACTGCAAAAGAGAAGGACAACAAAAATTACTCAATACTGTATGACAAAAAACACATAACTCAAAATGATCTTTATAGACTGTTTGGTCTATAAAACAGTGAAGAATACCCTTTAGAATTTCCTGAAACCCAAGTTGATGTCTCCAAATATCTTTTTGTGTCCAGCCAACAATTCAAAAATCCAAAAATCACTAATCTACTATCACATAAGTCAAAGAAAAACAGTCAATCCTCAAAATTAATTAGTTGGAACTGGGGACTATTAGGTAATTTTTCTTGAACGAGTATCAAATTATCAGTATAGCTGCTGATTAATTTTCTCTTGATTGACTGATCGATTAGTCAATTGACTGTTTCAACTCTAAAATCTCTGATCTGAACCTGAAATTAATAAATGAAACTTCTACTATCTATCTAACTGATCTTGGACCAAGCATTTCAACAGAGCCATCTGCGATCTGCCAGATTACGAAATTCGTCTGATTATGACACAGACCTCATATGCTATTACGTAATCTACTAAAGGGACAAATTATTTTGCTGGAACCCGACATGCATACTCATAAAGGATAAAGGATAAGTCATCAGGATCTACAGGATTACCATTAACACACATACACACTCCCAAGCACACACATAAGCTCTCGCAAACACCAAGACCAACAGCTGCCTCTGTCCTCTTCACTGAATACACAATCAAGCCATTCACAAGTTCCCTCTTCAATACACGGCATCGGGACATCATGGGATGAGTGGAGGCCACAGATACAGAAATAGAGAGAGGACGGGTTTAATGACTTAGCTGCTGACAAAAACTCTGCTGCTCTGTCAAGAGGATTTGGACTCTTCTGTAGCACAAACACTCGATAAACTACATCTGAATGAAGCAAATCGCCGTCTTTAAAATGAAACAATGATAACCAATATATTCAGCACAGCAAGGGATGAAGGCGGCGGTAAGGGTGCCATTCGAGCTATGTGCACTCTATGTGCATTATCTGCAAAACTGCAAATTAAAAAGCTTTTAAACTCAACCATATATCCAAGTCATGTCTCTTAAAAAGCCGAGGTGGAGCAGCGCAGCTCTTTGACTGCATGATGTGTAGAAAGTAGTATAGGCTCTGGCTGCGAGTCAACGAAGCCCCGTATTGCTTTTAAAAGGAATCACATTTGGTGAAAGGGCCGAAATATAAGTCTTGTTCAGTGTTTACATAAACCAAAAAGATGTTGTCAACCATAGATGAAGCCTGCAATGCAGTAGCTGACATATTTGTCCTTTTGCCGAACTCAGGTAGCATTGCAGTCTCGTGTATCATCAGTCTGAAATGCTCAGTGCATTCCAGGAGTCATTATGCGACATGCTGTACCCACTTCCCTTCAGTCCGACTCATCGACTCCTGCTTCAGATACTGATTTTCAAAGCAGCACAGGAATGGAGGGCGGGAATGGGCTTCGACTTGTTGCCATCAGCTGTGGCTTTTTCATGCGGGTACAGAAAGGAATGCCGTACCGTGGCACTTAAGTTGCCACTATTAATCAAAGTGAAACACGTGTTGTGGCTGTGGCTGCTGAATTAGGTTCTAAGGGAGTCTACTACACCTCTCTCCTGTCACTGCAGTCCATGCAGCTAACCCACCACCGCACCACCTCCCTGCCTACATTCGTCATTTCTGAACTTGTTGAACCGAAATAAATAAGTCATATTTTCCAAAAAAGAAAAGAAAAAAAGAAATGCCAACAACAATTATCAAAATCCGGATAAGCGGGAGACGACGAACGAACGAATTATCAAAATGGGTGCCAATTCATTTTTCTATCAATCAACCGATTCCTTAATTGACTAGTACTGCTTACATACTTCCTGAACAGCATGTAGCAATACACAGCAGGAAGAAAGTGAAAACAGGAAATGGAACAGGGACACATGTAGTTGGTGCACGCAGTGGAGTACAAAGGATTTCAGCAGGAAAATGATACAATGCTGCACCCCTGCCTGGTCATTTCCTGTCGCCCCATATCCAACCTCTCATGCCACGTGTCGCCTCAGCAACTTTGATATAACCATGTGCCACACAAACACATGCACACAAGACCTCCCCCCTTTCCAAATACAGACACACACACACCCATATGTGAGACACAGGAAAACACGCATGCATCACCTTTTTTACCCTGACACAAAGCATTCAATCGAGCTGATACCATACACATATCCACTGGCAGGTATTCACAGAGTGTGATGAATGTATTTCCTGCTTGTGTGATTGTACCGTGTGTGTGTGTGTGTGTGTGTGTGTGTACTGAGCACTCAGTTCGGGCCTGGCGCCTGGAACAGATGGTCAGCTCGCTGCTTAAAGGATAGGGAGGGGAGATTTAGGGTTGAGGCAGTGCTAGACAGCACAGGGCCATGCTGGCTGCCTCTCTGTTAACCATCACATGAAGACAATCAACTAATGGACATCTCCTCCGGGAAAACACAAGCAAATCTTACCAATCACAGCCTATCTCCCAATAGCAACTATCTCCATTGCTATCTTGCTTCTTTTTTTTTTTTTTTTAGAGAGACAACTGCATTAACCTCAGTCTGGGATGGATCAATGTGACATGAGGGAGGTCCTGCTCAGATTGGGGAATGGGGTGATGTGACAATTGTCAGATACATGAATTATCCATGATGAATTAATCACTGAAGAAAAATTGCAATGACAGCTTTATACAATTCACTGTGTTATTCCAGCAATGCAAAAACAATGACAGAGTAACTGCAAAGTAACTGCTCTTGTTCACTCAACCTGTCATTATTCAGCAATTTGCCACACTGAATTCAAAAGATTATGTTTTATCTTTTAGATTTTATGTGGTGAATTGCAAATTTCACAATGATTACACGCTATTTTTTAAAAGACATGAATGAGATGAGACTGAGTATTCAGGGCACTTAGAGCCTGAGCAATTTTGGTATCAACAAGTGCTGTGACCTACAAATGCAGATCATCTGTTCTGATAATGCCGATTATCTGTATTATGGTCTTCTAACAACACACAAACAAACCAGTGTTTTCAGACCAAGTTTTTATATAATCTGTCATGATAAATATTTGGTGCAACAGCTTTGCAATGGATAATGTTACAAGGAAGGAATGGCAAGAGCAGCAGCAGCAGCAGCCACGGTGAGCTGGTTAACTACGTTCAACAGGTGTTAACGCCATTTTAATCACAAAGGGCGGATGCTTTTATCTTATTTTATTTCACTTTAACAAGAAGGCTGAAGGTGTCTTCTGGAGATTACCCTGTGGGCAGCCATAAACATGGAGGAGGGGTGGCGGTCGGGTAGTTGCAATGACAGGAGTAGATTCCTTTAGAAGCTAAGGTGTGTTTTCATTTCACTTATACCCCCCTGGACGTTGATCTTAAAGCAAAAGAGTGTATGTTTACGGACATGAATATAAGCAGAGCCGATTATTGCTCTGAAATGGGAACAGGTGATGAACAAAACATCGGTGCCTGGGTTAAAAATGCATCACACTGTGTTAAATTGGAAACAATAACTTTTTCTTTCGTTTATATTAGTGACAGTGAACTGTTTCCTTTTGTCTGCTGTTTGTATGTGCACAGATATATGATGGAAATGTACATTTGTTGAAAATATTGATAAAAAAAAAGAAAATCCTCAATTATGAGAAGAAGGGCCCCTGGGCAGAGACACATAAAAGACCCCCAACCCCTCCTACATAGGACCCCCAGACTAAGAGGTACAAAATTACTGCTACAAATGACTACTTCGTTATGGTTATTTTGTGTCTCTTTGTGGTTGTTTTGTGTCTCTTTGTAGTTGTTTTGTGTCTGATTGTAGTTGTTTTGTGTCTCTTTGTAGTTGTTTTGTGTCTGATTGTAGTTGTTTTGTGTCTGTTTGTAGTTGTTTTGTGTCTCACCTTTATCACTTACAAACCACAAATGTTAAAAGTCACTTCATAGAGAGGCTCTGGTGAACGGGCCCCAAGAGTTTTACGGGGCCACTGGTCCTGTAATCTGCAGACACATTCAGTAATACCTCCATGGCGCGGCGGGCAACTTAGTTTAACTATCCTTCAGTTAGGATGATCAGTGATTTACAGCAAAGCATATTAACAAGTGAGAGATGAAGCCTCAGTACAATGGCAAAATTAAGAGAATTAGAAACTGCAACACAAGTTTCATTATTGTTAAACCAACAATCCAACATGTGATCAAAGAAAGTAAATACCCTTCACCATGTTGTTCCTGCTGAAATAAAAACCCTTTGTGTGTTCATATCAGGGGTAAGGATCCTGGTTGTTGGCCGTCCACACGGTGCAGTTATCCCAGCATAAATCTGGATACTGAAATCAACCACACGAACGGAGCTGTCGTCCCAAAGGATGATTAAAAAACTGCCACACCAACTGTCATATTTTCAATCGAATTCTTGTTTTCAATCGACAATGATTAATTAATAACAATGAATCATTAGCATCCCTAGCTGGGAATGATGCTCCTTTATCTTTCGAGATAACATACTGTACATACTATTCATTCTCCAGATCAACACAAAACGAAAAAAGCTCCCTGTGAAAGGCAAACTGTGATACTTGTGAACATAATCAGAATGGTTGCACTTTTTTCAGCTAGATAAAGTCGGTGTTCCCACACACACACACACACACACACACACACACACACACACACACACACACACACACACACACATATTCGGCACAGACGCACTTTCACACCCTGCACTGACGGTATCGCTCACATTCTGTAGAGACGACCTTCTCAAAGTAACAAACACGCAGCTACTCTGCTGCTCAGAGGGAAAACGCCTGAAGACAAAGAGGCAGAAATCAACACACTGAGAGAAGAGGAAGAGAAAATGTCTGAAGCATGATGGCATTTCACCTGAGCGTCACGCCTGTGTGCCTGCATGGTAACTTAGGGAAAAAAAAAAAAGGTTTGATGTAGATAAGCCAGAGGTTTGTGCCCTGGAGGAAGTTACAAAGCAGATGGAGCACAGCTGGAGGAAAAATGCAGTGGCCTCTTCTCGTCTCTGTTCTCCTCAAATGACTGAACCAGAAACAGATCTGGTTACATCACCTGAATGGTTGGAGATTAGGAATCACAGTCAAGTAATCTGACCTGGAATCTGTGTGTGGAAACGTTTCCCAAGACACAGCAGCTCAGGATAAACCCAGTCAACGGAGACATCCACAAACAGCAAAGTTAGAATTCATACGCAAATTCTGAATATGCAAAAGATATTCATTCTAGCTTTGAGCTTTTTTTTTTTTTTAATAAATCAAATTTAGGGCCAGATGTTATCCGAGTTCACAAAAGTTAAGATTAATGTTGGAAGTTATCTGCACTTGAATCAGTGGCGTAACACAGCCTGCAGCTTGAGTGAAACACAAAATACAAAAAGACAAAGGAAGGAATACTAAACAATAAGGAAATACAAAAAAGTGTCCCACTCAATTTGAAATGCAGAGGATTCAATAAAACTTTGATTTTATTTTTCTCAAAACATTTGAATGGTGCCCTGTTTTTAACTAATAACATATTTTTAGTTAAAGGTGATTTGTGAAAGATTTACCCAAGATGCCTGAAAATGGACGTATTTCATTAACAGATACTGAATAATTAGAAGAAAATTATACAATTTGCACTCTCTGAAATCTGAACATTGTCTGGGAGATGCCTGTGTGGAGGACAGGAAACCAAGGAGAGGTTCAACCACGTGAGTCAGACTCTTCAATGGCTGCCATTGTTACAGAGGAGTGAAGGATCAAGTTTGGTTAGCTTTCTACGATGTGAAGTCACTTTTTCTGAAAGGCTGTGCTTCTGTGTGTGTGTGTGTGTGTGTGTGTGTGTGTGTGTGTGTGTGTGTGTGTGTGTGTGTGTGTGTGTGTCACGGTCATCAGGGCTCAGCACATGTTTTCAAAGCTCATAATGTTGTGGTGGCTCTTTATTATACCTTTAGCCGATTGGGAATCTGCATTACACTAAGGTGTGTGAGTTGGCACTGGACTGTGAACTCTCACATCTAGTCTGCACATTTTTGTGGGATCATTTGTGAACCTGACAGCTCCATGGTGCCAAATTTAGCTGCTATGTTTATTAGCTACATGTCACAGGACCACACTGCTAGTTTCTCACTATTGTGCCTCTGTTTTCTGTCAATGACAGAAATGAGTTTGCAATCAAGTGTTGCTAAAAAGCTTTAGCTCACATCTTTGACCACTGTTAGGCTAAAGGTTGATAACTCTAACTGTAAACTCATCACTTTTTTATTTGAAAGCCATCGTTGTCTTTATAATAAATGAGGTTATAATACATCCTCTGAGCAGCGCTACGTCTTCAGGGCAGACTGGAGGCTACAGTAAGCTGCTATCGGAAAGTGACGAGATGGGCCGAAGCTAGCTGGTTAGCATGCTAAGTTCAATAGAAGAAAAGACGTGAGAGAGAGACAAAGCGTTAACATTGGCGTTGCTTTCCACCTTTGGTGAGTAAAGGAATGAAGTTTGATGTTGAACTCTCAACGTTTCTTCTAGGTAAGTTACCAGCTGTTAATGCTAACGTTAGTTTTGTAGCATTAACAAAACTTACAAATAGTAATTTTAACCATCTTCTTCATCTTTGGCACTGTCCACACACAGCTTAACATTCAAGTCAAATTCACAAACATGTTTCAATTATGTCTGTGGAGTTTAAGGTGTAAAGTCTACACAAACAAGAATATGTTTTGGTTTTTACAACGAAAACAAACTGTCTTGTGAGATACAGACGATAATTTCATGTTATGTTATAATGCAGGACTATTATTTGGATGCTTCATATATTATACTATATATATTATTCAACCCTTAAATTCAGATAAAACAATGCATCCTTCATCCGCTGGTCAGAGCTACAGGTACAAGAGATGTGTCATCTTGTATTTACTATGTTTATAACAGTTTTATTCAGTTATGTTTGCAATATTATTTCTATTACTTTACAGTTATCATGTAAAGTAATTATTATTTGCCCGGGAGGTAATGATTTTAAACCCCGGCTGTTTTTGTGTCTGTCAGCATAAAAAATTGAAAAATTGAATTTGATGAACAATTTGAATTTGTACGAAATAATACAGTGACAAGAAAAAATATGTGAAGCCTTTGGAATAACCTGGTTTTCTGCATTGATTGGTCATAAGATGTGATCAGGCCTTATTGATCTTATTGAATACAGCTTTTAAACAACACAGTGTTGGTGTAAAAAGTAAGTGAATCCATAGAGTAATAATACCGTACTATAAAAACTAGATACTCTGTTGCTGTCTAAGTCTGTTCTGTGAATACCTTTTTATTAGGACAATACTTTCTAATACTTTCTAATAGGACATGCTTAGTTTATGGGTGTTTGCCTGTATCACATGTGTGGAAGAAGGTGCTAATAGCGACATTGCATTACAGCACAGATAAGATAAGGCACGGAGAGCCAGACTGCATTATGCAGTGTGCATACCACACAGAAACTCATTCCCCCCCCCCACTTTTAATAGGGCTACACAACCTTCAAAAACAGACCCAACCCCCTTCACAGTTACAGGGAGAGGAAATTGCACTTCAGACATAAAACACATACAGTACAACCAGTCATAAAACCAACTGTAAAGAAACAGGATGGGCATGAGCTACTTAAGAATAAAAACACTTTGCTTTCTACAGAATGTGCTTTGATCGATCAGAGCAGATGCTTTAAGTGTTACAAAGACAACAAACAATGCCTGCAGCCTTCCATTCAATTACAACAGCAAAATATAAACATGTGTACGAAAAACTAAATTGTGTTCTACTTTATTGAGGCATGATGTAAGTGATCATAAAGAGCAGGAGGGGACAAAGAACTTTAACCTAGCGATTCAGTGGAGTGCAAGGTCCGTCTTTCCCGCTCCTAGACGTTGGTTGAAATGTACTATTTCTCATATGCCAGTGACAAAGGAAGTAGTAATTTAGCCAATTTCGTTAATTATTGTTCATCTTTTCAAAAACAACCTGAAAATCTAGCACGGACACAGGTTGTTTTTACATGTTAACAGTGTTTTCAGATGTGCACACCTCAGTCTGCGGAAGAAGTAGCCCGAGCTGTAGCATGAGAGGACCGGTGGGGTCAGCTGATGGATGCGGACATGCCACACGAGCACCGACACGTCCAACAGACACACACATGCACATAATTGCAGGTCACCATTCCTTGGACCCAAATGTATCAATGTGTAACACAACTCTGCGTCTGCAGTGTCCCACAGATATAGTTTCACCTTCAGCCTGCAGGCGACTCTGCAGCTCACCGACAGAGGCCTTGACCTTGTCAAGCAAAGAGCTACATTTCTCCAGCTCGTTCGGACTCTGTGTAGAGGCCACTGGAGTCCACCCTGTGTCCTGGAAATGACACTTGTATGCAACTAAACTGCAACAGCAAATATGTTCACACTGAACGTTCACAGACAATTTATTTGATCTCTGCAAAAATATCAGATGCAGTGACCACAACTTTTTTATGGTAACGATTAGGCAACTCAAAGCACAACACAGGAAAGACTGCAAAAAAATATTTCCTGTTGCAGTTTAGTTGTATACTGTAGAAATGATTTTGAGGAAACAGGGTTGACTAAAGTAAAATCACAGTCGTGGAAACAGGAAGCTGCAGAGTTCACTAATTGCTAATTATTTCACTGGTTGATTGACAATCATTTGAGTAATCTATCAAGGAAAAAAGAGCCTGGTCACACCAGCATGTAACAGCAAAGTTTTGTGACGAAATCTTTTAATTCTGGTGGAATCGCAGTGATTGTTGGATTAGCAAGCTTGCTGCCATCAGTCAGCAAGCTCATTAGCTCTCATCATTAAAACTTATTATTGAAAGAAATTATGTACAATCCATGATGTAAAATGCCAGGTGGGGGTGAACATCACTGCACAGAGAAAACAGAAAGAAGCTTGAGGACCTGTTGTGGCTAACGGTAGCATGTTGAAGCCAGTCAGCGTGTTAGCTTGTCAGCATATTGTTGCATTTGCACATCTTTAGATTTGGATATTTTCTCTTCTTACATTCAATAGCTTAAAGAAAAAACATTGAAGTGTGAAAAATGAGAAAGATATATAAGAAAGATGTATAGAAAGATAAAGCTCCTTTTGTGAAGCTTTATTCTGCTGCTCTGACTACAGTTGTATCTGACAGTGTGCTGTTTTACACCATTTCCTTCAGAGAAGTTCACAAACCATTTCTGAGTCATACCAGTAAGGCTGCCCAAAAGTGAATGGTTGACAGAGGTTAACTTTTTTTCTTAGACCATGTGGTAAATTGACTGTAACATGAGGATATGGCACAGCAGCCTACTGTAACCTTTCCTTTTATTTAACTCACTGGTGAGTGACCGTGTTTGACGCTAATTTGGGTAAATGGAAAACGAGGAGCGCAGGATGCCAACATTTTTGTCAGCGTCTTTAACATTTCGGTTTTGGGGTTTCGTTACAATTGCAGTTAATACATGCTAATGCTTCCTCAAAGCTCTAATGTGTAGACTGTGCTCACTGCTCCAGAACCTGGACTTTTTTAGGTGGAGGAATGACAGCGCCAGTAGATTTGCAAACACAGGAAATATTTTCTCAGAGCAGCTTCTTCGTGTTTGCAGAGTCTGAAAGGAGCTCTACATCTTCAGATGATTTTTTTTTTATAAAAGTAGAGTCGCAAAAGGTGTTTGATGTTTAATATCCAAAGCATTGGAGCAAATCTTGGGATCGGTATGAGCTGAAAAAATCTGATCCTTTTTACTTTACTTTGTTTCATTTACCTCGGCCTGCTTCGGTTGCAGAACAACAGTCCTTTACCATAGCAGTACAGTGCATTGCAGCACAGCACTGTAGACTGGATTCAAGTCGCACTTGAACTTGTCTGCTATGAGACTCGACTCTTAGTCGAAACCTGAAGGGGAAAAGCTGAGAAGATCTAACCATAAATATTACAGAAAAAGACTCTTAAATGCACGTTGGGGCAAACTGTAATGAATAACTGATAACATAACCAGGACGTGTGCAACATCTCCGTAGTCTAACGCATATTTCAGTTGTTTCTGTGATGAACACAAGCCAATAATAATATTGAGGAGTATCACCTGAAAATTAATCCATCAATAAATCTTTAATCTCTAGTTCAGCTAGATTTACCACTGTGATGACAATGGAGAAGGATGAGTCCATGTGAACTTCAGGGAGTGGAGATGAACCATTTCCCTCCTGAATCAACGTGTCAATTAAAGCCCAAAAGGAGGAATCGTTTGCTTCTCATGCACTGACAGTAATATGGTTTCAGGGCGCTGCAGAGAAACACAGCATTACATACATTTTACTACGTCTAAAGCATGTTGTGCACTCACTCACACGGCTCTCAAGTCTCTGTAACTACTAATGACTCGGAAGTGGAGGCCGGGGTGTGGAACATGAGCTCTGGCCGAAACGTTCAGACAGCCAGCAAAGAGTGAGAAAGGAGAATGAACTGAGAGGGAACAGAGACAGAGACTCACAGAGAGAGAGAGATTGAATTGAGAAAATGGAGGAGATGCAGAGACGGAAACAGACAGAGAATCAGAGAGAGAAGAGGATGTTGGTTTCCTGAAATCTGAGCTTTGGGAAAGGGAGAGTGAGCGCGGAGGAAAGGAAGGAGTCAGAAATGAAAGAAAGGAAAGAGCCGACCTGGCTTCAGCATGGCGACACATCACTGTACTTGTACTCATTATTGATACGGTTCAACAATTTTCTGGTTTAGTCCGCCATTTCAGCAACAATTTGTGCCCTCAGAGCTGAGAGTTCAGTAGGAACATCACAGCAGATTATATCGAAAATATATTATCACTGTCCAGCGTCTTGAGTTTTTAAACCTTTAATAAACATGATGAAACATGTATTTAAGTAATGTCAAACCACACGAAAGAGGGGAAGGTTATCTTTCCTGATCTGGGTTTGCTGTAATGTGGCAGCAAAGGCAGAGAAGAAGACTGCAAGCTCGTAAACATGGACATAAACAATGCTGGATTTAAAATACTTAGAAAATCAGCTTTGAAAATGTTTTATGAAAAAGGAAATGCAGTTGATTTGGTAAACTTCGTGGATGCACATGGTGCCGTTTGGTGACACTGAATGTAAATATAACTTGTTTGTTTCCAAGAAAATTTCAAAGGGCACCTTTAAATATCTTTGTGTTTTGGACTGTTGGACTCTCTGAGCTCAACCAAGAGAGCGTCAAAGCGGCATTTTTGTTTTTTCAATTTCACTTTATCGCTGCATGGAAATGTAGTTTAAGTGCAGATTGATTTGGAAAGTGTCCTTTACATTACTATACGGGTCATGACGTTGCTACTCATAGTGATGGATTAACTAACTTAAGCACGATTCAAGAGTCTACATATTGATTTTGGAATGGATGTCAATGGCTGACTCTGGACATGGGAAAAATAAATTCAGATTTCTTGTATTGTACAGGTTCCATTTGAAAATGGAAAAAGGAGCAGTAATGTTTCATCAGTTTGAGTCATGGATCTCAATCAATCAATAAAAATAAACTACAACGAGTTAGCAACAAAAGGCTGACACGGTTGAAGTGTGTTTCCAAGACACCTGAGTCAGTGAGGCTGGGGCCAGGCTGGAACAAGTCCATACTGGAATCACTGTCCACACCGTAATTAAAAATGACTGAAGGCCCCTTAGGCCCGTCTGTGCACACAGCAGAGGATAACCGTGGCTGGTCATTCTGAATGAAGCGCTGGGCCTTCACTAACTCCCTCCACATTCCACCGGCTGAACACCAACAGGTGACACAACTGACATGAAAATATGACACTGGAGGAAATGCCATGTGTGTTTGCTAAATTAAGAGCCTGACTTCGCCGTGCAGGACCTATTATTGTTGTTGCCTGAACTGGGCTGGAGAGAGTGGAAGGAGAAGGCAGAGGAAGGAAATTAATACAGTGTACCGCAGGAGTCCCAAGGACAACACTGTAAAAAAAAAAAAAAAGAGCAATGCACCGTACTGTGTGTTCTGATATCTACAGTCCCTGCTATTTCTGTACCTTCAACTTGTGTCTCTTATCAAAAAACAATATGTAGCAAATGTTAATCCAACCAGTTTCAGTCCCAGTTTCAGTATAACTTCACAATAAGACAAAATACAACGATTCCAAAGTACAAGATGAAGTCAGGAACTCGTAAATGATTGATGGATTTATTTTGATAGACCCTCATAAAAAGGGAAAGAGGCTAGCAGAAATGGGAACATGGCTGCTCCCACCCACACTGGTTAAAATGCACTTCAATTTTTATAGTAAACCTTTTATGTCAGTGGTGACAAGCATTTACAAGGAAGCAAGTTTTAGATTTATTGTGCTAGACAATTCTCTCATGGTTCAACCTGGTAAACCTATTTAAATTAATGATGACTATAATCAAACAGACTGCTTGCCATTAAAGTGAACTCAGTTACAGGCTGCTGAGAGGAATGGATATTACAAAATGCGACTGGGGGCTTGTAGAAAGAAACACTGGGAGTAAACAGCACCACTCCTCTGTTGTCGCCATAGAGAATTCCACTTCCTGTGTCCACTCCCAGGACAACGACAGCAGCTTTGGGTGAGACAGGAAGTGTAGCTGAGGGGGCTTCGACATAACAACACCATAACAACACCATCATGGGACTGTTGATATATTTCTATTTCACCTTCTAGAAAAAAATCCTTCTAATGTCATATTGATCTTTTTTGATTTTCAAAACCCCAAAAAGTGACAAAGCTAGTTTTATACCACATAGAAGAGGGGACAAAAAGGAGAGGGTTTTCTGCAATGCAACACAACCAGTCACGTGACATTTTAGACAATCACAGACGGTCTCACAGTGGGGAATGGTGTGACCATGGTGCAGACTCCACAGTGTGCACAACACCTTGCTTTTACCACTGATGTTCTTGCAAATCTAAATCCTGATTTGAGTACAGAGATGCCATAACACACAATAAAACACAACATCCAATACAATTATCTGGCTGCATGAGATGATCAGTTTGAGCTTCAGATTTTCTGTTTCTAGGTTAGCAGGTGAGACAGCCAGGTCAGCTGATCCTGAAACACCTGCTCTGAAACCTGTTGCTTGTCTCCAACTCTGTGTCTCAACTGCTGGTCTCACTCTGTTTTTGGTTAACTGCTCTTTTTCCCTGCTGCTCATATAAACTTCTCTTTGCCTCCTACTCATGGTGGACTAAACCTCTTGGCGATAGGACAGTTTTATTTATCCAGTTTCCGTGTTTCTTAACAAAAGGAGAGTGTCTATGTGCCGGTAGGTGCTGTACCAGAGAGCAACTCAGTGTCAGTAAAAGTGTCATAAAACTGAATAAGTGTGAGCTAATGCTTTAATGGCTCGCTGCTATCAGAGGCCAGTGGTGTGTGTGTGGGGGGGAGGGGGTTAATTCTTCACGGAAACTGATTGTGAGAGTAATGAAAGGTCTCAGTACATAATGAAGCTACAACATGATTACGTGTAACAATTACAGAGATCAAATCATTTTCTAATTAAATCCGAGTAGCATTAAAGAAGAATCACATTTCCCTGCACACTCCACACACATAGTTTAAGTGCATTTCATCAGGTGCAGTGTGTGCGGTTTTCTCAACATGCTCTCCCGTGCTCGCCTTTACTCCATAATTGCCTGAATTATGTTCTCATGAAGCTACCGTAAGAGGAGAAATTGGTTTTGCCATGTGCCGTATGACTATTGAGCACTGGTGTAAAATGTTCTGTCTGAAACAAGGCCCTTGCTCTTGCACTGACCCTCGCATTTACATTTTATTGTTTTAGAGAGTGGAAAAAAGTATTTTTCCTTTCAGACTCCACTCTAGCTCTGGAAATATCAATATGAGGCTTCACAGTCTACATTTGGCCGGTGGAGTCGGAAAAGTACACCACCCCGCAATAAAACAGGCCAGCAAATGCACGGCACGCCATCAGTAGCTGCTGTTTTAAAAGGCATTAAGTGTTTAGGTTTAATGGTTCTCTAGGAAATCATGTTCAGAGAATGTACATGTTGATTTTCTGAAATGCAACAAGAAGTGGAAACACTGAAACAGTAGAGAGGCCTTTTAACTTTGCTGAATTTAAGCTGTGGTAGAAATTTGCCAACTTTCAATACTCAGAAATGCGGCTAAAAAAAAAAAATATAAATAAAAAAAGACTTTGAGAAGGAACAACTGCATGACACGTGTATGTAAAAAGCAACGTTGCAAACACCGACTCTGACATGAATATGACAGGAAAAAAGACTCATAAAAGCTATCTTGTAAAGTAAAAGGCGCTTTAATAGACTGGCATATATGATGAGACCAGTATCTGTGCGATGAGGTCATGGCGCGTGACGTATCAGACGATGAGAAACTGAAATACAGAAATGTCAAAGATATGTTTTGAAACAGTGTCACTAAAACTATTTAAGCCTTATCAAAAGAAACTTCATACTGGCAGACTTATCAGTCTCAGGTTTTTCATACTCTCAAATATCAGTATCAGCGTCAAACGTTCTGTATCTGTCTATAAAAGTTTCATATCAATTTGGTAAACTGGTCAAAATGTACTACAGACAGCGGCTGGCGAGGTGTTATCAACCAGCAGAAGCAGCAGAGGCAGAGATGAAAGAAGAGGAGGGAGGCGACGAAGAGGAAGACGGTGAGGGACTAGGAGGTATCACTGACCTGGATTATGCACACTCCATTTCCCCCTCAGAAAGGGAGTCTGTTGGGCCAAACGGACCCATTCAGCCGCCCCTGGCCTGAGGGGGAAGACGGGGCTGAGGAGCAGCCAGGACACCGGCACGTTTTCCTCCAGAAAGAAGTCAACGTGTAAAAGACGACATACCAACCAGCAGCGAGACTGTGTTTACACAAATGTAAGACTTCAACACAAACGAGCACAGTACACATACACACAGCGGAGTGGGTAAAAGGGATTGGGAGCTTGTCTGCAAACACAAACACACACTCAGACTAAGAGAGGCTGCAAATGCCAAAAGGACTCATCTCGTCTTTCATAGCTGAGCGGAGATGAGCAGTAATGACTGTAGCTACTCACACAGCGCAGTGCCAAGATGCCTCCGACCTCGGAGTGACGAGCACAGACGTCCTCTAATGTGCACCCAGAGATGAGAACTGTTTCCTAAATTGGATACCTGTGACCAGGTCAAGCGTACACACAAACCACAAAAAAAAAAATTCAGATCTCCTTTGTAACTTGCATGCAAGGGCTCGTCATCTCCACAGTCGATTAACTGCAGTGAATTTGATTAAATTAGCTGCCAGAGATTTCTTTTGTGATGCACTGCATATTGATACTGGGGCAAAATTTCTTCCTTAAGGGCATTGAGCACCTACAGTGAGAGCTATTTCAAAGACATCACTATGAATCATGGCATACATGAGTGAGCACCAGGGATCAAAGGAAAACCTTGTAATGTAATGTATCAGATTTTGGCAACGCTACAGTCATCGAGCAAGTTGAACAAACTCACCACATATAGTCAGACTGACACCCCTGAGTGACACAGTGCAGTGCAGTCTGCAGCCAACCTCTGTACACACCTCTTTTTAAATGTAAAATCACAATAAATCTAATTTTAAGGCAGCAGAAGAAAAAAAGTCAGTGCAGTTGAAAAGTCCAGGAAACTAATTGAGAATAGAGTTGTTGCTGTGAAATCAAATATAATTCAGCTTCAATCAGATCACATTTATATATGGTGCATGTCATTTTATTTCGTTTTGCTGTTCAACTGAACTTTAATCTGATCGTTATTCTCTGTTAAATCAGTTGTTGTTGTGATTCTTTTGTCACAGAAAATAAGACAGTAAGAAAATTAACATGGGGGGGGGGGCTCGGTGGCTCACCTGGTAGAGCGCGTACCACATGGGCTTAGTCCCAACCGCAGCAGCCATGGGTTTGCATCCAACCCGTGGCACTTCGCTGCATATCGTCCCCTCTCTCTCTCCCTGAATTTCCTTTCTCACTTCACTATCTGAATAAAGGCAAAAATGCCCCCCCCCAAAAATTCTTTAAAGAAAATTTACACAGAATTTGAGAATCTCAAATCCAAATCATTTGGTTAAAAAAAAAAAAGAACCGGTGTGTGCCTCCACCAGCTGATAGTAATGACAGGTCATCACGTCCAACTGGGGCTCCGAATGTTAAGCATAATTTTAAGCACATCTGTTTAGCGTATTAGGAAAAAACATGACCTGTAATTACAGGGCAGTGTTACAGAGGCTCTCGCTGTCTCCTCTGAGGATGGGGAACAACTGCTGTCTTTCTGCCTTCAGCAGACCGCAGGCTTTTTGAAATCTGAGCCCGGTGGTGTCAGAGCCGCAGTCGACTGAGAGGCAGACAGACAGCGAGAGCTGCAGTGCGATGATAACGCTAGTTCGGTTGCAGGCTTCAAGGAGATGAGGGGAAGATGTTGGCCAGAATCCATTTTTCTATTCAACATGCTTCACCTATTTCTCCTTTAGTTTGTTAAGTTCTTCATTTCCCACAATGCCTTCTGACAACCCTACACAGCATGCATGGTCTTGTTTAACTAGCGCACATGTGATAAACAGTGGTAACAGAAAACCATGACCAAGACAGATAAGAGTTTTTTAGACAAGAAAGAACAAGCAGTGAGCCTCTTACTTACGACACAATGTATTTTTTGTTCATATCATGTATATATATCTAAGAACATGGACCAAGGAATAGATTCAGGGGTTTCCCGAACAGTTATTTCCATTAGCCATTAATCCATTCTTTTTGTTTTTTGTTATTAACCGACCGATCGAATGCTGATCACAGTCTCCCATGATGCAAGGTAACATTTTCAGATTTCTTCTTTGTCCACATAACACTCCAAAACCCAAAGATTTCCAAGTTACAGTCAAATGTGCAAATGTTGTTGACTAACTTTTTACCGACTGACAAATCAATTAATGCTGTAACTGTAAGACTGACAGGAAAACAGATATCTCTCTCAACACTCTGACAACATGCACAATCACGTTTTCAAAACTCATACACTTCTTATTCCCCCGAAAGAGAGCACAGATCCACAGAGAATTAGCAACGAGAACAGAATGACTTAGTCCACTCTTTCAGAACAATACTTCTTTCTCTCAGCTGAGAAGGTCAGAACAGTCCAATCCTTCATCTGAACCCTCACTGAGCTCATGCTGGCTTGGTTCTCTCCATGTCCAGAAATAGGACTTGAGGAAAAACTCATTACAGTTGGCATTTGAGTCTACTTCCATAGCTCACCTGCTCCTTGGTGCAGCTCAGTCAGCGTGACATGTAGAGCAGAAACATTTGCTAGTCTGAGACTGCTTCACTTTTAAGTGGGCTCTTTCAGGGCTGAGTGGAGGACTCGGATTTTGTGGAGATAATAGGGACCCTCTAATCTTCTCCAGGGTGTCTGACCAGAATCGGTCACCCAGACTGCTCAGTCGGTGCAGTGAGTGCCCGCTCCGAAATATACTGAGTGGGGAATCAGCACAAATGTAGGTGAATTATCAGATTTTTGCACCTTCAAAACACCTCTACCATTCGGACAGAAATACTTTCATCATCACATAATGTAGTTTTTTTCTTACGCTCTGTGTGGTAAATGGTCAAACTGAGACCCACCCCTATTCCTTCCTTCCTAGACCTTGTATCTCTTGTTAACTATTGTCACTTACTACTACAAAAAAACTCAACTCAGAGAGTGCATACCTCTGCCAAAGCTTTACAATCCTCCTATTAGTCTTAACAAAATACCAAGATTTGCACCTGAACTCAGATGGTCAAAAACATACCCTGTCTTCCTCGGCCCCGGGGTTAACTTTCCACCTAAATTTAACACAATCTGGTACTGAAACTTTCTTTAATAAAACCTGAATATTTGCGACCAGCACCTTAACGGGGCGCCCTCCGAGTGTCATTCCACAGTTAATGGTTAGACTTTCTCTCAAAGTAGTCTATATCATCTGCTCATTTACTTCACTGATAACTGCTGTATAGATTAGACAGAAGAAGCATTCCAACTGTTAGTGAGCCTGTCTCAGGCTGCACCTTATCACAGCCTGTTTGTTGTCAGATACCCACAACTATCTCCGCTCTTCCTCCCCTCTTGCCTCACTCACTCTGACAATGCACAGACTACTGTAAACTGCCACTATTTCTCACAGATGAGAGCATGCGCTGTACTGTCGAGACTAAACTCTAAACTTCTCTTTCTCCCTGTTCTCTTGACTTCCCTGTGTCCCATCATCATTTCCTTAAGGTTTTGATATCATATCCAGCTTTGAGTGGGTGTGAAGAGATATACAAACAAAAAACACAACTCTTGCCGGTTAAATATCCAAATCGAGGGCCAGTGCTGTCATTTGAAGGCTCCAACAAGACAGTCACACTTTTGACTGATGGTTAAAGTGGTTCCATGGCAGCACTGCTCAAATGGACGGTATTGTGTACCATTACACAACAGCACATGCCTGAGGATTAACCATGGGCCCTGTCCTGTCTGTTCCATGAGGCTGCAGGGGGCCAGTAGCTATTGTCATAGTTGTGTGACACACAAAAATTCAGCAAATCGCAAGATTTCCTGTGCTGTGCTGCCAAAACCCTGCAGTCATATAGCCACTGACATCAGGAGGCTTCTGTCATTGAATGTGTCATCAGGCCTAGATTTTAACTATAACACATCAGTACCTTAAATTAGGACTTTTACACTTGAGCCAGATGAGATGGTCCGGGTATGTGATCAGGATGCCTCCCGAGCGCCTTCCATTGGAGGTTTGTTGGGCACGTCCAACTGGTAGGGGGAGGCCCTGGTGTAGACCCAGAACACGCAGGAGAGATTAGATATCTCATCTGGCCTGGCAACGCCTCGGGGTCCCTCAGGAGGAACTGGAAGGCATTGCTGGGGACTGGGATGTCTCGACCGCCTTGCTTAACCTGCTGCCACCATGAACTACCTCCAGATAAGTGGTAGGAAATGAATGGATGGACGGTAGGAAAAAGAAACTCAGAGGTCTTGATGCTCAGCAAACTGCTCTCTTTGTGTGGTGTTCAATTTTTCTGTGATTTTTAAAGGCCTTGACTAGATTACCACTCAACAAAAAAGATGCTAAAAACACACTTCGTCCAAAACAAAACCATGGAGGATAGAATTTAATTTAAGAGGATACAAACTGAGCTTCCAAACAGATCAGTATTGTTTGTTGACTTTATTTCCCATTTTAAGGGATTAATTAAAAAGAACAAGTTAAGCTCATTTCACATAAACAAAATTGCAAAGAACAACACAATGCACTTTCTTCTCTCTGTCTCGCTCCAGCTAATGTTAGCACCAGTGAGTTAATGAGGGGAAATGCAAAATGCGGGGAAGCTGAGCCTTTGAGGCCAAAGCCTCACTCATATAATGGCCTACTAAAGAAAGGGGAGCTTTGTTCGGTGCAACACAAGCAGGTTCCTCTTTAATGACTTCATGTGCATGCCAATCATTTACGCCATACAATCCCGTCATGCGGCCACAACACTTTTCAGGACATCCCAATCATGCGAGCTTGCAGCACGTGACTCGTGTTGTGACCCCCAAACACAAGCTGCGATTCGGTTCAGCAGGTAACACCTTAAGGGCTGATAATGGGGTCATTCCCATTTTCAGATTATGGCAGAGACTGCAGGAACAATGCTCACAGGAGCTGCTGTGGATGTGCAAAGAACTAGTTACAGCCCAGAGGGTTGTTAACCCAATTATCAAGAGAAGAAAACAGCATGTTTGAAGAGCCGCTGCACTTTTCAAACACTGTATTTATGTTTTTAAAGAACAATTCTGGCATATAGGCCCTGGTAACTGTTGCAGCTTTCTTCCCAGAGCTGTATTTCTACAGAAGCTGCAGCTATGAAGAAGAGCGCATATTTTGTACATAGACCTATCTGAGTATTAGTGGATGCACATCACAGTGACTGTCCCTTGGTATTGGGGTCACATTGTGGCTAACTTTAAACAGGAAATGATGCAACATGCGAATCTGTATTTCTTTTATTTCCCTGTTCAGTTTGAAATGTCTTATAAAATAATGTGTTTACATCAGTTTCTTGTCAGTAGAAATAGCAGCTGATAGCAGCATTATGTTCAACCTGAAAATGATGATGATAAATTACAAAAATGTGCTAAATCTTAAAGTTGATGAACAAAGACTGCTGACACAGATTTTATGACAGGGAGTTTAAACTGCAATGATGGTTGCTCTTGTTGCCGCCTTGATACCTCAGCTGGTCCACATCTAACATGTGCTGCAGCACATACCGTGTATGACACGCTCCAACACAGAGGAGTCTTCTGAAGCCCAGCACTGTATTCAGTGAACTGACTTTGGAATCAACTTCTGAAGTTTTATTTTGTGCCAAATTTCCAGAGATGCATGAGCGCACATAACTGAAACAATTCATAACAACCTACAACAAAGCTGTTTGAACTCAGCTGGACACAAGGAACAAGACTGGCCAAAAGTGAGGCCACACCCCAGGTCTAACTGGGAGACATGATAAAAACCTTCAGTCATGATTTCTTTCCCTGAGAGAACATTGACTGAATCTCAAACCATGTAGCTGTGAAGATGAACTGCAGAAACTCTGCATGAGGTGATGCTGCTTTGTTGTTTGTAGTTTCAAAACATGTGCACCTTCATCAAGATGTCTTACAGAGGTTAAGTTTTTCTCAAGTATTCAAAGTAGAATAACAAAGGCAGAGTCTTATTCTAATCCTGGAAATCTTTCACATAACCACAGAATCTCCACACAACAGTACAAATTATGCTCCTGCAAAGACTCAAATCTGAGCTTTCAAATCTTCTCAGCCACAGCTTCAATCTTTCAGGTGGTGTCGGTGATAAATCCCAACACAGACGCAGCCCGACGTGGTACAAACTGAGGCCGGTCTTTTAGAAATAGCAGACAGAGGGCCTGTGGGGTGTCAGATGTCGACAGGGACCAGTTGCTGGAGTCTCAGCCTGGGCCGCCTCTCATGCTACAGCAGCTGTGTCTTCTCAGACCTCACATTCCTGCAGGACAGGCCCACTTTACTCTCATCACCTGTGCTGATCTGAGGGCAGGATGAGTTCTCAGGGGAACCTCACAGCTATTATGAAAGGAAGACTGATCTAGAACAACAATTACAAATGTTTTTACAAAGTCAAAAGACAAATAGCAGCATCATATTAAGATGTCTAGCACTAAAAACAACAGAAATCCAGTCCAAAATGAGTCCAATTTGAGTCCAGCTGGGGACCCCATCTCTTTCTACCCTCATCTGAGCGCCACACACACAATGCAGGCAGAAGCCTCTGCAGAAACGCTTCTGTGCCATACAAGATAACACAAGAATCCATCCAGGTGCAGTGAAGCTGCATATTGCACAGAACCAGGATGTCTAGTGTTGTAAAATCAGTCTGAAGTCGACTCTCTGTCCACTGACTGAGACGCACACCCATGATTCAGCAGCTTCTTCACCCCATTAGACCTCCTCGTACAATTAGGGCTGCTTTGCAGTCTGTACTGCTTTCACTGCATTATAAGCTGTAGTGCCTGACCTCCACTAAATAATACATGTAAACATTTATCCCTCCCTGCTGCAGCCAAACACTCAAACTAGTACAACCCTTCCTCATACACAAAATACTAGACTTATGTGCTTTAGCAAATGAATTAGTTGAATTGCTGTATATGGTTCTGTTTTAATACTACTCCTGTATGTGCACCAATGTTGTTTTGTTATCGCTTTTTGTTTGTCTAGCTTCTTTCTTTCTTTCAATGCATAACAACATCACCCTGTCCAGTGACTGCAGATAAAGATTAGCCTTTTGGCTAAATCTGACACATTTATATCATACTGATTAAGAAAAACTTGCAACTATTCTGTTAATTGATTGGCTGTTTCAGTTATTTTTTAAGCAAAATGGATGGTTGGATAAAACAAGCTACTTTCTGAGGTTTCAAAAGACTTAAACGATGAATCGGTTAATTGATAAAATAACAAGCATATTCATTGATAATAAAAAAAATAATCTGAATTGCCCCTAGGGAATAAATGAAGTATCTATCTCCCTAATATTGATGCTAATGAATGTGTTTAATCCCTGATAGTATGAGTGAATAGAATTGAATAAAGTAAATCCAAACAGGATTCATCATCTTACAGAGCTGTGATTCTCCAGTGTCTCATTTCAGAAGGATAATATTGGTGTGTCTTTAGATGTAGAGCAGACACTCTGTAGTCGCAATGTCACTGAACAGCAAACTTTTTACAAGCCTTCACACCAAACACACACACACACACACACACACACACACACCTCTCTGATTGTGACTCGTCAATTCAACAAAAGCACCGGGTGAGCCCATACACACCTTAACAGCATGGCAACAGAGAACAGTGTTGCTAATGAGTGGAGATTAAAAGAACAGGTTTCTTACACAAACTAAAACTGATTCATGGATCCAGTGGCTGCTGCTTCCAGCCCCAAAGACCCTCTTCCCACTGCGGGGCAGCCCACACCACACCAGAGCCTCACTACAGAACATCACACACTCTTACCTCCAGACGTGAACGCTGAAGTAAACTGGAAGTGGGACTCAAGTTTTTCGTCTCTTCTCGGGATGGGTTGTGGACCTTGTAGCCAGACAAAATGTCTAAGTCTCTATTTAATTCCTTGCATTCCCACTGAATTAATATGCCTTCTTCTCTCTCCCGCCGCTCGCCGAACAACTGCTCGAAATTCAAGTCCGCGCTGAACACTTGCGCATTTTTTATACATATATATCCGAGCGAGCTTGAATGTAATTACAAGGCAGTGCCTCGCAGCTCGGTGACGATCGCTGAAAACTCCTCTCTGCTTCTCTAATCAGTGCGGCCACTCTCAAGCGCGCTGCCGTGCGCGTTCACGAAGGTCCTGGGCGGGGAGAAAATACAGAGGCAGGACGGAGCGAAATAACAGGAAGTAGGCAGAAGCTAATGTACACAACGCGCACCTCATGTTTCTGGAACATTATTTTAACCGAATATAAGCAGCTATTTTGAGTTGATGCAATGACTTGACGGGAATTGGGCTGATTTCTACATACGTAATTGTCTTTCCTCTTATACAAGTGTGAAATATAAGTAGGTACATTTAATTTGCTTTACTTGAGTATTTTCCTTCAGCTACTTTCTATTTCTACTGCACCACACGTCAGAATGACTTTCTACTGCAGTACATTTACCTGACAGCTTTCAAAAATTAATGGTTTACGTACAAGATCTCATGAAATATGATGCACTGATGTAGATTAAACTCAGTATTATAGTAGTGTAGTCAACAGTACCCAATAGCAAATAAAATTAGAGCTGATATGATGCGTCAATTAAAAACATACTTACAATTTTTAATAATAAGTGAACTAAAGTGAGTGTTTTAATTATTTTAGTTATTTTTCATGTAAAAACGTGAAACATTTAACGGTTATAGGCTACGGTGTACGGTATAATTAGCAAATTAATAATTAAAATGATCATCAATTGCCTCATATAAAATTGTTAATAATTACCGTAACTAAAAATTACAACAATTACAAATGTTGCTTACACATTAATGAATGAGTATTGAGGGACGATTTTTCTTTTTACTTTTGAAACTTGAAGCACATTTGATTGATCATGCGTACATACTTGTACTATCTTGTAACTTAAATGCTGGACTTGTATTTGTTAATGAAGTATTTTTACAGTGTTGTAGTAGTACTTTTACTGAACTAAAGAATCTGGATAATTCGTCCACCACTGCCAATTTCTTTTCAATGCTTAGGTGTTATGAATCAGACAGTTACCCTTCCAGTAAAAGCACTGCGCAAGTACCCGGATGAAACCAGCCAATCACGGCCAAGCTTGTCTCCTCCCAACTGTCGCGAAATGTTTACGGTCTCAAACCTGTAGCGGTTTACGTTAGTCATTGCAATGAGGGACAAGACTGCAGTTTTCGTGGTTCTTCTTGTTTGAATGTGTCTTTTAAAGGTATGGACATTGAACGAACAGCACGTAATATAAATCGACAGTACACGGGTTATTTTCTGCGGGCTAAAATCACGGTTTAGCCGAGTTGTTTCTCTTCGTGTGCTGATGGAGAGAGTGGCGGTTAGCTAGCTCGTGCTAACCGTTTCAACGGTGAACTATAACGCATTGCAGTAATGTGACTCCGCAGTGGCTTCACCCTCCGTAGTTTGTCAGTTACAGCCGAAAAAACGGCCATGGTAAATATCTGAAAGTAACACTACAGCTCTAAATAAATTAATCCAGTTCTTTGTAACAATCCACACCATTGAAACAAACCTGGATCTTTGTGTGTTCGCTTCAGTCAGCGGTGGACGAAGTATCCAGGTCCTTAGGTGAAAGTATTAAAAATGCAAACAAAATTCATTTTATCAAAAATAAAAGTACTCACTGAAGAAAAATGGACCCTCACTACAGATGCATTAATGTGTAAGCATGTGTTATTTTATTAAAGATGTGAAAAACAAAAAAGCTAAAGAAGACATTCAATATTTCAAATGAGCATAATTTATTTTAACTTTAAGGTGAACATCAGTGAACAGGCTTATATTTCAGTTTTCTTCACAACAGCACAAGTTTAAAGAGATTAGTGTTTTTGGATATTTTCTTTTTCTTTTTTTAATTAGAAGAAGTTAAAACATCTTTACTTATAGGTATGTTTCACATATAATGATAAGAAAGTATTTTATCTTAAAATAATTGCTTACAGGTTAAGTTATAAGTCATAAAATATTAACCTAGTAAAAGTTGCCTAACCTAAAAAGATGTCATATTACAGTCAAAATATCATTTTGAAATTACTACTTTAATCTGACCAACAGTGTAATTTGATTACTTCTCTTCTATTGACCAACTACGACAGAGCTGCAAATATCAATTATTTTCATCATCAGTTGACCAGTTACTTTCTTTATTAATCGATCGGCTCACATCAAATCACAGCTTTCACATCTTCAGATTGCTTGTTTTGTACAACCAACATAGTTGCTGATTCATTTTCTAGTGATTGACTAATCAATTAATCAGCTAAACATTCAGCACTAAACACTTCCTCTTTGTTTTTCAGATTGACACTCCCTGACCGTGTAGGAGGATGGACCCTGTAGTGTTGAGCTACCAGGACAGCCTGCTGCGGCGCTCTGATGTGTCCTTACTGGAAGGACCTTACTGGCTCAATGACCAAGTTATAGGTTTTGCCTTCGAGTACTTTGCTGCTGAGCGCTTCAGAGTCCTGGGAGGGACCATCATCTTCATCAGCCCGGAGGTCACCCAGTTCATCAAGTGTGCTTCTTGCCCTGATGAGTTAGCCCTATTTCTGGAGCCGCTGGATCTTGCCTCTCGTCGCTGGGTCTTCCTAGCTGTTAATGACAACTCCAATCAGACCGCTGGGGGATCCCACTGGAGCCTTTTGGTCTACCATCACAACTCCAACCACTTTGCTCACTATGACTCTCAAAACGGCAGCAATTCACTGCACGCACGGCGCATCGCCAGCAAGTTAGAGCCTTTCTTAGGTGCTGGGAGAAAGGCGCTGTTTGTGGAGGAGCCCTGCCCTTCACAGCAGAACAGCTATGACTGTGGCATGTATGTTATCTGTATCGCTGAGGCCTTGTGTGAGAAGGCCAGGGTGGAGGGTTCACCGCGCCTCCCTGTGCAAATCATCACCCCAGCCTACATCACCCAGAAGCGGGCTGAATGGTGCAGACTGATCCAGAGTCTAGCTCAGAATGATCTCTGCTGCTCTCTGTCTTTTCCTTAGCACGTTGATTGCCCCTCAGTATATGCAGAACAGCTGTCAGCCCCCACATATCTACTGCTGGAGCATTGGAATGCACTCCTTGAATACAGTATTTAACTATATATGAAGTATATTTCTATTACAGTCTCTATCATACTCCACAAGAGAAATACGTTTAAAAAATAAAGCAATGTTACGAATCTTTAATGATTCATTGAACAGTTGGTGTCATGTTTATCCCTTGTATATGCACAGCAACATACAGTATGTAAACAAGAACACCAGCATGCCTATGAAAGGAATCCCCCACCCACCCACCCCTTGTAGATATTTAGTGAGGATGAAGAATATGTCATGTGGAAGAGGAGACACACACTTTCCTTTTCCTCCATTTGATTAGTTTGGAGCGAATGTAGAAATATTTACACAGATTATTGCTCAGGGTCATTTTAAATGAACTAGAATTGACAATAAGAATGTGCATCTTCACTTTGGCTCCTATTTTATGTCACATGTTCTGGTCACATTTTTTTTTTTTTAGTATGAACAGGTGTGATGTCTGCAACTACAAACTTTAAGTTTTGAAACAGTTCAAAGAAAAGTGCTGCATGAGAGTAGGATGTGCACCGAGTGTTGCAAGTGGTGGAATGTATGTTCTCATATAAAGCAAATGTCAAACTCATCGTCTGTTGACTTAATAAATTTTACTGTTGTCACACTTTTGTTGACAAAATGCTACATTTGCTTTGTGGTTTTTTAATTTGAGGTCTCAGCTGTCTTCTCTTCATTGACTTCAAAGTTGTATTAATAGAAATAGATTTACATTTTCACTAAAGTTTCCTTCAGCATTTGAATACACAGTGACCTCACTAAAGAAATCGATTTGCAGGTTTGTAGATGCACTTTTACTGAAACTTTTAAAGAAATGTATGTTTCAGTGTTTAGCTTGAATAAAGATAACTGACAGGTTTAGATACAGATGTGAACCAAGATGCAATAGGGAAGACAAAAAATACCTCTCAAGTTCATGGATATTACTACAAAAAATGTGTTACCAGAATGTTATCCCATGGTAAACTGCTTTTGGATACCTTACTTTGGCGATTTCCCCATGTTTAAAATATCCATACTCTGGTGAGTGTTTTAAAATCCTTCAATAATAATCCAAAATTCGCCTAAAATTAAAGAAAATAGTAGAATTATCACACAAATAACATTTTGTAGACTAAATGGATTCAAAATAAATAAACAAGATTAAGAATCTGACAAAACAAACTTTAAGTACCTGAGTTTTTGATTGTTACAAACAATTCAGTGAGTACTCAGGCCTCCCGTGCAACAGCTTAACGTTCAAACATCTCATTGTTGTGGTTGGAAAGAAAGGAACTTAATACTCACAACAGTTCAATGGACTGCAGCAATAAAAAGCTGAAACACATTAGAGGCAAAGTGTAAACTTCACTGTGAGCCTGTTGCAAGAAATCTGTAGCAGTTAAAATGTTCAGACAATAACCTGACTACATGAAAATGGACTCGCCAAGTTAATTGACCACATACAGTGTATAATCAGGGATACCATCAGTAATTGTGTGTCAGAAAAAAAGAAGCCCTGCACTTATTGGACGGTTTCCACCCTCCTCTCTCTCCCTCCTCTGGCATCCTGTGTTCATCTACATCCCACAGGCATATTTCATCCGGAGTAACCAGTCGGACGAGCCATCAGGGTTTACTATTGTCCTCATAAAATGCCACAAAGCTGGGGCATTCACCACGCTGGCAGCACACCACATTAGTGAGACAAAGCACCCAAGGAAGGACACATTCATTTAGACTAATTTGCTACTTAATTGCCACAATTTGTATCAAGTCAACTTCATTTGGGCTTACAAAGAAACTGAACTTGACTTACGGTCAGGTATCTTAACAGCTGCCACGCCAGTTCATCTAGATAGATAATCTTAGAGTTTGCTCAGACCTTGGTAAAACTGCATTTTCTTATTGTGCAGCCAGGGCTGTGGTAACACTGCCTTCATATGAGGCATTCAAACACTGCATTCAAAGAAATGTAATTGTTTTGTCTCGTGTCACTCAGGCTTTGTTTTGTTGCCATTAAATGGAATGTTTGTTATTTAACTATGTGACACTTATTCTGTGTTGGCACTTTGTCCAGATCTCTCTTGTAAAAGACACAATGAATCTCAGGAGACTATGGTTAAATAAAAAAAAATTAATCAAATGTAATTTGGAGGAATATTACACAGGGACTTATTGTAATGTTCTGGATAATCTAAACTGAGACGGATAAACCTAAATCCTAGGAAATCCTGTACCCTGCTCTTTGCTCTATTGGCAAATAATACACATCTCTCTGTGGCGTAAAACAAAGCATCTTAGTATCTGTAGCTTTATTTAGCAATAAAACAACAGTGAGGTTTTCGATAATCTCCGTCCTAATCAGAGAACAGGTCATTCTTCACCTGCTGGACTCAGGTTTGAGTCTCTGTCTCCAAGCTCTGCCCCTTAGTACTCATGTACATGGATCACAGCTATGCAGTGAAATGAAGGCTGAAGACAGCAGTTGGTCTTTAAAGCCTTTTACTGGAAGCAATTATGAAACTTATGACCAGTGTTGTTCAACAAATTTGAGGACAGTGATTAGCGCAAGTTCAAAATAATTATCTCTTGATCTAAATGCTATTTCAACTCGTTTTGACTTGAATATACACTCCGAAACACTTTCAACATGTTTTCTACATCCAGTTTGAGCTGAAACTATTTAAGACATACATATGGCTTTCATTTATGATCAGATGTGCAGACATACACCTTCATTTATATACATAAAATGAACAGAAACACAGAGCTGCATCAGTGAACTCACTCACCGCTGTTCTTAATCAGGGTTGTGTGTAATTGATTTCAGGAGCAGCAGCCAAGGTTTCTCCTCGGATCTCCAGGTGGTTCATATTCGCTCATCAGATTCAACTCCTCAGGCCTGGAGGACGTACATACATACATTTTCTCTCTCTCTCACACTCTCTCACTCACACACACACACTCTCACTCACACACACACACACACACACACACACACACACACACACACACACACACACACACACACACACACACACACACACACACACACGCAACTCCTAAGCTCAGACTTGTGTCTGGCCCGTCAAAGTAAAATCTGTTTTGGGAGTGTTGAGAGTGTTTTTGTACATTACATCATCTCCTGTCACAACACATCTGCAACCAACTACAACAACTTGGAACCGTTTTAGATTAATTTACAGCAGCCTGCGTGAGAATCAGTTTGATTAAAACAAGCAGCATCCTATCAAGAGGCCCAAACCAGAACAGTAACATCCCGGTATCCAGGTGTGCACTGCACGGTAACACATCTTTCTTGCTCAGGGCGTTTAAGTAGGTCAGGTCCAAATCACATCTCATCAGAAATTAAAAGAGAAAGGCAAGAATTAGATGCTCCACTGCATGTGCAGCACGTTTCCGGTTAGATAAGGCTTACCGTTGTGCTCCATGTTAAAACACTGTACCAGTGAGATTCAGAAGTGCCAGCCAGGCTTGTCCATCCCACCTCCATGGATCATTCGGTGGACTAGAGTTGTTATGAGAGTCAGTCATTGTATGAGCACTTTAACTTTAGTGTTCTGTCCCTGAAGGAAACAGTTGGAAAATTACAACTCTTAAATCCAACAAAGACAGTGCAGAGAGTTAGAAACTAGAGTCACCAGCTTCAATATGGGAAGTATTACACAGAATCAGCAGGACAAGACCATTAAAAACACATTTGGAGAAATCTGTGAATAGTTATTAAGGTGAAAGTAATGATTGACTTTTATCAACCTCTGCTGGCAACCAGGGAATTGGAGCAATTTCTTTTCTAAAGTCCTGTAAGTTGGCTAATAACTCATATTAATAACATCCAACTCCCATTTTTATATTAACATCAGCCAGCAGCTGGTTCACTTAGCAAGGGGGAGACAGCTAGCTTAGCTGTTTCTTAGTAAACCAAAACTTTTTACACTTTAGTCTTTGTACAAATGACACAATAATGATATAATGCGTTCATTATGTAGCTTTAGAGATCCTGGTAGGCGGATTATGTTATCGTCAGACACAGCTAGGCTAGCTGTTTCCCCCCATTTCCAGGATTTGTGTTAAATTAAGCTAACCAGCTGCTGACGTTAGCCTTACATTTACGGTACAGACATGAAGGTTAGAAAGAACATGAACATATTTCCAACCAAATGTCAAACTATTACTTTAAGTCTATATTACACATTAGAACAAGAAATCATTCTGTCTTTAATGGCTCAATAGACTTAAAATATGTAAAAATGAAAGCAAAAATGAAATGAAACAATAAGTTTCTTTCACCACTTGTGTCTTCTTTAAACAACTGTAGCCTGTGTCACTTGGTGGGCTCTTAACCAAAGCCATTGATTCTGTGGAAAGTGAATACACACTGAGTTATGAGGAACCGCAGATCTTTCAGCAAAGGAGATGCTGTGTTGAATTAGTTATTGCTGGAAGGAAAAAGAAAGAGCTGATGAAGTGCAGATGCTAAGAGAGGCGGAGAGAGGGGAAAAGATGAGAGTGAAGAAGAAAATGAAAAAGTACAGTAAATTTAATTCCATGGCAATGTTCATATAGACAACAGTTAATCCAACCATGAAGATTCAGACGTTCACAGCTGTGTCTCCTTCACAGGGACTGTAGTTATTACAATGATGGTATCATCAGACTTGCACTAAAACAGACTGAAACCAAAGACAGAGTTTGTCCAATGAAAAATCGTCATTCCTTTACAGAAAAAGTCCCAGAATGCCTTTCAACAGCTCTCCAGAGAATGGGTGTGAACGTGTTGCTCTCAGTCAATGGTGGGCATATAGATCTATAAATATAGTAAAGCTATCCAACTTGTTCGTGAACACAGGGGTGTGTCTGTGGTCACAGCCAACCTCTGTTAATCAAAACACAGTTTAATATGTGGTTGCATTGCATTCTGGTCCTTTGAGGTCATCTGGAAGGAGAGAAATGAAATGTTTAACCAGAGTTTTACCATTAAGACAGCTGACTATGTTTTTACCATCAAACGCAGTTGTAGCCTAGAATGATGTAATTCTTTTTTCTTCGCTGGTTTTCCATGAAAATAAGAAAAATGCATTGTAAACTGTTTTCTCACAGAGTTAGCACTGATCTTTTTACTTAATGCTTAATTGTAGTCATGTATTATTAAAGAAAATTTGTTCTCTAATGCCATTTCTTATCCCTTGTCAGGTGAAATTGCATGTACATCCATCTTACTTTTTATATTAGCCTTTTTCATAATTCTATTTCATAAACATGCATGAATTTATTGCCCCAGTGTGGAATATTTCCTTAAAATGTATAGCTTTTGTAATGTAATGTAATATTCTCTCTGGATATTTGGTTCCAGTGTATACAAGAAAAACACAGCACCTCTCACTTCATAAATGGATTAACTGTAACACTTGGATTGTGACGTGGACACATTTAATGCATCACTGAGGTAATATGTTCTTGGAAAACCTCCAGTAATGCAGCCTGGGTGTGATGATTTTACTGTGTGTAATGCAGACCATTACCGTGAAGTTACAGTCAGCATTCTCCTTCACACCAGAGAGGTCAGAGGTCACCCAGAGAGCATTCCAGGACAGACAATACGGCTCTCTGGAGGTATGGACGAGGCTGCAGCTTGTCTGGCCATCTGCATCGACCTGCCCCCATTACTCCCCAGCTAAAACTGACTCCACATTCACACACACACACACACACACACACACACACACACACACACACACACACAAGGAGTTACAGTAGTTGGCCTCTGCCCTTTGTGCTTATTTATATCTCCAGGCTTGCTGTTCACAACTTTACAAAACTGTCAGAATTTTCAATAAGAGATTACAGACTTTTAGTAACATGTTTTTCTTTTGTCTCATTCGAATCAGTGGTTGTTTACTTACACAGGTTACTTAGTTTATAAGTAAAAGCATGTTACACACTTACTGCATGGCATACAACTGACTTGCTGCTGTTTGAAAAGCTTGCAACTCCAGATCCCTCCATATCAGTTTAGGGGGTCACATGATTGCTCTGACATCGAAAGGGAGAAAGAGAAGGAAGGGAGGAAAAGAATGAAGGAGAGAAGGGGAAATGAAATTAGAAAACTTGTGCAGGTGAAGAGAAAGAGGGAGGGGTATGGAGTTAGATGATAAAACACCTTCCACAAATACAAAAAATACATTTGTAAACTCACAAAATTATCTTGCAACTATAAAACGGAGCTACAAACAAATTTCACAAATAAAAACATCTGTGAATGCCTTCAATTAATTTACAAATAAATGAAAAGCATTAGTGAATATCTCCCTAATTCTTACAACTTTCAAACAAACATTTTTTAATCAATTTTTCTTTCTCTACACTTGTGGATTTGCACTTTACACAGTTTTAAGACAACAAACTAAAATCGACTTGTATCCTGTCACTCCTATCAAGAGATCGCCTGCTGACGCCACCATTTCTGCTTTTCAAAGTAAGAGCACGCAGTTTTCTTTGAGCTGTTTTAGTTCCTCAAATAATCGGCGACACGTGCGCCATTCTGACACTCCATACTCATGAAGATGCATTAAATAGACCACATTTCATACCCATCCAACCTGTAAAGAGATAACTAGTGTCATTTCTTTACCAGAGTTTATTATAATCATTAAGTCCATTTGCTGTTTACACCATAATGGGTATTTTCTACATGTAGCCTATACTCTTCATACTTTTCACTTGTCCTGCACAGTCACTGCAACAGCCAACTCGTCTCTTACAGGTGGTAATAGTAAGGAATATGTTATAATGCACAATATATATTAAATAAGTGAAAGAAAGGTTACAAGGTTAATGTATTTATCATTTGACACAGGATTGTATAACAAGATGAGACTCCCCCATTAAAAAATTATTCTTATGACATCTTATTTATTCACTTATTTACAGTATATCATTTTGTTTTGTTGAGTGGAATAAAGGGAACGGCAACTAGCATGTCTCCATATACAATGTTATAAATATCCAGTCAGAGATGACTTAAAATAAAGATAAATATTAACATGGATAATTACATTGTTCATGTTGAGAAGTTAGACTCAGTGTTATATTTTAGAAGATATTTATTCAGAAAATTAAACTCGTCATGCAAACATACACTATTTACAAAAAACTCTGTAAATGTGCATTAAATGACATTTTTCCATGCATGAATACAAGTTTAAATAGTATACATTACACCTCATCCTAGAGAAACTACCAGTGGGAAGCACCTGTTAAGAATACTAAGAGATGTCTGTTTGACAGATCAATCAGTTAGACATAAAATGCATTTAGAAAGTATTCAGGCATGTATTATTTTTTACATTTTCTTGTTTATTATTCTTTGTTGAACAAATTCATCAATGTACAATGCCAGCTAGCAGCTTGCTAATGCAGGGGAGGTGGCTAGCTTGCCCACAGTGGGCAAGCAATGATAATACAAAATACACTTAATCACAAGCTATGAGACACAGGTATGTACCTGGGATGAACGGTTAAAGTGGAAACCGGCAAGCTGACCCCGGCCTTTGTCATCCTGCCAGCCTCTGTATAAAGCTGCACACCTGGTGGGTCCTGAATGCAGCTGGGGCGGCACCTCTGTGTCTCCATAAGTCCTGGATGCAGACAGAGAAAGGTTTCAAATGTTAATGTTGATATTTGTGTCACACACACGCACACACGGATTTAGGGGCTGCTAGCTTGCGCCCACAGCGGGACTCGTTGAAAATAATTTTGTCCATCCTTTAGGGTTTTACCGGCTGACTGCAGGCACTGAGGGGAACCGCATGTAAACGCCCGGGGCGTTTGACTACTACCGCTTTTGTGACGCACAACGTAAAAAAAAGGGCGCATGGCGTTGAGCAAACAAACATTGGAAAATAACGTCTAAGCGGCGGAAAGATACAAGTCACAACTTCCGGTCAGGGCCACAATAAAATCATAATGCAGATAGTGATGCGCAATAAAAACCAGCCCAAATACCAACAATACAGTGTAACAAAACAAAGTCAGTATATTGACTATTCTCCCACCTTAATGAGGAATTAGCTGATCAGAAATGCATAAAACAGGTTTTCAACTGGACACATTACAGTTAGTGCCAATGTAGAGCAGAGGCACACAACAACAACAACAACAACAACAACAACACTTCACCAGTCCTATGGCATATTCCCAGGAGATACCTCAAAATGCATAATGATGGCAAACACAGCAGAGTCTGTTACACTTACATTAATTGGTTGTGGTTTAAATGATATTTACTGCTGCCAATGAAAATGAGCCTATTTCACCCTCTGCTAATTCTAGCTGACACTGTTTAGTGACAAATACGACCTCATTAAAATAGTAGTATCCAGTCCCAGAGTCCAATCAGAGGGCAGGTGGTTCTGTTGCCTTCATCGACAGATTCTGGGTCCGTGAATGTTCAGGGGAAAAAAACGAACTGGCTGAACTTACACGGACCAGCAACAATAAAAATTCAGTTCATTTTATTCAGCGACTCAACTTTGTGCTGAGTAACGCTCTTCCAAAACAATCAAGTTGCTTCAGTTGCATTCATTGTTTTAACCTGTGCTTTCACCATGCAAACAAGTCATCTTCCCAATTAAATAAGATCTCTGATAGAGTAAACTTTACTCTACCTCCGGTACCGGGTAGTTGATTTCTTCTGCAAACGAGATGCAAGAGGACGACTGTTCCTGGAGACCGGCGTGATGATGAGGAGGAGATCCGAGTATTTTTACCTACTGACCGCGGACTGCACACTGAGTCAAGAGTGATTCACTGACGCCATCATGTTGTTTGTCGTCCGTATTTAAAAATCCGAAATGGCGCCAACACTGTCCAATCACCGCAAGAGGTCAGTGTATGACAGTGCAGAGCTTCCCTCTGCTCGGTGTCTTCCCCTCCCCTTTCTGCTCCACCGACTGTTTGTTTGTTTGTTCCCCACCATGGTTTTATTATTTCAATCTAATATGTCTTATAATAGACCTACATCCATGTTCCCCACATCATGGTTCCACAGTTTACTTTTCTAATGCTGTTATTCCTTGTAAGAGATGTGTCAGAGATTACACAAATATTTTGTGGCCTTGCAGCATCAGAGCCCCATTCATTGTTATAGAGCAAACTGGGATGACATTGCACATTTTAAGGTTCTTCCTTTGGTTTCTTACTTTAGAGGAGAGTGCTGCACTTTCACAAATATTCACCAGTTTGTTCTGGGGCACAGGAATAACAAATGTGAATTCTTGAAAAAGGGTTGGGTTCTCCTTTAAATGCACAATCCATGATTATGATATAGTGTTCCATCCTCAAAGCATCTGGAAAAATAACAGGCTAAAATTATAAATATTAAAGTCATTATAGAAGCCTATTGGGCACTGTTAAGATAATCATGTAAACTTGAAAATGAAAATTTAATTCCATGATGGCAATGTAATTTTTCACACGTGTTTTAGGATTACACTGGACTTTATAATATATATATAATATATAATATGAGCAGAGTAGCGGACGCAGTCAGCAGGACATTTCAAGGGATGGATGAGTGAAGCTGATCAAGTGAAAGAAGAAGAAGAGGAGAGAATGTGAACAGAGTGATCTGGAATAGATCAAATAAAATACTGTCAGTTAATATTACAGTACATTTCCATATTGTTTATCCTATGATGCTATTCTTTAAAGTAATTTAATATCATTAGAGTAAATGTTCTTCTTTCGGCGTAATATTCAGTTCAGTCATGAAGACGTTTACTGGGCCTTGTTTAGGATCCATGACTGCTCACATATTATCATCTGGATTTAAATGTAGATTTGTTATCTAAACATTAAATCTTTGAACTGTAATCCAGCATAGTGTCGCAAAAATAGGTGTCAAGATTAGTGATGCTGTTTATGTTAAAATTCATTCCCCACCTATGTCATGGAAATTCAAAATAGTAACATCAGACAATTTTTGCCTCTTTTTATGTGACAGTAGTGAAAATTTGTCATTGTCAAAATCTGTTGTGTTGTGGTTTCAGAATGATGGAGACAGAGAACAATTAGATTCAAAATATGATGTAGGCATCGGATGATTTTTTCCTGGGCAACTATCATGTTTTTCCCAAATGATGTACAAATGGCCTGATACAGTAAACAGTGCATGCAGCTGCTGTGAATGGGGGGGGGGGGGATTCCCTAGGGGAGCATGTCCCCTGAATATCAACTTAAATTGGGGTTAAGCACTGAATGTTAACAATGTCTGGCCAAGGTCATTCGATCAGAGAGCTACAAGCACCACCGTTGGATTAGGGAGACCATTGAGATCTGAAAACGGTCCCTGGGATGCTGTTCTGAAGGAGCGGCTGAACAGCAGGGGGCGTGGTCGTCCTGTCAAACCTCACGAGCTGATAAGAAACGTCACAGCAACATCAGGTGACTCTTCTGAGGAAGACAGCAGTCGAAACGTGTGAAGGTAAAATAAACACCTTAAAGCACTTGTCTATCAATGAGAAAAAGGCATAAATGTCTGGCTCTGCCCCTTCATCTGGCAGAAAACCATTGCCACTCCATGTGCAAGTTGTTGAGGACTCTGTGCTTCTGCCGACATTGTGTTCCAGTTTCACAATTTAGCCTGAATTGTGCAGGTTCCTTAAATTTGCTAAATTGTTGGGAGTCAAGCCTCTTCATGGGGGTCCTCTGTGTAGTGACAGTATGACAGGATGTAATTTCAGATGGTAAAACCTTGGCACCCAAAATGACCAAAAAATACATTAAAAGCCACAAATGTTTATCTACATTTTGTTTCCAATTTAATTCATACGGATCTGCAAACTAGTCTAACTAGGACTACATTTCACCCATATTTGCAAAATTAGTAAAACATCTTCAAAGATAAACCATCATCATCATCACACTCCGAACCTCAATGTGTCATTTTTGAGTTTTTGTTGACTTCATTTGAAATGTATAAAAGAAAAAAACATTCCTTTCACACAGCAGATTCGTACAACAAAAAACAAAAATTATGCATGTCATCTAACTATCTCATTCACATTACAGTTAACACCCATGGGTGGTGTTATCACTCCTGTATGTTGACTTCAGACACTAAAGTCATAACAAGACTTCCTTCCATAAATACTTTCAAAAAATGATAACTGAGTACCTATAAACAAGCAAAAGACAGCTAAAACAGTTACATACATTTGAAATAATGTGAACATATGTTAAAAAGTGCTTTGTCGCAGCTAGTTGTAGCCTTCCTACTAAGGGCTGTGGCAGCAAGATCTCACCAGAAAGAAAAACATTCAGTTTAGTCCACTTGTCAGTCAGAATATATGTCGCATGTCGCATATTAATTGATGAGTTATGACTGCTAACACCACTCACCTGAAATATCTTTGCTATCAGTCTTTTCAAGTAATTAATGTGTTGAATTATGTCTTACCTTTCCATCCTCACCTTTAGTCTCCACCACTGCTAAACTAAACTTCATCAGTGTTACAGAGGGTTCAACTGTAATCTGCTCTACACTGCAGCATCATGTGGTTAAAGATGAAATGTCTGTGTGAGGGACCAGTCATGGTAGACAATCATTATCTAAAGTAAAACCTACTTTATATTCAAAAATAAATAGACAGTCTGTTTGCATAGTCTGGAAGTGATCACTGAATAGGAACTCATTCCGCTGTGGGAAGGTCCGTAACATGCCCGGAGTCAGGTTGATGTTGCTCCTTTATGTGTTGCAGCTGGTGTGGGCTTTATCTGTTCTGGGCTTTAAGCTGGTCCTGGATCAGGGCATCAACAACTCCAAGCAGGGGAAGAATCAAAGACAGCCAATCTGATGGGTCACAGCGGAGAGCAGCGGTTACCTGGACAAGAAGAGAGCAGCCAGGTTAGTGGACTCTAATGAATAAATGGAGGGTAAACCAACAGCATAAACATCTTTTTTTATTTTTTCAGGCTGACACTGATCCCATTACACACTCACACATATGCTGATACTTTACACGTGGAAACCAGCAGAATTTCAAACTAACTAAACTCAAACCTCCTTGTTTTACTCCTTTAAAACCCTAACCCTAAGCATGGACAGGAGCTGCAAATTAGCTTCAGCTAGAAGCCCTTTATAAATCATATCTGATAGTTATTTTATTGATGCAACAATATCAAGGTAACAGTAATGTCCCTTAAATAGCAGTGTTATCAAATACAATATAACAGATAATAATACAATACAATAAGCATAACTCATCTTATTACAAATTAAAATCTAATTGTCTCAAACCTTTGGTTTATTTTGTCTCCAATGTCTAAATCTCATCTTTCATTGCACATTAAATGTCCTTATTTTGTGCATATTAATGTATTGTCTTTTTTTTTTTTCCCCCAATAAAAAAACAAACAAAAACACAAAAACAAACTCAGATGTACTGATGATGTTGCTGATGTAGTGTTACCTCTCTCTCAGGGGCAGATTTGGGTTACTGAGGAAGGACAGCTGTTGCTCCAGACTGCACACACGAAAGGCCAAGTAGCACGATGACAGGATGAGGAGAATAATACTGATGAAAGAGGAGGAGACACAGATAAATTCAGTTAAAGGTTTGAGGATTATTATGACATTTGAATGCTCTGTTGTGGAGGAAGAGAGCTGCAGTGCCTTCGATGAACACTGGGAGGCAGTGTTTGACTTGCTGTCAACATATTATGGCTCCACACTGTCCTTGATCAACCCTCTTTAAGTGTATGTCTTAAAGGACCACAGCAGTGTTTTTGCAAAAACTAAAAAGAAATCGAATCTAAAGAAATAAGAAAAAATAAAATCTACAAAAAATAAAATAAAAAAATAAACCTGCACTCTCCCAGTAATATAATATGTCATTTATTCATCTTTTAAGCATTAATATATAGAGTTAGGTCAGGCCACGGCAGCGTCCTGCTAAGCTAGAGTGCAAGTGGAGTAATGGCAGCATGATAGTCACTGAGACAAATTATTTGATGCATTGCGATGAATCTTAATAAATAAATTAAGTCTCATGACAGGCAACTTCTCTATGTAAAAATGCAAACTAAAAAGTGTTTTAATAGCTCTGCTCCGCTGTGTTCAGTCTGACTGTTTATACCTCCATGTTAATGCGCAGTGTGTGTGTGTGTGTGTGTGTGTGTGTAGCTGTGAGTCAGCTGTTGGAGGAGGTGAAGGTGTTGGTGTTGTTGTTGTCTGTGTGTCCCTCTCTATACTCACAGGAGGGTGAAGAACTTGAGCAGCTGGTACTCCATCTGGCCCAGCTCTGCCACTGGCTCTGATAAAAGACCTCTGTCTGTCTGCAGAGCTCGCTCTGTCACATGCACACACACACACACACACACACACACACACACACACACACACACACACACACACACACACACACACCATAAACCATTAACAGTGCTTGGCTTGACTACACTACATGTTTCACTTTTAATAGTGCTGGCCCACCTGTTAGTGTACATCTGAACACATTTGGACAGCGCTCTCTCACAGCTAATGGTCTGACAATATGCACTCTGGAGCTCACAAATGAATCACGGTATTTAGGCAGTCTGATCAATTATGCCTCTCAAAGCGTACATGTTGTTGTTTATACATATGTAATGCTGGATATTGCAATTAAATCATATTAACACTGAGCTGACAGATCCCAGCTGCTGCCTGCAAAGGTTGCCATGATGAAAATGAAACTTTGTGGTTGTCATGGGGTAAAAACATAAATAGTTTTAAGACTATAATGTTTTTACTGTTTGTTCATTCATTCTTCATTATAAATAAACTGTGAACGGTATACCCTGAGTTCATTATTAAGTCCCTACATCTCCATTACTATTGCATCCTAGCTGACATACCTTGCTTCTTTTGGCATGGGTTCTATATATGTATAACACAGGTAATTACATCACTTCCCAGCCGTCCACTCCACTTGTGAGCTGTGATGATAATGTACACAAAAGCTCACAATGATTAAATATCCAACTACATTAATGTAGGCGAGCATTTAGAAATGTTTTAAGGTCTGTCAGCATACAGCTGATAAACTGTCCTCGGACAACTTTGACAGCAGACATTGTTTGTGATAATCTCCACTTAATCTGCATCCGCCCCAAGCTTTTTAATACAAGCCCCCACACGATTTAATCTCCATTTGGAGCTTAATGTGTGTCATTGCGTAAGAGAGACGTTGCCATCCAAAAGCAATTACTCTGTCTTTTGCTCTCTCTGGCTCTCTGACACACACAGACACGCAATATTCAAATGAAATGAAAGATACACACACAAACATATGCATCCACTCAACTCAACACTACATCTATGTGTCACACAATAAATGTGATTTGATGAAAACAAATATTCACACCATTATCCTATAATGTAAGTGACATTTTGACGATGCAACACTGATTTTGTCCTCACTTATTATTCACCTATTGCTACTTATTACCTGTAAAACTTTTCATGGATTACCACTTCCTTAACAGGCAGAATGCCTTAAATCTTTTACTCCCCCACTTATACTTATACTACATCGTTTTATCTATTTTATGTTAATATTATTTTGGTAATTGTTTTCTTTCTTCTTTTTAAGTTGTACTTTTAATTTCTACGTCTTTCTTTAATTGTATAGAGACACTATGTGATCGTACACTCAAAATGAACTTACTCACTCACATTTTGGTTTACAGGGCACAATTCTCTTCAAACTAGTTATTGAATAAATCCTTTCAGGGCTCTTGTTGACGCAACTTTTTTTTTTTTTTAATCAGTTTCAGATAATGGTGACATCTTGTACAGACATGCTTCGGCTGCAACTCTAAAATCTCTTGATGTTGTCCACCATACTGCTCTCAGGTTCATTACTGGTGATGCTAATAACACTCATCATTTCATCCGGTACAAAAAGGATGGATACCTGGAACTAATTACAAAGCACTTTAAAAATGAATCTGTTGGTACCTCTTGGTCATTTTAGATTCTTAATCTCTAACATTTAAATTTCTGGTTGCACCTATTTTATTGATTCTTGTCATTACATTATTTATTAATTGTATTCACCTGTTTATTCTAATTAATGTTCTTTTATTTTTATCTGCTTGACATCCTTGTAAATGAGGGCTTTACCCTCACTGATTTACAAGTTTAAATAAAGACATAATAACTGAAAGTATCGGCCATGTTATAACTCTAGTACTGTGTTAACCAGGAGCAAAAGGCACATTCAAAACTGCCTTTGAATTCAAACTACTTTTGAGGTGCAGCTTGATTTACCTGACTATTCATCGACAGTAGTAACCAGTGATGTGGATATTTCTTATAATAAACGTAAACATAAACCATGCCAACAACTTTCAGCAAATTATTTGCAACCTCCAGCCAATCAGTTCTAACAAGAACCAAAAAGTGTGTGGCCTTGGATAAAGCCTTGGACTTTGTATCCATACTCTGACACTGCATTTTCACTGTATGGATCGTTTTATCACCTTCCAGCAGCTGCTCTGATTTGAAGGGTGTGTCTGTGGCGCTCAAGCTGCTGGTGGAGTTCCCCAGGAGGTCAGGAAGGGAGGAGGACACAGACACCACTGAGGGTTTCCTTCTCCACTTTAACACTGATGGGAATTCGTCGACCACTGGGAATTCGTCTGGAGTCGGGAACTCGTCCTGTGGCACAGAGGGAAGAGGAGGATGTATTGGAAAGATAGGGATCCAGACTAAAGGAAGTATAGGTAATAGGTAAATAGAATCATTATAAATGTTGGTAATCCATTAATATACACACATGGATTTCTCACTTTCTAATAAACCATAATTCTGCACTTATAAATGTATGTAAATGTACATACCTAGATAATAAATGGATTTTGGTCCAGACAAGTGGTCCAACAGTCATGGGGATTTTTCACAAAAAAGTTGTTCTTATTAATCGTTTACAACTGGTCTATAAAACATTAGAAAATTATGTTTTAATTATTTATAAAGTTGTAACTTGATGATTTATTAGAAAGTGGTACCATTCATTTTCAAGCTCTGAACGCCTAGATCTCTATTACGCTCAATGGGAGCCTGTATGAAAGCTATACTGTAAAGAGATATTCAGCAATATTCTGGATATTTGGAATATACAAAATCTACATTTATTTCTTAATATGATTTGGTATTATGAATATAATTCAGGCAATTTAACATTTTCTAACTTCAGGATTAGCAAAGCTTTGTAAAACCATCACAATATGCTGGCAACGTGAACAAACATCCTTTTTTCTTTGAACACTGTCAGCATAGATTAGAGCGTGATCAAGGATGAGCATGTTAACGGAAATTAATTATTCCTCGATACAAAAGCTGTTCTGTCGCAGAGCGGCCTATGGTACACACACAGAAGGTGACTTCACAGAGCTCTTTGATAGCATCTTGCCGACTCGGGGGATAATTCACTGCAAGGCTGCAGCTGTAATACAATGATCTATTGATCCTGTCTGTGTAAGGAGGTAAGTCAGCCTTCAGGTCAGGGGTAGTTGTGAGAGTTGTCAGAGGCCTTTAAGCCAACATGAAACATGAGAATGAAACGTTACAGATAGTTCAGATTGGATTACGAAATGTTCCACTTTGAGCTTTACTTTTTTATGGTTTAATGATGGTTTATGAAAGAGCTTCTCTCTGTGAAAGACAGGTTGTCACTGACCAGCGATAAGGTCGGCTCCTCCATAAACTGCTTCAAGCTCAGACTCTTCCCATTGACCTGGAGAGGGAAAGGAAATCACCCCTTCACTTGACATGTACAACACACAGTATATAGTCTGAATGAAGAGTATGCATGAGTGTGCACGTCCTCTGACCTGTAGGTGTGTGCAGATCCTGCGAAGGACGTCATAGACGCTGTCTCGTGATAGCAAAGATACGAATACATACTGAAGAAATAAAAAAAGAGAAACAGTGACATAAAACTCGTGTTGATGTTTTCTTTATAATTTTCATTGTATTGTGCACAGTAAAACCTGAGAACAGTATACACGGAATAAAAAAGATTTTGAAAAATCAGTATATTGAAGAATAAAGAGAGTTGTGTTAATGTCTATCTGCATGTAGAACATTAACATGACTGGGCAAGGGTTAAAATTTGCTAGAAATAATTTGGGTGAATAACACTTCAGGGATTCAAAAGCTTTAATCTGGGGCACAAAGAGGATATTTCTCTAATCACATTTCTGTTCCAGTTTATTTTCTCATGAAAAATGATGAATGGCAGGTCAGTGACAGCTTACCCAAATATCTCTCTGACCTGGATAAATTTCATTGTTATCTAAAAAAGTATTTAGGAGCTTTTGAAACACTGTGTTACTGTGTGTTGACTTTTATCAGATGTTTTTATCCACGTCAGTTCATAAATGGTCCTGCTGCATCTCTCATGACAGTCATGCGGGTAAATGAGATGAAAAATTACAAATGAGCCTGAACTTTGTTGTTACAGACACAAGTTGTGAACTTTTTACCTCATAAACAGAAGACCCAACCTCGGTCATTTTTCAAACCTATGCAGTATAGTCACACTGTATAGGGGCATGTATTTGTGTGTAGTTATGTAATGCATATTACATAATCATGCAGACATACAGTGGGGTCCAAAATGGGAAAGTAGTCTCAGACTTTTGGACCCCACTGTATAAGGATAGAGATATTTGTCCTTGTAAGGTATGAAACACATACTGCATGTCTCACATGCTTTGACAAAGGTGATTCTTTGTTGGGAAGCTGCTGCTCTGACCTGCTGCGTTGGCCAGGGGTTGATTATCTGCAGTTTGGGCTGATGGGCTCAAATATTTATGTAATATTTCACTTATTTGCTCATTTTATAGCAGTAATATTCCAACCTCATATGTGAACGACTGTTTGACATTGCTGATTGACGGGCTGAGTTAACATGTAACCTTAAATAGAGAAAGAGGGGGGAAGCATGTGACCATCTGAAGGTGAAGACAGAAACCTTATATGAGGACATTTTGCATGCATCTGGAAAACTAAGTGTTATATAATTCACACATAGTATAGCATCTTGTGTGGTAAAAAAAAAAAATCAGCCCTGTCATTATTTTTTATTAATAATTAATTGGGCACTTAAAAACATGTATAACATGCCATTTCTGAACTCTGTGATTCCCATAATGCTGAGGTATGGGTGTGCTGAGGCAGCAGTCTGCATGAAGTATATGAAATATGTCGTTACAACTAGAAACATGCAAAATATTCTGTGATCCATTGCTGTGAATTATGCAAAAAGGTCTGCCAATGGTGTGAGAAAAAACAACAAGCATCAAAATCAAGTTCCTACAAAACCCTGTCTGATGGTAAACTTAAGGAATCCAAATCGCATCATGTGCTTGAAAGAGCACTATTTGCCTTTTAATTTGGCTCTGTTTATATGTTCCTATCTGAAAACAGGACTGCAAAGAAAGATCTTAATTTTTCTGCTTCTTTTCACCTGCCAATACCTGTACCATCATCCATATGAAAAGAATAGACAGAATTGAGCTGTAAATTGCAAAAATGCTAACATACTTGTGTTTTTGAACTTCTCCAGAGCCCAACTGGGTGTTGGGGGTGGGAGATTTTGGATGAATCACAGTGTTCATTTTGTGTTAAGTGGTGTAATGATACATTAGATTTTAAAACATGCTAATATTGCTTATCGACTAGCATTATTTATGGGTTGTTGAGGCCAGAACAGAGTTTGAAAAGACACATTATGTCTTTGGAAACACCACCACCTGATGACAGGTTGAATTTGACGTGATAGAAAGTTAAGAGGCCTCTCTGAACGTTGCTGTAATGGTGGAAAAACCCTTCATTCTCTTGTGCTGCCAGGCTGGGACTCTACTCTGCGTCTATCTATAGCATGGTGTTGTTTTTTCCGTCACACCTCGCCTGGAAAACACACCACCCATGCTGCGCTAATCAGCATAAGTATTTTAATTCACAGTGACTGCGATGGGAGTGTTTACCTTCTGGCCGGTGTCTGTGGTGATAGCCAAGCCATTGGGCACGAGGCCCGCTGTTTTGTGCTTCTTCACCAGCCTCACAGAAGCGACAGGGATAGCCACCTAGAGAAGATGGAAAAAAAAGGCACAAAAATAACAGAGACACTCAGATCTGAGGAATCAAACTTAAAAGCAAGACGATGAGAAAATGGTAGGTAAAGGAAAAACACCAGTGCGTATTGAGTAAATGGTGACAGCAAAGACAGACATTGAAGTACACTCAGGAAACACCCCCAAAGAAAATCAGTAGAGGACATGAAACGTGTCTTATTTTAGTCAGAATGTAAGGAATGCAGTCTGAATAAGAAGCTTATTGTCACTAAGATGACAGCAGAGGTTTAGTTTTAAGGAAATGAAGGAAAAAGAACAATTCACAGCATATCAAAGAGAAAATCACATAACTTTGAGGTTAAAGGTTAAAGAAAGTCTACCTGCTCTCGGTACATAAGCTTAAATCCCAAACATGTAGAGAGGTATTTTCTATGTGGTAGAATTAAGACTGTGACACTGGAAGCCAGTCTGTAATCCTGACTGACTTTCAGTTCAATAAGTTGTCAGGTTGTCCAACCAGCTTGTCAGATTGTCACCCGCAGTCACTTGGTTCAAGGTTGTCAGTCATTTTGAGTTTATTAAGCTGCCTGTCAGTCATTCATACCTTGATGTCTTTGCCAAAGAGGTTGGCACAGAAACACAGCCAGTTTCTGGAGATGTACAGTCGGCCTTGTAGAAGGATATCTCTGAGAAGAGCACAAGAGTACACTGAGGACAGAAGAGAGAGAGAGAGAGAGAGAGAGAGAGAGAGAGAGAGAGAGAGAACGATATTCTTACTACAACTATAAACTGGACAAAGAAAAACATACAGGTTTAATAAGACAATGTCAGATCCCTCAAACTGCTTCACTATTAATCAATTTTATAATCATTCACCTCTAAAGTTTCACATCATAGGGTTTATTTTCATGGTTTCAGGTTTCACAGAGCATCAAAGGTTATGATAAACCATGTTGAAGTGTGCGAACAGCAGAATTGATACTGTGCAGAAGAAGCTGGTTGTGCTGAAACCTGACAGTTCAAGTGTTAATCTGAGTTTAATCAGATTCACAGACCCAAAGGGATAAGAATCAAGGCTGGATACAAGTCAAGAGCGCCACTTCAAACCAATAAAAAGTACAAGAAAAGCAAAAATTACAAAGAACTGCACTGTACAACAGTTAAAAGGTTTGTTCAATGTGGCTTTTGGAGCATGAATATTGTTAAAGATACCTATATGTTGAAGCTGCTGACACCTTCTACAGATATTAAGAATTGTTGGACATTTTCAACTAAGATTTTGCTTTTCCACCAGAATCTTTACTGTTACCAAGGTGGAGAGAGATATAAATGAAATCATGACAGGACACTGAAAATACAACAATTATATGAATTGATAAAATGTGCATAGACAATGAAATATCAGTGTAGATTTGAAGACTTTACCTTTACATGGTCAGAAAATATTTCTAATGCCCATATTTTTCAAGAGCCAAACGGGAGGTGTTAAAATAGCTTGCTTTATTCCAAACCCAAGCAATACATTGAATTCTTAACAATATAAAACAGACAAATAGTAAATCCTCACAAATGTAAAGCTGGAACATGGGAACTTTAAAATTTGTGATTGATTTTGTTTGATAAATGACTTGAAGATTAATCAGTTATCAAAATTTCCAACTGAGTAATCATTTCAGGTCCAGATCACATAGCCAATATGTAATATTCAATAAAAGGACAATATCAGTCTCATGTTAACAGCTTGCAATCAATACAAATGCATAACAGGAAAATGAAATGGTATGAGTGAAGCTGAAACATGAATAATAAAACATATGTTGCAGTACAAAACACAGTCTTAAAGTTGGGTAAAAAAGACAGTACCTTTCATGAGTATCTCATCCTTGGGCACGCACTGGAACAGTTTGTGGTACTGGGAGTTGTACTTGCTGACAGTCTGTGCAGAGGGACAGGGCAGAGTCATGAGCAGCTCCTTGGCGGACCGGCCTGCCTGCACAGCACTAGCACCGCCGGCACCACCAGCCACTCCGCCACCACCGGCCACTCCTGCTCCGCTCGCCGCAGACACCACCCTCTCCCTCAAAGGACGCGAGCTCTGCACCAGGCTCAGCACGTTGGCACCGTACACACACACACACTCGCGCACATCCAAGGCCTGGAGCAAACCGCTGCAAGACACACACTGTTCCCCTGTCGTCAGTCAGTACGGGGCAGAGGTGGACGACTGCCTCTGTGCAACTACCTCTAGTCTACATGCACGTACAAACACACACCTGGCACTAATGTGCACACCTACATCTACATCTACACACACACACACACATACAGACTACTAAAGAGTTACAGCAGCAGCGCCTCAGTTTACAGCCACTGAGCTCTTTCTCAGAAACTACAAGGCTCTCTTTCTCTGTCTCAAATACACCTCCAGTGACTCTACACTTTGCAGCACCCAGCTGACACCCTCCCTCTCCTTCTCCCTCCTCTACACACATACACACACTCTGCCCTTCATCATTCTGAGCTGAAAAAAAAAACACACTCTGGCACACACAGGCACTCTGCACTACTCAGTTGAAATCCTTTTCTTCCTCTGCCTTTTGCCTTTCCTTCCCTCTATCTGTCAGGTTCTCCTCCTGTCTGTAATGTCAGTCTGTGACACCTAGAAGTGCTCGCTTTCCAAGGAAATTCATACACTCTCCTCCCTGAACACAACAAGAGGTCTCATTCATTCCCTGCTCTCCTCCCTCACCTCTCAAACTCACCTCCAGTCCTTGATATCGCTGCCACCACAATATTTTTCCCTATTTCTCCATCCTGTCCTGCATCTCATCTATCTTTCCTTCAACGTGTGTCTGCTCAGTTTGCTGTTGTCTGCAGCTCCTGTTTTTTTCTTTCTATTAATAGCTCATGCTAGAGCAGCTTCTGTCCTCAGTGATATGGTGCTTACAGTAAGTTACGGTAAAGGGCTCAATCACCATTGTGGGCAAGCCCGGAGATGATGGTGACTATTAATGTGATGTTGCAGAAAGTGAAAATTTTGGCAACTTAACCCCCTTTATTTTACTACTCATGATGTGAATTTGTTTTGTACTTTAGTCTAAAGTGACAGGTGATGATAGATGAGAAAATAAGGAGGGTAACTCACAGAAAACAAAGTAAATCCAATATGCCAATGCCAATAATATAATTTGTTCTCCATTCAGCTTTATAAATTATAAATGAGCTTGAAAAATCTCACATTGGTCATTTTTCACATATTTATTAGGGCAGCATGTCATTTTTGTTTTTGGCTTGTTAGCATGCCATCATATATGATTTCTAAAAGATAATTAAGTAAATAAAACATTCACCAGATTGCAATCACATTTTGGCATATTTGTTGCAGCTTTTTGTCAGCTTTTGCATCCAATTTTAAAGCCACATATCAGTTTGAAATGTATTTAAATAACTGAAGAATTGAGAGAGAAATCACAAAATAATCTCCTCAGAGGGAAATTGGCGTTTTAACAGGTAAATAAACTGTTTATTATAGATTATTATAGATATAGAAACATTTAGGTAAAAGTTAATAACTGGCTGTAGGAGACCAGACTCACCGAGCCCCTGTAACATTTCTTTACATCTTCATAGGACAGGTCTTCAATCAGTTGAAACCTGTGATGGAAGGAAAAATACACTTAGAATTAACATGACACTTCTTCACTTGTGTGTTTACCTCTCAATAATGGTAATTCTGCTGAGCGCAAAATATACCATTCATCTACAAGTCTTGACAATGCACTACTGGGGACAAAATAAAAAACAAAAAAAGCCTACCTCAATATATTCATACAATCACAATTAAAGGCAGATTAATACCTTAATCTGGCTTGTAGAAGGCAAAAATAGTTCTTGGCGGCATAACAAATGGTGGTTAGCTTGTGTGCATGTGTACAGTATATGTGTATCTCTCTGTGTGTGTCTATATGTACATTGCATGAAAATCCCAGCTGGGTCACAGCTTCCACATGACAAGTTAATCATCGGCGTGTGCATAACTGCAGGGAGATGAGGGCTGTCACAAAACAACACAATCAAATATTGAGTTGTTTGAACACAAATAGTGACCATGCCAGGAGATTATCCATGTTGTTCTTTTTATAGTCAGAATACATAAAAGAACACACTCACACACACACATCACTGGCATCACGCTTGCCTCAGGAGGAATATTCAGAGCAGTGCAGCAGATGTCACAGCAAGATACTCATATCTATTGCTTATGCAGACAGAACCATGCAGCAGATAATCAGCCCTTTAAGGTAAATGGCATTGAATTGAATTGCTGTCACAGTTAAGATGCTTTAAATAATAAGACATGTATGCTGGAACAATAAAGTCTGAATGGAAGCATGTTTCTGAGGGATTATTCCCTGACAGAGACTTCCCTCTCTTCCTTTATCTGTCTGTGAGTGCCAGGTGATTGATGGTGAGCAGAGGACAACGTAACGCAACACTGATATGAAAACACTCCTGCTCAAGGAGATACTGATAAAACAGAAGCACTGGCAGAGCCAAATTGCAGCTTTGTGTGCACTGTGATGTATTGACTCACTCTGTGGAAGCCATTCTTCATAGTGAGGAAGAGAGACAGCCATCAAAACGTAGATGACAGTCAGAGAAAGCAAGCAGAATCCAACAGCAATTATGTGAAGGACACAGGAAGATTGGGTTGAGCCTCAGTCTTTTAGCACAGTAGCCTATTATATACTGTATTTAGTATCAAGTGCATATTTAAGGCACGTTGTACAGGACTACCGTTTTTAAACAAGCCAACTGGATAAAGCAACTACATTACTAAAAGGTGCAAAAAACCTTTAACTCAGTAACTTTACCCTTAGTTGGCGAATCTGAAGCTGCGAAACGGACACGAACCTGTGTGAAATCAAGGACTCACTGTTTCCAAAATTAACACCAAGTAAATCAGTTGCTGTTATCATACAAGCTGCATATGTACCATGCTAGACCAACAGAGACGTTGACAGCCGTAGAAACAGTAACTAAGGGGGGCGGGGCTTAGCTAACGGTCCATTGGCACAAACTTAAAAAAATAACCCTTGATAGCCTCACTAGCTAGCTTGTTAGCACGGGCCCATTAAACTTTAATGGGCCCGTGCTAACCAGCTAGCTTTAATGATTAAAGCTTTAAACCAACGCAGCATCAAGTGAAAAGTATAAAGACAAAGAAAATCATTTCCTACATTTCATCCTTTCACCCTTGCTGGTTCTTTCAGAATATTTCTAAACATAGCTTTTCGGCAAGAACCTCTATCATAATATAATAGCACCACATTTGTATTCTCCTTTACTGTATATAGCAAGGTGCCATTGTGTTAAAATGTCCTTCAATGTAGCTTTAGTAGCAGTAGGACTGTCGGATTGTCCTCTGGGTAAGAAGATAGTGTGATCTCTGTCCCCAAACAACCCTCCCTGACTGCTTCTTTCAACATTGCTCTTTCTTACAGTGGAAATTAGTCTGTCATGGTGACATCCAGATAATTATCTCAGAGGAATGATCAGTCTACTTTGAACTTCAAGAGTGAGAAATCATCATCATCAGAAATGATATTGAAATGGAAACTGGATCATGCATCAAATAATATTCATAGCTTTGTTTTAGTTTTCATTTTGTCAAGTGTCTTTTTACACTGACTTGAGGCAACAGAGCTTAGCATCTTAGCATATAATATAATTCTATTCATTTTCAAAGTTGAAAGATTAAGAGATGGCCAACAATAAAATTAAATTCTAGCTGAGCCTTATGTCAAAGTGTGACAAGGCAGCAGTTTTTAACTTAACTGTTAAGTAAGAGGGAGAGAGTGAGACTTATAAAACATGGTGAGATTGAGAGTGAGATATACAGTATATAAAGAACAGAAAGTGCTAATAAAACAGTGCTTATTACAGACCAAAGTTATGAGGAGATTAGGAAGAGAGGATAATAAGCTGCTTAGATTGTCTCCTCCTGCTACAGTGTAAGGCAAAAGAAAAGGTAGAAATATGTTTTTTTAATCTAATTTTACAAACACACTTTGCACAAATGATACAACTGCACTGTGTCCAACATACAGGGGTTTGACAAAATGATCTTAAACCGAAGGTCCACTTACAGTACTAACTTTCAACTGTATGACATGGTCTTTGTCAGCAGACAGTTTACTGAAGTGTCATGGAGACAGATGTGTTGACATGAAACTTCAGTAGCTGTTTTCATCCGTAGCACTTTTAGGACTTTTGTGTTTAACTTGTGTTAAGTTTAGCACAATTAGTGCTATGAAAGCAACTATTGAGCTCACATGACAACAGATCTATTTCCATGACAACTAAGCAAATTCATGTGACGTGGTTAAAAACCATGGAAAATTATACTAAGTGGACCATAAGTTTGGATTGTTATGTCAAATTACTATTGTCAAAGTGAAGTAGAATGTCTTCCACGATTGTTGTACTGGATTGTAATATATTGCACAGATGTTGCTGTTATTGTGTTTGCATCTGTATGAAATGTACACAGTACTATACACGAAGTTTCATTGTGTCCAGGTGAACATTTCTTCAGTCATTCATCTATTCACCCGAGCAGGGTTAAAGTGTCAGGGAGCAGAGGGGGTTGACAGATGCTATAGCTCTGTGTGTGTGTGTGTGTGAGTGTGTGTGAGTGTGTGTGTGTGTGTGTGTGTGTGTGTGTGTGTGTGTGTGTGTCAGATTGGGATGAGGCTGTTGTTTACAGCAGAGCAGTGCAGCTGTGACAGTGCTGCCAACTATCCTGCCAGATCTGCTGGATGCTTTATATCACATATTTTTCTTTAAAACAGCTAGCATCCTGTATCCATCCAAGACTTGTCTTTTCCCTGCTGTTAAAAGTGAAAATATTTCTTATGTTACTCTCCTGTTGCACATTTAATACATTTTGTTTTTCCACTAGAACATCATATTGTGGAGAATTTACTTACAAAATGTACTTTAAATAAGTAAAAATAGTGAGATTTATACCTTAAAAGGTCAGAATTCCCAAACAATTTCAAAGCAGTCATAATGAATTCAGAATCTATAGAGTAATCCATAACCAAGCTAAATTACAGCAGAAATTAAGTCATTAGTCAAAGTCAAAAACTACCCCTTATTTAACATTTCCAACATTTGATTATTTTATGTAGATAGTCAAATTCATCATTTTCCCCTATTAAAACCACCCTCCTAGAAAAGACATCCCATTATCTTGTGACCATGTTATGAACAATAGTGCATGTGTGCTGATCTTCCAGCCTGCTGGTTGCTGCCTATAAATAGGATCCACAGTGGCTCTGCATTCCCAGGTGGAGGAGAAGAGAGTGATTATTAAAAACACAGGACGCTCTGTGGGGACTAACTGGCTCTCTAGTCCTCGCTCTCGCTCTCCATCTGTCTCTCTCTTTTACACAAGATCCAGGTCTTAATCAATACTGCTGATGCATCTAGGTGTGTGAATAAAGAAAACTGCTACAGGCAATTCCCACTGTGCCGTTAAGAGAGCTGTGAATGCGGTGTGTCACGGTATAGGCCTTTCTACAAAGGGTATGAACACGGTCATGCTGGGATAATATGTGGGGAAATCATGGACACTTGTCAAAGAGGACAGCCTCAACGAAGTGTCACTTAAAGTTTATTTTTGACTTTATTCCAAGGGTTTGAAATTGATTCACAGGCCCAAGAGGAACCATCAAATTTTCCAGCTGAAGTAAAAACATGAAAATCACTAAAGCAGGTTTGTAAGGTTTTCACACAGCAACAGCAACAAAGCCAGGAGGCTCTGTGGACTGTACATGTAGTGAACCTGTCTGAGTCCTCCACATGAGGAATAATAAGGCATAATAACCTAAAAATCAAGGATCAAAAGACTTTGATACACAGGTGTAGTTATGACATTAAGGATCAGACTATTCCCCTTATGAGCAAAGCAAAACGTCGCCTGCTACAAGTGTGTGTGTGTTCATGTATACGCATGCGCCTCGTCCATGTATTTCAGTGCCCTTGGCTGAGAGGCTGGATAGTGAAACTAATTACAAGCTCAAAGAATCCTAAATTGAATCCTAAATTAGAAAGCGAACACCTCCCATCGGTGGGCCGGTGTAGCAGTGGACTCCCAGTCAATAATTTAACTGGAGGAGAAGAAATTGGGACTGAGAGATGTGGATAGATTCACTATGAGACAATGAGAGAGACAGGAATGATGAAGGATTATGGGAGAATTTTCAAATAATCTCTTGATTTTAAAATCAAACTATTAAATTCATAGATCAGAGTTCTCATTTGAGACAAGACTTATTTTTTTAAAGAAACACTTCAAACAAATGTGGAAATGAAGTCACTGTTTTGAAGCATTAGTCAAGGTACCCAAACAGTTTAAACACTTACTTGAACAAACCTTTACAACCTGAAATACTGCATACAGCACCAGAGGAGGGTCAAGGTGAGTTGGGCACAAAACAGACACACTACTTGCTGAGTGATTGACGTTTGCATAAAGCTTTCAAGTCCCTCCCATTCACTGAGTATACCAGCACACACCATGCTTCAGTGCTAAATCCCATCCCAGGACATATTCACAGGATTACACTGCTCCTGCTTCGAATCCTTCTTATATAACACACAAGCATATTCATGCACTCTGCCTGCAGTCATACACAAACATTGTGCATATGAATATCTGTCACGGAAATATGTTGAAATTGATTAAAACACTATATAACTAGTTTAATTACAATAATTTACTGCACATTTTACAAACTCATATATTTACTCCCAAGGCCTTTGGGGTAAAGAAAAAATGTCCTTTGTAAATCTGTGTTTGTGGTTGCTTTGTATGCATTTCTCTGCACATATTTGACCATTGTTTAACATCAAAAACAGCTGAAACAAAAGCACAAAATAAGTGCTGTGAAAATAAATCTCCTAGGGCTGTAACCCATGACCATGCACAGGATACAGATGGCGTGTAGGGCAAAAAGAGCCTGGAAAGACAGCAAGTATTGCAGAGCAGTGTGTTGTTTGTGTGTGTGAGATTTGCCTGAAGTGGCCGTGTGTGTCGTCGTCCTTGGAGGGGTCCAGGTCCTGAGTTGAGAGCAGGCCTGTGTCTTCACTCTGCTCCTGCTGCTCTGTCATGTTCCTGGCCCTGAATACACAAACACACAGCTCTAAGTTAGCAGCAGGCACCAATCTCTGCTGGACTTTCATGTACACTTGTAAAAAATTATGTTTGTGTTTGTCTCAACGTTTGGCTTCAAATAGACCTCTTCCCAAAAAGCTTATGGGGCAAACAAGTGGACTCTGTCTTCAAAATCAACACAGCGGTGGTGCAACATTCAAAGTCTGATTCTCCTGGTTTACATTAAAAAATCTCTATTCAGCAAAATAAAACTGTGTTTGTATTAATGGGGTCAATGTCTGCACTCACACAGATGTCCACAAAGAAATAGAGCAACTCAAAGGTTGTGCAGATGGCTGACCTGATGTACTGTTGTGAGCTGACTCAAATATTTTTTAAAATGTTTTACACTTCACACTGAAACTTTGCAGGACCAAAATGTTGCGTGAAACAAACTGCTACGAAAACCAAAAGAAGTAGAAACCAAGGATATGACCATAAATTGTGTAATTTCAGATGTTTTCAAGCAGACACTTACATTTCTTCCTGTGGGTGGTGATTGACACCGAGTAGAGCAAAGTATGATACACTAAAAATAACCAAAAAACACTCAACTCAGACTCAGAGAAGGAATGATTCATCTGAAAATCTGTGGGCTGTCAGCTTCATGTTTGCTGTGATGGATTATGTGGCTCAGGTCATTTTAAAGGCTAGGTGATTCTGCTTTGCATACTGTTTGAAATGACAGCAAATGGTTTTCTGTTCGAGGGGAAAAAGCCTTGCCATCTCCATCTATATTGGGACCTTAAAAGCAATGGAAAAACAGATGTGAACACTTGACGAGATCATACCTTTTTTGTTTTTTGTACAATGTGAAAGGCAGTGGTATTATTTATTACTGTTAGCTAACAATTTCAAGTGTTTACCAATTACTTTTATGTAGCTATTTTAAGCTAGCTACTGTTTCAATTTCAACTATTTCAACAGTTTAGTTTTAGCAACCTTTACTATTAGCCGTTTCATATGTAAATCAATTACTTAGCTAACAGTTTTATTTGTTTACCCAGACAATGTCACACTATGTTAAACTATTTTAACAATTTGTGTTTGACTTTCAGTTAATTACATTTAAATTGTTTGTCCAATACTTTTAGCTAACTACTTCAAATGTTTAACCGTTGCTTGTTTTTAGCTACGTTAACTAATCTGTTACTTTTAGCTAACTAGCTAGTTCAACTGTTTATCCAGTGCTTGACTTGTCAAGTTTACCCTTTACTTTTAACTAACAATGTTAATGGTTTGTCCATTTGTTTTAGCTAATTCTGTCAACTGTTAATCCATAACATTTAACTTCCTATATCATCCAGCACTTTTAACTGTCTATTTTGACAGTTGGTGAACTATTTCTACCATCCATTACTTACAAAGCTATAAAGCTAAATTTTCAAATGTTTATCAATTACTGTTGGCTAACATTAACTATGTCAACTGTATATCCAATATGTTTAACTTCTGATATTTATCCAATATTTTTTAACTATTTAGTTCAACCTTTATAACTATTTCAATTTTCATTTTAGCTAACAATTTCAGTAATTTATTCCTCACTTGTAGTTTATGTTTCATCTTCCCAGCAGCCCCCTGGCAACTGTATCTCCTAGGGTACACGTACCCCTGGTTGGGAAACACTGATCTGCATGATAAATAAGAAAGAACAAGCTGGTATTACCCTATAAATGTTTGTTGTGTTGTCATATTACAGCACAAGTACAGGGAAGCTTTAAACCTCACCTTCACATCAAATGTTTCTTTCTTTTCAAAATGCACACACAAACACACACCTGCCCTGTGCCATATTTTCCTCTGGGAGAGGGGAAGTCGTTACCACCTGTTCTGGTATAATTACAGGTGCTGATGGAAATAGGCCCCTGCATGCAGTTTTTCCAATGTATTATCTCTAATTGGCCAGAAGCTTTACGTCAGCCCCTGACCTGTTCAAACAACAGGGGCTTCCTGGTGCTAGAGGTTACATTTGACTGGTTATCTGTGATCACAGAGGGGTGAATGGGAGATGAACGACCTGTTGTAATAGATAAGAACATGTTTGTGTTGTAGGGTCTTTTCACCTTAAGCCTGAGGTTAAGGGATTCAGGAGGGGTATCTGACCCCAGATGTGAACCTAAGGGTAAAATGAAGGCTCGTGGTACTACTGCAGTTCACTTGAAAACAGTGTGCAAAGGATATAGTAGGCTTGTAGTTGTGCTTGACTACTCTTTGAAAGGAAATGGTTGGGTTGGAGTATTATCATGAGATTCCAAAGATCACTGGTGAAGATATTCCTTAAAACTATACTTGAACTAATTTGCATGAAAATAACTTAGAGTGCTCTTATTGAGATAGCAGAATACTTCACTTTGTAGCTTTGGATTGTGTCTTTTCTTGTCAACAAAAGAATCCTGATTGAATTTAAAAGTGGGGCAGGTGCAAACTTGCAAAATGTAAATAAATTAAAATTTTTCAAGAGCCATGTCATTGATTGTGCAGGTTTCAGACAATTAACCAAAAAAATAATTAGATTGCTAGATAACTGGGTGTTATTTAGTCTGAGTGGGTTTCCTAGAACTGGGATTAAACAATTGATCAAAAAGTAAACAATGAATGTTGCCTCATCTACACCACAACCTGTAATTTTCTCTCAGACATGTTACTATGTTAATACATCTGTCAGTATGTTATTGTTTGCACTTGAAACTCTAACTTAACTTTGTTGTTTGCCATACTGCTGCCAAAAACGATGAGTTCCCTCACAGTACTAATGGACAAATAACCTAATTTTCAGGTTACTCCTGTTTGATACTGAATTATTTAGTTAGCAAACTGTTTAGTGCAAGATGTTGTTTCCTATTTGGCAATGTGATCGGAATGTTATACACGCAACCAAGTTTCTATGAGGAAAGAGGTTGTTAGATCTCATAGTCAATGAGCAAATGGATCTGTCGACCAAAATGTGCTCCCATTTCCTGGAGAAAATACCTGTGTGCTTGTGAAATTATACAGTAAAACGGTTGCATGTGATGGATATTTCTTTCCTGCCACTGCATGAGAAAATAACCTCAGGTCAGATCTATAAAGATGGTCAGGTGCTCCTGTAGAACATTATAGAAAATAATAAATTAATGGCTGGCAGTGTATTTTTTTTCCAGCTCAAAGGGGGAATTTTTGTTCTACTAGAAACATACCATATAATCTAACAAACATGTAAGAAACACCTAATAGCTGTCAGTTTATGATTAATTATTCACAGCTCTGTTTTTTAAATAAAACTTAATCTATGTTGAGAAATCTGAAGAAAATGAAAATGCTGATATATTCCGGGGAAATAGAAATTTGAAATCACAGGAAAACCATTCATTCCACCACTGTGAGGCCAGAACAGAGTGGAGTCATGACTGAGATGACCAACCACAGGGCCTGTGGGGTGACAGGGCAGCATGGCCATATCGACCTTATTGGGGCCCACGGAGGTTCTGCTGAGGTCTAACTACATGAAAGTTAACTGAAAGGCTTCAACCAATCCGTCTCTCCTCCTCCATGTCCTTCTTTGTCTCTGGAGACAAACATTTTGTGCTGTCACAAGACATCCTCCAATCCAATAAACTGTAATCTTGTTAAGGTTGCTAGCCACCGGGATTGTTGCTGAAGAATCACTGCACTCTCTCTGCGTCCGGTCGCCCATTTCCGGAAAACCTCTGCCACTAAGTTGGTGTTGTTGTCACAATCTAATGTCAAGTCCATTTTTCAGGCTACACTGTTCTATATCAGGTGTGTGATGCCTCCCACTTCATGTACACATACATTACAAGCCGCTGACACTGTCATTTAAATGCACTCTTCCTCTTTGCCCCTCATTGATCACAGGGGCTCTTGTGTCAGGTCAACAGAGAGTATCCACATTGAGACATATGACCAAATCACACATTACAATAATTGAGATGAGTCTTCATTAACTCAGTCCTCAGTCAAGGTCACTAACAGCCAATGGTTTAGGACTGTCAAGACAGCAGGTACACAGCTTTGTAAGCAATGCGGGCCGCTTTGTTTACAGTGGGTAGTAGCAATGGTTAAATATGTCTAAAAAGCTGAAAGTGGTTTTGTCTTATTATGGGACAACACTAAGTCGTCTGCAGTCTGATGTTGGTCTTTTCACAAACACAGACAATCTATGAAACAGAAGCACAGCCTTTGGACTCTGGGATACGCTGCTTGAGTCCTCCTGAAATAACCTCCCCATTGTGCAAGAACCTCAAAACAGCCTTTGATGACAGATGTGCGTTTTTAAGTCAGCACCAGGCTCCAAATGTTCTTCTTACTGAAGACTACATGGAGCACATTCATTAGCCTACTGTTCAGTGTGAAATCTTAACCAGATTTCAGGGGAAAAGGAGTTTTGCAAAAAGCTAGTTTCTGGTTAAGTGTTTTAGTTGTATCATAAGGGCACAAATCATAGTCATTTGTTCATTTTAAAAGCATATTAACACTTCTGTTGGGAAATAGCAGGCCTGATATCACTAGTTTAAGTAACATTACAGACTGACATAAATATAGTATTGTGTTTCAACTGTCAAAAGTCATTAGTTTTACTACTTTACCCTTGACTACATATACACCTGGCTCCTGAAATGTAGTACATGCTCTCCCTCTATAGCACTTTGAATATGCCTTTTATTATTAAAAGCAAAAATGACGTCAAGTTTGTCAACAGAAGCCAGGTTAAGGTCGGAACAGAAGCAAATTTTCAAGATAAAAGTTGAAAATGATTCACTTTTGGAATAAATGCAGAGTCTACAGCGCAACAAGGGGCAATACAAAAATGATTTATATTGAATCACACTCGCTAATAATAAAATGTCTAATGAGAGAAATGACACAATTCTATTCTGGTGTAATTCGTTATTGACTAATATTCTACAGTACTTTATGAATTTAAATAATAAAACCATATCATACTAACATTTGGTTCGAATTTGTTAATAGAACTGCATAAAAATGAACATATTAGACTGCCCGACTCTAGTAGGCAATTGAATTTGCCTTGAGAAAGATCAGGTATGGTTGAAATGTCACTCATATGATAAAATTATTGGAGCTTAGTGTTCAGTTATCTTCACTTTTATTCAGATTTTTGCATGCATTCATTAGACAGCTTTTGCTGACTGTGACCAACAATTATTTTCTTTGCCAATTAACAGTTTTATTGAGTAACTGATTAATGTGCGAAGTCCACAAAACATTTCCTGAAGACCAAAGTGATGTCTTATCATCTATGATAATGTCTTGTTTTGTCTGACCAACAGTGTAAAACCCAAAGATATTCAGTTTACTGTCAAAAAAGACCTAACTAACCAGCTAATATTCACATCTGAGAAGATGTTTGTTAAGCAGTTTGCTTAAAAATGACTCAACATGACTCAACATTAATTTTCAGTCAGTTGACTAATTGATTAACTGGCTAATGGGTTCACCTCCAATTACTGAGCATCATTACCCACTGATTAAAAAAGCCAAAACAACATTTTCATGCTTATCCTGATCAGTGACACCCATAACTCATGACTAGTGCTTTTATTTTGAAATCTTTCTCGGAAGGCCCGCACTTCCTCTCGCTAGCTTGTCACCGGGTAATGTCTCCTACCTGTAGCTCACGAGCTGCCGCGACGTTGACCGCTGTTTTGTTGCTTTGTAGCGCCACGTAACTCCTCAGGTCTGTGCAGCATACCTCGGTGAAATTATCGTACTTTCTTTATCCACGAAGAACTGACAAAAAAAACCCCATTAAGCTCCAGTTCGAAGAAGTCGTTAAAGCTGAAGCAGAGAGTCGCGCTGGCGGAGCTGTAACCGCCTCTGAAGGGTGTCCGACACTGGAGAGGTGGGTTGAGCTTACCTATAGCCCAGTGTGGGCTGTTTACTCACTGCCAGGGGATTAAACGGCGGCTATTTTCTTCCCACAGTTTCCCAGAATAACCTAACGAGCGCTCATTAAATACAGCTGCAAAACTAACCGGAAAAATACTGCCAAGGCCCTTTTCTGGTTTCACTTTTAATTGTGAAATTCAGGTTGTTCCAACAGAAATGTCTCACTTGAACTTGTTTTGCAGTGATATATATATATTTTTTAAACAGGTCATAGATACTTCAAGTCGAGGATTTTGTGAATTATTTGTATTCCACAGGTGTAAAAACAAGAACAAACTAACATTATAAGGCAACATTTCAGTATTTGTAGTGGTGTAAAGTAACTAAGTACATTTACTCAAGTTAGTATAGGTTTGAAGTACTTTACTTAAGTATTTAAAATCTCTGCTACTTTCTACTTCTACTCCACTGCATTTATATCACAGCTATTTTTACTTACTCAAATTAAGGTTTTACATTAAAACTCTTATAATATACAATGCTTTGTTAAAAAATTCAACCAGCAGTTCAACCTCAACCTTTTTGGGTTTTTTGTCCTGACACTAAAACTTTTCTGCTACTTTTCTACCACACTACATTTCAGACAGAAATATTGTACTTTTTACTCCACTGTATTTATATGGCAGGTGTTGTTATTATTGCATTGAAAACATGATAAACTCAAAAAATACAACACTTTGTTAAAGGTTAAACCAGCGGTTCCCTTCCTGTTTCCCCCCTTACAAAGAAGCAGTGTTTTATTGTGTTTGTTTCAGATGTCCATGAGTTGTTAAACTTCTCCTGTTGTTTAAATGTTTTTCAAGTTATTCAATATTTAATATTCAATAACAACAAATATTAGAGAAAAGTCTAAAAAAAAAACTGAAAACAGATTTGTGTATCAGAATTTGTTTTATCCTCTTTCTTGTGCCATTAGTCATCTCATGATCTCACAGATTTATCTTGTGACTCTTTGGAGGGGCCTGACCCTTTCATCTGGAACCACTGGACTAAACAATGTTACTGTAAATAACTGCCTCCGTGTGAGGTATTGGCTGATGAATGTTGTTGGCAGACAAGTAGATGACAAACAATGTGAACTTATTAACGTAGTGAGTTCATATCTATGGAAAGTATTGGAGGATTAGTCTAATAATCGTTATTCACAGAAAGTTATTTGATGATAACAATGTGTTCATGTACACTGCTCAGAACTTCTTTTAAATGTCTGCTTATTTAATGATTTATTATTTTATTAATTATTTGATCTCATTTTACATTCATGTTTTTAATGTTTTTCATTTTAGATCAATTATTTTTTCTTTTATGTTTTTATGTTCATTTTATGTCTTTTCTTCTCATGTCAAGCACTTGGTGCATGTCATTTCTCTGTTGTTAAGCACTTTGTGCTACCTTTCTTGTATGAAAGGTGCTATACAAATAAAGTTTATTATTATTATTATTATTTATTTTTATTATTATTATGTAAAAACCTGAATTATCTTAAGTTTTCGGTGATAATAAGTGAGCAACTGTCAAACATAATGTTGAGCTCTGGTAAAATGTGATGGTTATATTATTATTCATTATAGACTAAATAAGGGTAGAGGAAAAAAACATTGCACTCAACCAAAGACAAAAAAAGAACTGAACACTGTCCAAAAGCTACAAAATGAATCACACACAGTATAGACTAAACAAATAATGATGGAAAAAATAATAATAATAAAGAAATCTCAGTACACAGCTAAAAACATTCAGCCACTTTCCATTCAGTCATGTTGAGGACAGTTCAGGCTCTCAGGTTAAAACACAGAGGCACAGTCCTCCAGTTTGTGCAGTTTGCACATGGTGACAGAAAAATATTGTAACCCCCCTTTATGAATTATAAAATAAAATTGTGTAACTTAACCACAAACCAAACACTGCTACAAATGTGGATCATATTAGCTTCACAATGCCAGTTAGCAGCATTTGAATCACATCCAATGAGAGCTGAATCACCTGAGTCCAAACTGCAGGTGCAAAAACTATTTAAGTCTGGGAAACAGGGTTTTGCGATGTGTAGCGACATAACGACGCTGGGCTCAACGTCATGATGTCTGTCAATCTGCACTGCTGACATGTTTATCTTAACCTGCCCTCCATGTTTCTACTCATTTGATACCGAGGAGCAAAAACACTTCAATCGCTTAAACTGGATATTCTTACTGCTACTGTATATAATAATATATATTTTAAAAGATCAGTATTTATCACTTCATTGTGACTGTCTCCCTGCTTCCTCTTAGTTTTAAATTAGATTTTTTTTTGCATATTTAAAAAATCTACATCTTGTTTTTCACTGAATGTTAAAAAAAAAAAACATGAGGCACGTCTTCCTGATATTAGCTATTAAGTTTGCACAATCCACATCTCATTTGGCTCAGTTTCAACATCCTTCTCTGACACATCTAACTCACATTTTTTGCGTCTCCTGCTCTGTGATTGGCTGCTAACTGAGCATCAATTGCTTTTACCTGGATTCACCTTGTCAGCGTAACTCATGACAAGCACACCAAATATTCAGCACCTTCCATTGTTCCTGCTGTGTGCTGTTGACTGACCTGGCTCTGCTGGCTGCTATCCTCTGACTGCAGTTACCATGAGGCTGGCGGTAGTTGGGGAGCTGGTAGTATCTGTCCTGGCCTGGGGCCTCGTCGGCGGGCAGGGCCTTAGGGCTGGCTGCGTAGATAGTGCATCCCATGAACACCTCCTGGAAGGCAACCTTAGTGTCCTACAGCGAGCGGAGGAGAGCCGTCCTCAAGGTATCCTTCCTGTGAGCGGCCTGTCCTGTCCTGATGCCAGCCAGCTGCTCTGTGGAAAAGCCACTGGCTCAGCACATTGCTATCTTAACCCCTCCTTCCTTATGAGTCTATCCTGCAGCCAACCTCGTCCTCTCTCTCTCTCTCTCTCTCTCTCTCTCTCTCTCTCTCTCTCTCTCTCTCTCTCTCTCTCTCTGTCTCCCTCCCTCCCTCCCTCCTGCCTCTGCAGAGCTGAGAGCAGAGAGGATAATCAGATTTCACATTTACACTCAACAAAATCATCCCCAGCGTAATCACTCCCTGTCACTGATGTTGCATTATGCTAATGCACAGAGCGTACTCTCAGTTCAGGAGCATTAGGGCCAGTTAAAAATACCCTAACTTCCTGATAGAAGTGAATGCCACAGCAGACACAGATAAAGTCTTAACAGTGTGTGTTCGTTAACTGATGAACTGCTGACAGCTGGTCAAACACACAGCTTGGGCTGCAGCTAATGATCATTTCATTTTTCAATCTATTACTGTCTGAATATGGTCGGAAATGAGTGACAACTAATTTTCCAGTGCCTAATGTAATCTTCAAGTTGTTTAGTTTGACTGACCAAAAGTCCAAAACTGAAAGATACAGTATTCAATTTAAAATAAACCGTGAAAGTGAAAGTAAACATACGAGAAGCTTGTGCCAGCAGATGAGGCATTTTTGCAGGATTATTGATTTAAAGGTCGCCTCAAACGTGTTTCAATACATAACATAACACATCACTCAGCTTTGAATAATAATTTGTCTGACAAGGTTTTTTTCTCCAAAAATAAATGAATAAAATCACTCAATCAATAAATTATTAACAAATTGCACCTACTCCTCCCTAATTGAAAAACATAAAAAATCCAGGAGTTGGGGGAAGTTTTCAGTGATTAATGGGTGATCAAATTAATTCTTTGCTATATACATATATTATATATATTGTATATGTTGTATAACATGACATTTGTATTGTGTTAAACTCCTGGAGTATGTCAGTTAGGACAGACTGAGGCCTCTTTAGAGACACTGCTCTCCTGTGGCCAAAACCCACAGTGCAGTTTCCATATGGTAATAAAGTGTATTTCTACCAATCACTGTTCGACTACTCCAGGAAAGGAATACTTTTCTACCTCCTGTGTTCTGGTGACTCTTTTCTGATACTGTGTGAAATAATGTAATAATAATATCGAATAAAAACTACCAAGGTCAGTTTTTAGAAATCAACCTGTCAGACTTTACAAAAGGCAAACTCATCGCTATTTAAAATAAAATTTGAAATGAAGTCTCAATTTGAAGACAACACCTGCACAAACATGACGGGATGCTGAAGAGTCGTTGATCATCTTTCAACAAGATATAGATTTGCAAACAGCGAGACAGTATTACTGTCTAACTTGTATAACTCCACAGCAATGACAGAGCAGGAGCCATTGAGCAGTTCCCAGGACAGATAGTCTCATAAAAAGATTTATTTTTTCCAGCCCAAATTTACAAAGGCAAGTTACAGAGTATTGTATAAAAAAGAACCATGGTAATGTACACTTTACACAAACTCCTGAAGGGAGGGAGAAAGGAGGAGAGGGGGAAGAGTTCTGAATTTCTCACACAGAAAGAAAATGAAGACATTGTAAACATCCTTGCAAGCACCAGTCCTGGTGCTTTGGGGGGGTTTTGTGTGACAGTAGGTGGGTCAGGAAAGGACAAACGAGCAAGTGTCTCTGTGTTTTCACAGAAGAATGTTCAACTAGGCACCAATTGAGACAACTGCTGGCCAATAAATATACTCTTCACCATGAAACAAATACAGTCCTGCAAAATACAAGAGCCAAGCACTTTCCAATATGTTTATAGCAAACATTACTTTTCTGGCTTTTCATACACTTTAGTATATATGATTTTCACTGGGCTTTGCTTACTACTGAGATAACATTACTACTCTCAGAGAGAGAACAAATGCACTTGTCACAACCATTGTCTGATAAAACTATATGTATGCAGTCTGCTGGTACTAAAACCCACTGACTTTAATGACAACATCACAGCTGCCTAGATTACCCTTACAGATTAAGTACAAGTCAAACACCACCACATTCATCTTAATCATGTCAGCCATTCTTCTTTAAAATGCACAAAAAGACAAACGATAAACCATCTGGCAAAAATTTGTGGAAGGAGAAACTGACAACTTATTTACTTGGAATGTCCAAGAACCTCAAAATGAAGAGCTGCAGTTTCATGATCATGAGTAGTGTCTCAACAAACCGCTAACATCCAACTTCAGAGGGTGCTAGACACGAGATTAACTGGTGGCTTACGGACTTAATCACATACAGTGTTAAATTTAAAAAAAAAAAAAAAAACTACAACAATGGGGACACTAAAGGTGATTGTAAAACCAAAATCAATAAAATTAAATTTAATGACAACATGGTCAATAATCTACTCTCATTATAATGCTTTTTAGAGGAACGTAAAGATTGTTCACAACCCACAACAGCATGGTATGGCATATTAACAGTCAATCATGGGCCAATTTGTCATTTCTGAACGAACCACCACAGCACACACAGCTCAGAGCAGAAAATGTGCTTTTCTCACACCCATAAACAGAAGCCCTCTCAAATCAATGCAAATAGCATATGGATAGAATTTCACTTACAACCCCTGAGGTATGAGAGAACTGTAATTCAAAGCCAAGAGGGACCTCTGGTAGAACAGGCCATATTGACGCTTGGCTCTTTGTGTAGTTTTTTTTTTAAGTTAACCAGACTTGGTTTAATTTTACAGAGTGGCACCATCAGTTTGAGATCCAAAGGAAAGCCTAGAGCCAGGTCAGCTGCTTCTTTTCAGCTGACCTGGCAACTCTGAGCCTTCCCACTTCAGTCGTGTGTGCGTCATCAATGTCCCATTTCATTCGTTTTCACCATGTTAGCTTTTGCTCCAAGCTTTTCTCTGGCTCACCCTTTCTTGTGAATTTAGTTCATTGTCTGCATCTGATTGGTTTATGTTTGTTCTATAATAGTAACAGCAGAAAGAGGTTTTTATTTTTTATTTTTGGGTTAATTTCATGCACTTTTGTTTAATGTGCCAGTAGTTGACCTTACAGCACAGGCAGCAACTGAACAAAGAAAACTGGTGTCTGAGGTATCAGACTCACTGGCCCAGTTTCAGACTGATCCAAAGCTAGCCGCTGGCAAGAAAACCATGCTAACAACTGCCTGAGGTGAAAGTGTGTTATGGTGAAGTCACACAAGCAAGCGAAGCACCAAGAGAAATTCAGTCCTTTTTTTTTTTTTTTATAGTGCACAATAGCCTAAAAAATATCAGACTGATTTACCGTTTTGTTTTCTCTTAATCTGACTGAATTGTCAGTTTGAGTTGCCATGATGTGGACAGCGATTCACAGGTCTGGAACCGGTCTAACCGCACACTGCATGTTGAGATGAATGGAGACGTGCACCAAGGTTGTGATGTGTTGAAAAAGTTCATCATATAATTAAAAAAAAAAAAAAAAAAAAAGAAAAAGACAACCAAAGCCGGGGCAAAGAAGAAGCACACCGAGACATCTAGAGAGACTCTGCAATGATCTGAGCACAAAATGTTTAACGCTGTGAAGTCCGGAAGCTATTTAACAGTGACGGTTTGGAAACAGTCGCGTGCTGGGATAAATATAAACATTTATGCACATAAAAGTAGGCTAAAAGTCTATATTACAGCAGAAAAATACATGAGTTGAGTGAAATTTCACATTGTTTACAGAAAACAATCAAACTTGATTGAATGAAGCACAGTCTTACAGTAAAAAACACAAAAAAAACCAAAAAAACAAAACAAAACAAAAAACCCACAAGTGGCCTAATGAAGTGATGACAATGCCCCGTGAATTCATCGCTTGCTAATGTGGCTTCACCGTTTTGAGTGAGCGTGAAGACAGATGTGACTCTTTCATTGAGAGCAAAAAAGAAAGAAAAAAAACAGGACTAATACCAGCATCAGACACATTCAATGATGAACACAATGATATGATAGAAAAGAAAACATGAATAGTGTTTATTCTCCATTGAGGTGTATGCGGTCCCTTCGCAAAACATGACGACATCATCCCTGAAACAAGAACTGAGGGTTCAAAGAGGATGGGAATTAACAATGACGATGGAAAATGAAAAACTTCAGTCTCAGGCTCTTAAGTCTCTGAAGAAAGCAGCTGCTGCCATATTCCCTCTCCCCACAAAATATAGCCGAACATTTGTCAAGTTAAGGATATACTGTTGTTTCACGGCATACGAGAAGCCAAAGACATAGAGTTGAAATCATTTCAATATGATTCACTTTTTTTTGTCAGTCTTTAATTTAGTTTGACTCCCCTTTCCCATCAGCCACCCAACTCCCCAAAATCACTGCCAATTTCTTTCTGCGTGCGACAAAAAAACAATGCAGTCAAAGGAAAAAAAACAAAAAACAAAAACACACACAACAAAAAAAGCTGTTCTGGCAGTCCAATAGTCTCTTTTTGCATTGTATTTGTTGACAGTGCAAAGACTAGATAATCAGCGGGTTGGTGTTTCCTCTGCATGATGGGGCAGAGTAATGGCTTTGAACCTGGGTTATTATCAGTCCTGTTACAGTCCAAGGTTTGGAGAATTTGGGATCATTTACGAGGGGAGAAAAAAAAACAAAAAACGACAATCTGCCTAGCCTTTCAGCAGAAGAAATAAAAATATAGATAGAAACACCATTCAACTGATGTCTAAAAGGTAACACCCGGGAGATCTTCTTCTCATGTGATCCAGTCACATGAATCTTTGCAGGGTTGAGGTGTGACGGTCAGGTTTCCCTGCAAAACACACAAAAGGAACAATTTATTTATTACCAGATTATTTATTCATTTATATAAAACACAGATGCGTAAAGAAAAAGGGTTAATAAATATTTTTACACACTTCCACTTGTAGTGGTGGAACATTTCTGAGGTATTTGTTATTTACCATTTTAGGTTATTTAATACTTGTACTTCAACAAATTTCAGAGGAAATTGTGGCACTTTTTTTTTTAACTTCATAACATTCACTTGAGAACCACATTTACTTTAAAGATTAAGGTTTTAGATACGAAATACTGTATGTGAATAGTTTGAAAAATATGATGCATTTTATACACTACAACATTAAAATGCTGTTTACACATAAATGCATTCCTAAAAGCAATACAATTATATAATACTGTATATATAATCATATAGTGCTTTGGAAGGGCATATTGACTTATGATACTTTAAGTGCATTTAGCTTGTAATACTTCTGTACTTTTACTTAAGTGGAAGTTTGAGCAGAGGGATTTTACTTGTCATGAAATGTAAAGGATTTGAATAATAATGTGCTGTTTGACAGAAACTGGATATTATCACCTATAAGAACAGCTGTATAAGACTACAATAGTTTCAGCTGCCATAATAAACTGGCAACTGAATGTGCATTTATTTATCAATTGTAATATAAAAGAGCTCCCACTAGATGTCAGTGCAGGCTGCAGTGGATTAGTGTCTTGGCGAGCTCACGCCATGTCTCTATTATCAACACTTGTCCTCAGAGGACCCACTTAGAATGGATGAGCTGAGGGGCTAAATGCTGCACTGCATATTGTACTAGATTGCAGCAGAATAATGAGGGTTTTGTTTGGCCAGGATTTGTTTTCTTTACAGGTTGCTGCCTCTGAGTCTGCAACGTAAATGTTGTAAGGAGAAAGGAGAGCAGGGTGTTCTTTTCACTTTAAATCAAATCAATCCAGGACAAAGAAACACAAGGCTTTATTTTAACAGGATGTTCTACAGCTGTGCCAGCACTCATAACTCATTGCCTAAATATTTTTAACTAGAGCTTTGTGCCTTGTTTACGTGAAGAAGAGTCTGCCACCTGCATTTGTCAGATTTGCAAACACTGCTCTCAGTTTACCTATGTGTCTCGGTAGGCTTGTGTTTTGTTTCAGTGTCAGTCTTTTGCCTGTCTCTGCTGCTGAGGGGATCTCACTGTTCTCACCTCTGTGGTGGTGGACAGAGTAGGGGGGTGGGGGGTGGGGGTTGCTGCTTGTTGGCTGGCAACAATAGCTGATGAGGAGAGACCTATGGTGAATTGGGAAATGTATGACTATCAGTCATACTCCCTATTTTACTTCTGAATTTAGAGCGTGAACTGCCATATATTAACAGTCTGCATCTAATTACAGGAAGTTAAATATTCTGGACTGTTGGCCGTAATTTATTTAAGTAATTGGCAGTAAGCTATTTTGTTCAGTATGTAACAAAAGAAGAATAGTATAACATTTAGTGTTGAGATGGGGCTGACTGACCTGTGGCGTAGGACAGGTCATATTGCCCTGAGAGCAGGGGGTATGCTAGGTGGTGGTGAGAGGGCATGATACGCTGGGAGGGGGAGGAGCGCGGTCGGTCCACGTCTCTTTCTCTTTCCCTCTCACGCTCCCTTTCCCGTTCTCTGTCTCCAGCAGCTCCTCTGTCCTGCTCCCTCTCCCTGTCGTGGGGCGGCTTGTCACCTACTGTGGGGGATTTGCTCTTGTATTGGCTGGCGTGCTGATGCAGGATATCCAAGGCTTTGGAGTCTGTTGCCGTTTTGGTGACAGTGGGGCTAGCACGAGATTTGTCGTTGCCTTCCTCACCTCCGGCTATTTTACTACCATATGGAGAAAACGGATAACCTCCGGGTAGGTAAGAACCTGAGAGTGATGAAGAAAATTGATGGTTCAAATTTAGGTTTGTACAAACACAAAATGTGACAATTAATGATTGATTATTCTTTATCAATGTTCACATCAATCAAACATAATAATCAACATGATTTTAGGTCACCAACCAGTCCATTTTGACTCACATCATTCACTTAACAGGCCTATATACCCGCACATTGTCTCTACATTGGATCAATTTGATCCTAAACATGAAAACATATAAATATTGCAATGCGGTTGACCAGATTGGCCCCAACTGCAGAACGTGATGTTTTCATTTCATCTACAAAGGAAAGTGCCTTGAGCACTGTGTCCACATGGATGTTGTATGTACCGTGTTAATAATACAGTGGCTTTTTGTCTGTTGGGGAATTACCAGGCATGCTACTATACATGTTGAATATATTCTTTAGGCTACACATTTCAGATCCTCTGGGAAATTTTTGGATTAACACAAAATTCGACTGCTCCTAGTACAATTTGTAAGAGCATGCAATTTTGCAAACACCTTCAATATTTATGGGGGGGGGCTGCAATTTTTCCCACTAAATGCAATTTCCCACATATAATCATTCTATTCAGACTAACTGAACGCAGGTCAAACAAAATCAATTCTTGATTGACTTGACCTGTTTAACTTCCTGTGCTGTGTTTTGCCCCCAACAAGCTCCGCCAAATACTCACAATCATTTTGCTGCTCTACAATGCACAAAAATTGCTGCAAATTACATAAGACCTTTTATGCAGAAAATGCCTCCAGTTATGACTGAAATCATCACAAAAACACTTGGAGATCCCGCTGAGACTCGTGAATACAGTTTTGATAGACAATATAAATCTGCCCTAACAAATACCTACAGCCACTGAATTTTAAAAGCAAGCAAGCAAGAGACAAATTATTCAAGCCATGTTGACTAGGCTGCCTTTTCATCTAACATAAAAGCCACAGTGCAGATTTTAAAATGTAGGTAAGGCCAACAGCTTAATCACCATTCTAAATCAGTGCTCAGGTTAATCTTGCAAGTATTTGACCAAAAGAAACCATGAGAACCACTAATCAACAACGATTAAACTCGCTGGTCAAAAGAATATTACAAATGGATGACTTTAGCTTGTAAATGTCACCATTTCAAACACATTTAAAAAGGATGTAAGAAAATTATTTTTCATACTGCATATTATTTTTCACTAGGAATGTATTAAAAACCTCTAAAATTGAAATGTATTTCGAGTCAATCTAATGTCATACCTGGGTAATTCTGCATCATGACTGAGGGCATGCCCCTGTATCCAGGGTGGTTGGGGTCATAGCCTTGTCCATAGGGGTAACCATGCATGTAGGGCATGTAGCCTTGGTGCTGCGCTAGTGGTGATGAAAACTGCATGTGGGGATTGGAACGAGAGTCTTTGCTCATAGCCCGGTGGTCCTCAGAAGTGATTCTGGGATCGCAACCCTCTTTGCCGTCCTCCTTGGGCCCACTTTGATTGTCCTTGGGCCTGGGCCTATCGTCTTTTAATTTACGATCACGTTCCCGTTCTCTGTCCCTTTCGTCTTTCCATCGAGGTTGTTGTTGCTGGTGTTCGTCTTCTGCTTGGGGCTTCTGGCTCTCGGGGTACTGCTGAGGGTGGGAAAGAAGGTCCAAGTCAGCATAAATCACATCTTTATATTGAAATTCCTCAAAAACATTCTCACAACAGATTCACAAGCACACTGTTACATTGGTGTTTACCTGTCTGTACCATATGGCCTGCTCCAGCCCTGCTTGACCTCTGGACTCCAGTGTTTGCTTGGAGTCTTCCTTTACATGGTGGCCCCCTTCAGTCAGCTTCATCTTTAGCCCCTCAGCTTGCTGGGACTTCTGGTCCTCTCCTTTTATGCTTCCAATAGTTTTTGAAGAGGGTTCAGAGGGCGAGTCCCTTGATTTTCCTGGGGGCTGTGGCGTTTTTCCGAGGTCTGACTGACTTGGGGCTTTGGAGAGGCTTGGTGGCATTGGGCTTTTTTGTTTCCACTCCTCCTTCATGGAGGCTTCTCTTTCTTTTATGGCTACATCTGACTTTTTCTCAGCAGCACGATGCTGTTCAGCCATCTGTCGCTGCCGCTCCTCATACTGTTGCCGGTAGGCTGGGTTGGTGTTCATCAAGTGGTTATGGTAGGCTTGATCAGGATGGTATGCATATGGAGGGACATAAGCATACTGGTTGTAGTAAAGAGGTTGCATGTACATGTTGGATCGCTGTTGGATGACTGAGGGTTGCTGTTGCTGCTGTTGCTGTTGCTGTTGCTGTTGTTGTTGTTGCTGTTGCTGTTGCTGCTGCTGTTGCTGTTGCTGTTGCTGCTGCTGTTGCTGCTGCTGCTGGCCAGGAGCACTGCTGTCAGGTTTGCGGTCTTCATGAACCTCCACTTTGACTTTCTCCTCAACTTGGTCTTGGTCATCATCCCTTTTGATCTTAACCTGACCTTCAGCCACTGGTGTGCCTTGATTGGGCCCGCTGGGACTGGGGTTGACGTAATTGGGTGAGTAATACGCATCATAGCCGGCATAGTACGGGGACTCTTTGTTGGGTGTCTGGTTTGGAAAGAGTGCTTTTTTGACACTTTCCCTGATGGCTTGGTCCTCTGTCCTGACTTTGACACCTTCTAGTTTCCCTTCACCATCCTCACCAGCATCTGAAATGTCTGAATATGCTGGGCTATTAGTTTTGACTGATGAATTGTCAGCACCATTCTGGTTGACCACATGAAGTGGCGTTAGAGGCTGCGGCATCCCACTGCCATCTATTCGACTGGCTACACCAATGGATGGGCTAGGGGCATTGTCAGAAAAGCTGTAAATCTTGTCAGCCTCAGCCTTGATACTGGCCAAGCGACTCTGATGAGGATCTGAGGAGCCATTGAGGAGTCCTTCCCCCTTGTTTCCTTGATCAGAAGGTTCAGAGTATGGAAGTTTTCCTTCCTCTAGTTTTCCTCCCTTTCCCGGAGGCTTGGGGCTGTCAGCCTCCTTTCCACTATCTTTTTTCTTCTTGTCTTTCTTCTTCTTGTCTTTGGAACTACCTGAGGCAGGATCTCCAATGGCAGGGGGTTTAGGCTGTGTGCCTTTCATTTGCGGACTCTTAGGGATACCTTGTATCATTGGGGTAAGCCCTGGGGAAGAATTTGGGTTTCCAGGAGGAAAAGAGTACATTTGCTGGGATGCAGTAGAGCCAGGGCCAATGGGCCGTGGAGACTTCATGTTTTTCTGGGCCATTTTATCAGCCTTTGTGCCAGTGCTACCCTTTTTGGACTTGTCTGATCCTCTCTTATCATCTAAACCATCATTACTGGCCTCATCAGTGAGGCATGGCCCATCCTCACACCCGTCCATTGGTGTACCTCCTGTTTCTGGATCTGTCTCAGCAATTTTCTTTTTACTCTGCTTTGAACCAAACTTGCCAGGAGATGGGGAAGGACTTTGAGCATCAAAGTTCCTGCCTTTTGGAGTAACTGAACGTGCTGGAGACAAGGATCCTTTCTGAGAGATAGAGGCTCCATTACAGTTCCCTGGTTCAGGGTGGAGAGTTGAATCCTCTCCGTATTCACTGTCTCCATCTAAGTCCAACTTAATGTCATCATCATTGTGGGCACGGGCTTGGTGGTACTTTAGACCATTGATGTGCTTGTACTTCTTGTTGCAGTTAGGGTGTGGGCAGTCAATAAGAACTGGAGAGGGGCAGCTGCGATCGAGGGGAGGTGGAAGTGGCTCAGTCTTAATAGAAGGGATAGGCAGACCTGTTGGTCCCACCCCTCCACTGTTGGAGTTTGTCCGCATACGTTTGTTGCCTTTGGTGTCCTCTGAGCTGGAATTCGGTTCCATGTCTGAGGCTGGTTTGGTCTTGCGTTTCCCAGCTGAGGAGGGACTGGCCTTGATGTCCTCTGTGTTACTGTTCGGTGGAGTGCGGCGCTCTGATGGCGTCTGGCTGCCCCTTCGGCCCTTGCTGTTAGAGGCAGCACGTGTCTTGTTGTTGGTGGTACCCTTGTTGTCAGATGAGTTGCTGTTCTCGTTGATAGGGGTGTTGCTGTTCGGTCTCATTCTCTTACCTCGACCGCGGCCATTTCTCATCTCCAGATCACTTGTAGGGGATTCACAAAACCTGCAGTAGTGTTGAAAATAAGAATTAGTGATGTCACAGTATCAATGACTGATTTCCATGCAACTCTGCTTTAGTTTAGATTCTGAAATGAAACAAAGGAAAATCCTTTTAACATTAAATCACTGTGGATATAATTGGCTTTTTTGTCAACGATCAACATTCTTTCATGAAGAACAACAAATTTCAATAATTGATCTTAATAAGATCAAAAATAAGTATTAGTACTAAGTATTTAACCCCTTTACTATCACACACCAAAATCGTCATTGGTGCAGTCCATTGAGTGTAATGGAACCTCATTATTTATTGTTACATAACTACACAGAACCAAACCATTTGATTGTACAAGTTAAATGAAAAATTGTCAGGTTTGGCGATTGTAATGCTCTCTAATGTTGTTGTTTTTTTAATACCTATGCAGTGTTTCCCAAGGATTTTAGGGGGCAAATATTTTAATTCCCAAGTGGTTTTTGACAAGTACCTGAACAACATATACAGCTCCACTGCTTTATGTCTAGTCAAACAAATAACATGGGTTGATTACATATTGTGACTGGCCAGTGAGCTCAGTCCAGCACATACAAGCAAGCTCCAGCATGGGAATCACAGACATAGAGAGGGCTGGTAAAGAGACAGACAGGGATGGTAAAAATTTTATGGATTTTTTTAATGGCCCACCAGCCCACCGATGGCCAGTCCAACTATGACAGACAGGTCCGTTGTCAATGCATTTGTGAGAGTGAGAGCGGGGCAAGGAGAGGCAGATCAATGTGCTGCGCACAGGTGTACAATGAAAAAAGATTTTACCCATTAGAAATTGTAAAAAAAAAAAAAGAAAATCACTATATGACTCTAATGGCTGTCAATGTTAATATGGTGGCAGGCCGCCACAAACAAATCAATATATGGGAAACACTGCTATGCTTCTGAAGGCATTATTGTTTACCTCTATTCAACACGTATTTACAAGATTTTAGGATATGTCTGTGGTTGGCCATATTCTTCTCAAGTTCATTTGTTCTACCAGAGGTTTGTTTATATTTCTTACTGAGAATCTCACATACACAGTTATTTACTGTATTGGTATGCCAAATAACATGCCACACTTCCACATTACCTGACAGAAAATTCCGAATACAGAAAATAAGTCATAACAATAATACCAATGATGACAACGCTAAGTAGTTTCAGTCCTTTTGAGTCCCGAACCCAAAATAAACAGCAAAGGTAAAGATATTTTGAATATGTACACCATTGTTGTGTCCCTGTCCTCTCATTGCATATCAAGCTGATATTTTGCGCACTACAAGTGAGTAAGCACTTTAAACATAGTCACGATTTTCCAAATGAAAATGTAAACATCATTGGAAAAGACAGCAGTGAACATTCCAGCTGCTTTGTAATCAAAACATACAGTCATTCAAATACTTAAAATAGCAGTTTGGCCTTATCTCTCCATAACAGTAATGTAATTATCTTTCTGCACAGCAGTGAAGGTTAGCAATCTGTGACAAAGAGAAACATTGGGCTGCTATGACTCACAGCTTCCTCTACAAGTCTCTCCAAACAATTTCAGCCCCAGCAGGGGATGTGAATACATCCGTAGTCTGAGAGTGGTAGAGGAATTTAGACTCATTACAAGCCCGGGTTTATATTCAGTCCGCTGAAAGCTTTCTGAATTATTCATGGTGTGTCCCTAATGTAGTCGTGCTGCAAACTGTAAGACCATGTTGGTGCAAATACAGCCCAGCAAACCTGACTCACTGTGCAAACCTCACTTACTGAACATTATTGTGATATACTGTGATACATTAGTGTGATACAGCCTATCCTTGTTTTCCATTAGTGCTGCTTTAATCTTGATTTTTTTTTCTACTGCACTTAACCATGCGTTTAAAATATAGATTTATATTTACATTTAGATACAGTGCAGGTGTTCCAAATCAAAGCAAGTGTTTGGAAATATATTTTACACAACCTGTGTATTTAGCACAACAAAGGCAAATGTTCAGAAATTACAAACACCTTAAACTACCACCCACATAACACTGATCTAAGAAATTGCAGCCTTTGTGATAGAGAATGTTATACAGTGTTGAGGAAAAGCTATTAGTCCAATAATTGGATTCTGCAATCTGGCTTGTTAGAGTTGCTTTCTATTTCCACAACCACCTCCTGGGACGTCAGCCGTTTGCCAGTGAATCCTGCTTCCCTAGGCTTGAGATAAAGACTAACATGGAAGGTCCAGCTGCACATAGGCAAGTCAGTGCATTCAGCTATATTCTTATTCAGCTGATTCTACTGCAACAGATTCATATCACACGGAATATGAAAAGGTTAAGAGACCAAGTGCAGCTTAGATAGAGAGAATGTATCAATAATTCATAGTAATCATGACTCTTTTCTACCTCGACATCTACAACTACCATGTGCGACAGTAAAGTCTTTGTAAAGTGCAAATGCTATGCAAAATGTGTGCATGTAGCCTTAGTTTTAACAACACCACACAAGTGATATGTCATTAACATAACAAGTGCAGATTAGATGATGCATATTTAAATAAAATAAAAAAAACATGTCCGCCTGCGCTCTCCAGTGAAAATAAAAATGCTCCTTACCTGGGGGGAGCCCAGTCATGCCGTGTACAGTCCAACAGGGTGCCCACATACGTCTTGTTTCTCCAAGTAACATTGACCACCAGCATACCTGCGAGACAAAGAAGAGAAGAGACAAAGGTCATTTACTTTATGCCAACTATGACAATAATATAGTCAAATACAGTTAAAAGCAAGAGAGAATGTTTTACACTGAGATTACTTTATAACTGACTGCACTATGTGAGCACAAAGAGCATCGTGTCTGCTGCATCTACGTGTTGATCTTTGCTAAAGGGTGTCATATGCAAGACAGTTATACAAGTGAAAGATCCTTTTTTAATCTTCTTCACACAGTAAAGCCGTAGGGGCGAGACTGACTGATATCTTCTAAATGACTTGGAACAGACTCAACTGCAGTCGGTATTGTAAAACCTGTATAAAATACTGGCAGAAGGTCTCGCTAAGAATGATCACAGTGAGGTTACCGGGGAATACTCACTCACTGAACAGCCTTTCCATTTAAATAAGCCATCTCACAGTACAGGAGATCTCCCTGAAGGAGAATTATTTGGAGGCAAATAATATTTTGTAGTCCTCTGTCTCACTTTGCAACCCAGGAATTTGCTACCTTGGGGATAATATAGATCTACTACTACAGCTTCTTAAAAACAAACAACAAGCTACTGGCTTAAACGATTTCAGCGTGAATGGTTCAGTTAGACGGACTGTAACGGAGTGTGCAAGAAAAACTCCTTGACTTCACTGGAATTGCTGCAATCTGTCACACTTAGAAGCTACTGTGTTGCCATTTGGCTAGTGTGAATTTGGTAGCACTCAGTGTGAGCTACACAATCCGACCTGTACTGAGTGTGATATCTGACCTTGCATTTAAAATCTAAAATTAGTTCCAGAGGATCACACCACTCTCTATGTATGTTTCTCCTCAAGAAACAAAATACTCTTCACTTGGCAACAGCTCCCACGTCACCGAAATGTCACAAGTATGCAGATTTTTACAAAATGACTCAACTAAATCCCTGCACTTTGTACATTTAACCGCACAGCACTGAGTGCAGATTTTTGTAGATTTTGCCCGTATATTCAAAAATAAATCATCGACCAAACAGCTTCAGAGGATTAAGAGCAACGACGGTGCAGAACAACACTCTGAATTTATTGCCCCCACCACCCCCGCTCACTCCCCGGTGGTGACCTCAGCTTGCCACTTCAGCACTGCAGAGAAACTGGAGGCTGCAGTGAACTAACTTATCTAATGGCACAGGAATGCTGGCTGGCAGCTTCCATCCCTCCAAGCATTTTATTAGCTTAGGAAACCTCTCTTGCTCACCCCATTTTCCCTCTCTCCTTCACCCTCATTTCCTCTTTTCAATGGTATAACCATCCCTGCCTTACAATCTTTTTCCCTCCCACACACAAGTCACAGTTCAGACCTCATTTTTCTCTTGCTGCCTCTGGCATAAAGCAGCGAGTGTATAAGGTATTTATATATGTTTACAGGAACCTGCTGACACTTGGCCACAAGTCTCTTGCTTCACTCTATGGCCTCAAAACATGAGTGCTCGGCCATGGCTAGATACAACTGCAAATGTCGTTTGTCTATGTGCGCAGGGTAGTAGAGAGGTCCTCGAGTTCAGATTTTCTGTCACATTAAAAGAACCCAGACCTTTTCTAAAACGCCTTCAACAGCCCGCCCCCCTAAGCTCTCCAAACACTCCAACACAAAATGGCTCTGGCAGCTGGTGGTGGCAGGATGTAAATCAAGGCCGGGCAAATGAATGACTAGGCTTTCATGATGTGCTTTCTCCAGTGAGGAGTTTTAGAAATTATACCACGAGTTGTTAAAAGCCTTTAATGATTTTATTTTAAATTAGCATTTGGTCTTTGTGTTAGACTGTCTCTTCACTTAAGTAGCTGTGACAATGGATGACTATGAATGAGATTTTAGTATTACTGCCTCCAGTACTAATTAAGATTTTCTTAAAGAAATAGTTCCAGCATTTTGGGAAATTTGTTTATTTTCTTTTTCGCCTCAGAGTTTGATGGGAATATTGATACCACTCATTTTTTTTTTTTTTTATACCTTTTTTATCTTGACACTGATACAGCCTTGAGTTGTCTTTAATGTACAGCTGTTAACTGAGCACATCAAGAGTTTTGGATTCCCTGTAATTCTACCCACAGATTTACCCAAGCTCAGTCAAGACGAATGAAGAGTATCTCAAAAACCATCTTCAAGCCACTGCAAAGATTTTTCATCATGACTCAAGTCTGAACTCCGACTCAGTTTTAAAAGGACTTTCACAATCTTGTTCGAAATAAAATTCCTCAGTGTATTTGGTGGTGTGATGAGAATCACTGTGCTGGTGGAACATAAATCTTTGCCCCAATCTGACATCATAGCCGCTGTGTTTTTGGTTTTGGCTTCTGAGGAATTTTCCCTGTTTTTCCCTCAACTACAGCTATCAGGTGTCTGTCAGTGACAAGCAGCCCAGAGTGTACGGCTGTAGACGCTTAGCTTCATAAATGCAAAAGCTGATGACAGGTGATGAGAAGAGGCGCAGTGATCATTTGGGCATCAGTCTTAATGAAAACGTACACTCTAAACGCACTGTTGATTGATTGGTCAGAAATATTTAATGTGATGTAACATTTCAATCATTAAGCACACTATAAAATGTTATTACTTCATTTGAATGAAACCCAACCCGTGTCCCGAGTCGGACCAGGTCAGATTTCTACACAGTCTAATTGGGTCGGGTCACTTTTTACTGCCACAGGTCTCGAGTCTGTGTGACGATAAGTCCAATATCTGAGTGGATCTGAGCTCAAACTGAAGCCGAGCTTATTTTAGTTCAATCAGGAGCTTGTTTTTCTTGTTGGTGCAGGAGGTGAAAACTATTTATATAAATTTGTCTTTGAAGCATATAAACTAATTATTGATGTTTCTATAACTTCACATCTGTTCTTTGGAGATTATTATTATTACATTGCTGCTCTTTTCCACCATGGCTGCTTGTTAACTGATCAAATGTACTGATAGGACGTCACGCTTCTGCTGGTGTTTGTGTTCTCTCTCCGCTACGGTCCTTTTGGGTCGACCGCATTTTGGATCAGGTCTAACAATCCCTGGGTCTATTCAGGTTGGGTCTCACTGTGCTCCAGTCGCCCCTTAGATTGGGTCTCTCTTTTCTGAAAGGTCATTTATGCACAACAGGTCAGGTCGGTTTACTACAAAAACTGTCTAAGACCTCCTATTTCCAAATTGAAATGTACTCAAATGTACTGCTAATGGACATGCACATCCACCATCACTACTTAATATGGACTCTGTAATATTTAACATTAAAGGCCAATAGCTCCATTTTCACTTTCTTTGCTTCAGGCTCAGAATCTTTAACATGCCTTTTTTGAAGTCTCTGTGCTGGCTGTCATGTTTTTTTGGCTTTCCTCTGCGCAGCCTCCCATGTTGAAGCCGAGCAACTCTGTAATCCTGTCAGAGTAGCCCTTGGCTTCTGGGTCACCTCAGATCTCTGCAATACCGTCTTTGAGTGTTAATAAAGTAGTTCCTTTGACGTTATGTGGGACATCTCAAGGACATTCAGAGAAATTTGGATGCATCTTAACTCAAATGGGAATGGTGCTAAAAACAAACAAGAAAAAGTTCCTGCCTCAGAATATTGCTGCACTTCATGTTTAATTAATTTAATGCAAATTTTAAGCTGTTTAAACCCTTCAGTGTGTATACACTGTGTGGCTTACAGGAACGGAAAATGTCATGCCGAGTTATTATATCATACTCCTCATCTCGGGTGTAAGTGAAAAGGATTTTCATTGCTGACACCTTTAAAGTTGCATCAGAGATCTGAAATTAAATTTCCATGTCACACAGTTTCACTCTGAGGTAAATACAGCCTGGATTACTCCAAACTAGTAGCAATAATGACAAGTATTTGGAAATCATTTTACATCATTATGCAAGACTGTTGCTTCTACTTGATTCTTTCCTTAAATCTTACTGATTATTTTCTGCACATAATAATTAGTTTTAAGCACAGAATCAGTACACACATTTTCTTATCAAAAATGTACCTTGTGTAGATTACAGTTTCTCTTCATTAAGCAGCCATTAATACGATACTGACTTATCGAACAATGAAATATGCCTATTATACAACTTTTAGACTGAAAAAAGGAGTTGGTTGGTTTAAATGATGTGGTGCTTTGACAACGTTCACATCACATGCTGAAGTGGCCTCCAAGTGACTCAGATCTGACTTTAAAACACAAGTGTGAACAAACCAAATCAGAGTTTTTCATATCTCATCCAGGCCAGTTGCATATGTGATCCTAAATTTGATTCTCATCCAATCTCTTGCTCTGCGGCCGCTGTCAGAATGACATAAATCGCAATGCAGTGTTTTCCGCTGGACAACCTAAGCTTCTTTACAGTACATCTAAATTCATATGACCTCCTGGCAATATCATAAAAATATGCTCAGGGAAAAACAAAAAGATCAAGATTAGGTTTGAGTGCTAAAAGCCTTTTGAATTACTCTGTACACTTTCATCCTCAGAATCATTTTCAAGCTGTCAGGACAAAGATGTCAACGTCAAGTCAGGCTAAAAATGGAAAGCCCTTGACAAAACAACTCAAACAAATTTCCCTGTGGCGGAAAGCAAATTACACAAGAAACTGAGATGACTTTCCATGCATGATCATTTTATTTGTTTTTACAAGCGTTAAATATTTTGTTTCTGTTTTGTTTTGTCAGCCATAATTTCTCTCTTTACTCACTGGAAGAAACGGATTGCAGTTCAAAGATCGAAAAATCAAACTTGCTCTTTGGAAGTGCAGTTCATCCGTTCACACAGGATTGGTTCACTAGGGGAGGGTTGCTGTGAGGTGAAGGAAAAGGGGTCGACGTGATTTGGAGCAAACCCAGTTCCCTGCACCCCTGACCATCCTCCCTCCCTTTGTGACAGCCTTATTAGGGTCACTCAGGACAGCTGAGTGAAGCCCACATTAATGAGAGGAATTGGCCTGTAATTTTACCACTCATTTCCTTTCAGTGCTGTCGAACAACAAATGGCAGCCCTCTTTAGGCGCCCAACTCCACTGCGTACTTGTGTAGGATTACTTGAACAAGAGGCTAATGTAATGGGGGGAAATTAAGTCAGGAGTAGGTTGTCTGCTGCATGGGTGACTGCCCCCTTCAGCCCCTAAAACTCCCCTCCTCCCTCCTTAACACATTTCATTAGGTTTGCAGTGGGGCCAAAATATCAGGTCCTCTGCTGCTGGTGAGGGCCACGGGTTCACTGGCTGACCTCTGCTCTGCTCCGCTCCAACTCAACAGGAATTCAGTGGGGTTAATGGCATTTTCACTGACTGACCCTGTCAAAATGCCTTTGTTATCTTTGAAAATGGGAGCTCACTTCTGCATAATGATTGTTTGTGACATTATATGACTGTTGTCACAAATATCAAATTAGAGGTTTTCAATTGCCTTTAAATATCTCAGATATTTCTGAATAAAACAAGACAAGGACTGGGAAAAAAAAACAATTGTGTGAACAATTACCAGCACTTGCAATTATCATCTTTTGTACACAGTCACATTCTAGTTTAATTATCAACAGATTTTACAACCCTCTTTGTATCCTGCTAGAAAATAACTCTTCTCTCATCCCCATTTTCTCAGAACTAAAAGCACCACTCATCAAGGTTGCATGTAGACAAGAAAGTGAGAACAATGAGAAAAATAGTGTCAGTATTCATTATGGAGAGAAGATAAAAGATAGCCGGGTGCTGCCATGAGCAATAACTGTAACATTGATAAATGAAGCGTTTGAGCATTCAAGTGTCTGAGCATGTTTCCAACAGTCCATTTTAAGAGTGTTTCTGCACTCATGGTGCATAAAATGAAGCCGAGCTTGTCCGGTTATGTCAGTATCCTGACTGACCTTATCTTAAATCCTCGGCAGATGGGAATTGTATGAGCCACTATTAGCACTGGAGAGGCTATATGGTGGGATGTATTATTTGCAGTATTTTAATTGCTATGTTGATTTGCAAGTGAATTTATAATGCAGAAGTGAAATGACATGTTGATTTGCTGAACAGCAGATACATCAGCAACTATTGTGATTGAAAGGGAAACTAACAAATTCTGCTAAAACCTCACGGTTACATAGTGTGTGACCTGGAGTGCCAGGGGAAACAGAGAGTGACCACCACGCAGTGTAGCATGGATGGAGATGTGACATAGTGCATGTAGTTAGAGCTAGACAGCCACGAGAAGCTACTGTCGGGCTCTCTGTCTCTGCTGGAAACACAGGGAGTCTGGTGGAGCAGTGACAGTCACAAGAGGACTTTATGGTCTTTGAAAGAGACTCTGTGTGGGCTCTGCTGCGAGTGGCACTGTCTGTGGGGGAGTGTCAGTACATACCCATAACCCTGTGGTTTATCGTGGTTAACGTTGCTGTTCATAAATCCTAAATGTCTTTTAAAGCACTGAATATAGCACAGTTACTGGATGGTGTGTGTGTTGTGTCTGAAGGAATAAATCGTGTATCTAAATGTCGTTGTAATGCTGGTGTTTATCAAGCTTATTAATGCTATTGATGCCAGCGACAGGCACAGACTACGGCTATGTTTAGCCAGTGCTGCGCGTTCTATACATATTGACATACAACATAGACGTAGACATAGATCATGGATGTATTCTATGAACTGGATCCAGGCATCCAGGTACATGACACTGCTCGCCTGCATTGCTTCACATTGCAATGATGTCACTAAAATAAAACTCACTTTTCTAGGCTTTAGAGACATTTCTTAATTTTAGAACATAATTTTGGTCTATGGGGAAAATACTTTTTGAGCAGCAAGAGGATTTTTTTTATTGCAATACTGCGAGTGGCCACTGGGACAAACAGGCAGCGCCAAGTCCAGCTCTCTTAATCCAAGCCGACAGATACGAGCTGAAAGAACATTGCAGTTCCACAGCGGTTTAACTGTCCACCACTTTGTGACCAAACAAATACCGACAGAAACCCTTTATCTACTCCCCAGATGCCTCTGTTAGCATCATTTGTAAGTAATGTAGCTAACACTGCTAACCAAGCTAGCCATTATATTAGTTGTCTGAGGTTAACATGTTGCTAACACAACATTCAAAGTAACTGTTTTAATTACTGTTGGGCTACCTGTCCTGTAGTTTACTCTTTTTACCTTTACTCCTCCTGTTGTGAACTCTATGGATATACTCCCACTAATTATTGTGTTGTGCTGCCTGTGGTGACTTTACAGATGAATCTTTGTTTTTCAAGGTTTCTGCAGAGTTCATCAAAGTAAATTGGCTTTTTAAGACCTTTTTAATACCACACAGAATGCAATGTACTAGACATTCACTGAAAACTAGTAGGGACATTAGGGATTAAATTAATTCATTGATATGTACATCACATTTTTTCAGTACTTCCCATAAATATTGAATGGTTTAGCACTTGTTTATGGTATCTCACCTTATTCTGCTTTCTAATCCCTATCATGAATTTGTTGTATTCACAGTTTTCACAATTGCCTCCAGTAAAGATTTCAAAGTGTGTTCAGATCACTGCATAGCTGTGCACATGGTGAAGGTAGAAATGGTAAATTACGATTGCTGTTTTTAACTATTTTAATGCAAATGATTAAACATTTAATATAGACAAAATAATTGGCAGATAAATCAGTAATAAAAATACTCTTTAGTTGCCGCCCTACAACACTGTAAAGCACTTTTCAAATTAAGTAAAGTTGTAAATAGTCGTACAAAGATTAAGCCAAGACATTAAGCACAGATAAACATACCATAAAAATGCCACATCTTGGTAATATAGTTAGGGTTTAGTAATAACCGGCAAATGAGACACGGGTATGGTTGATGATTTCATTTTGAATTTTAGAGCGTTCGAGTGAACCCTATCTGAAAAGTTCAGGCTGCATTCCGGTTCATAAGAGGTAAAAGTGCGAAGTCACTCTTACTGACAAGAATAACAGCCAGTGAGAAGGTCAATTCTCTCATACCACTGAGAGGCAAAGGAAGGGTGCATTAGTATGCTCTCCACATCCACGCAGCATTATCAGCCGCATGCAGCAGTTTCTCCTTCCACAAAATCACTACATGTTTACTCATACACTGGGAGTAGATCACAAAGCAGCAGCGATGCATGTAACGGCCCAAAAATAAATATTTGACATCTCTACCGACTCCGCATGCATTTATTACTGCAAATAACTTGTAGTGAGGCGAGGAGCAGTTTCCTTAAATGTCGTCTGGGCAAATCTGCAATCTCTCCATTAAAACGAACCCTCTGGTGTTTTTCCTTAAAGAAGATGGTGCTGAGATTATGAGACAAGCCTGCCAAAGGCGCATTACTCAAGCTCTCCTTGACGTGTATAGAAAACATGATATCTTATGACAACCACTGACAAAGCTTACAGTTCCTCAAGGCGTATGATTTACGTTTCAAGACCATTTAAGTGCTTGAAAAAGAAAATAATGCAGTTTTTGCTCAGGTGCCATCTTGGAATAAATGTGTTGCTAACAAGACGAGCTTCCTGGTGAGTCCTCTATATCTTAAGTTCCTTCCAGAGTCTTATTTCAACCACATACTTAGGAAGAATTCTTTACAACGTGGGGCTGTTTTTCCCTGGAAATTGGCCACTTCCACTCTTGCACAGTGAACGCTGATGAGGGTAAAGATTGGCTTGGCAGGGTGGAAAGTAAACGTGGCTAAGGAACTGGCAAATTAAAATCTACAGAGTGGGAGCTAGAGAAAGAAGGCGGCATATCACTTTCTGTTCTTTTCCCTTCAATATGTCCTCTACTGTTAACAGAAGTTGGACCTTTGTGATTGATTTTTCACTCCATCTTCTTCTTGCTCATTGGCCTGGCACAGAGCTGCAGGCCTCCTGACAATGCTCACTCTTATTTCAAGGACAGTTTCTATGGCAAGTTCACAGAGAGCAGCCACCGCTCGGCTTTATAAAAACATTTCAATGAGGCCACTGACAGGTGGTCTCCAAAAGAGCAAGGAAGCATAGCTGGCAAGTGAGCTACAAGTGCTCCTTTCATACAATATTCCTCTTCTCAACTCAGTGACAGGCTTGGAGAAATAAAGAAAAAAGAAAACCCACATCTCTCAAACGTTTATACAAGAATATCCGTTTCACACTGACCTCTCTTCTATTCGGATGCCTAACAGCTTTTAACTGCTGTGATAAAGCCAATTCTCGTAATGCTACAGTGATGTAATGCGTGTTGCATAAATAATCCATGAGACAAACATTTATCACAAACAGCCTGTATTATTTGTCTATTAGGGAGCTTAAGAAGCTGTGGGACCTGCTTGGGAAATGGCCTGCTGTGTACAGGAGGGTCGGTGTGTGAGTGTGAGCCTTTTGGGGGTTGGGGAGTGAGGAGGGGCTGCACTGGCATGGAGCTGCAGTGTTTGGCCAAAGGGGCCCCCTCTGTGTTCTCTCTACCCCGGAGCGGGAGCCAAGGCGTTCTGGGCTGTGTTTCAAGAGCAACAAACTTCTCCAGCATTTTAGAGATGACATTTGGAGGTATCAGCATGCTAAGCCTGGGAGGGGTTGGCCCATCGCTCTGCCGACACGACCCTGGGAGCTGCCACTGCCTTGTCTGCGCTGAGGGGATTTGTGTCAATGCCGGGCCTTAAAATACCACGGCTCTGCCCCTCCTTTCTTCTGTCTACACTCCACTCGCCCCCCAGACTGACTGCATGACACAGACTCACTTTCTCTCACCTCATATTATCCGTTTTTTTTTTTTTCTCCTACAAAGAACAAAACACATCAAATTTATATGTTTTTTCAGATTTTATGGATCATTTCGTTCATTCAGCCATCCACATATACATTCAGGCTGCTGATTAAATCTTGCCGATACGAAGATTCGGCTGAAAGCGCTGCTACATCTGTGCTCAGATTACACAGGATGAAAAATTTATGCGGCCTCATCAGCCAAGACTCTTGTCAGCTCTGACCAAAGGTGCAGTTTCTGTGATCGTATTTTTGTTAGTTGTCGCCCGCTCTCTCCTCATCTGTTTCTTTCTCTGGCACTCTGTGAGTCGGGTGAGGCGCAGACAATTACTGGGAGCCTGTTGTTCATTTACTCCCACAAGGCCGAAAGGCGGAGGTGATGAAGCAGCTGTTGGTTGGCATGCTAAATGAAACGCGCACACACGCAGTGCATGCCTAAACAGCCCTATATGAGACTTGTCATGCAGAGAAATGGGGGACTGCTCAACTTCACTGCTAATCAGGATGCCTCTGCTATGTCTTTGGGGCCTCTGTTTGTTGCTCTTCCCTGGTACTCTGCCTGGATTTGCTTGATTTCCTCATTTGGTTCTCATTTGTTCAGTTGCCCCACAATGAGAGAAGTCTGCTCCCACAGGTCTCTTAGGGGAAAAACAGTGGAAAGGCATTGCAGTTTGATGTGAGCAGCATCTGGGTCTCTTTCATTTTAAGACTAGCCAGTGGGTTGTTAAGGGCTTGTACCATTAAAATGATGTAGAAGGAATACGCATCTTTGTGTTGTTTAATGTAGTGTGCAAAATCCAATACAATAGAGGCTATTGAGAAATGCCTCCTTAGAAACTCAGTCCAGATTCGCTGTTATATCTCCAGCTGCACTGATGGCTCTTTATATGACACCAAAAACTAACAGTTGCACATCTAGTATGGATTCAGAAACAGCACACATTTCAGGCGCTGCAGTCTCTGGCTTTAAACACTAAAGTGAAGCTGATTTTGTTAGAAATTAACAAGCTGTGATCTCCTCAAACGCCTTAAAAAATAACAATAAAAAAACAGAAAGCCATATAAGAATGAAGGCCACTTCTAAATGTATCTCTTCACCCTCTACCACATGATTTTTTACCTTGACTGTGACTACTTGATACAGGTTTCGTTGGAGATAAAAAAAAAAAAAAATAATAAAAAGAGGCTTCAAAGAGAGCAAAGGGGGTTGGATTCTGGAAACCCTGCTGGTCTCTACAGCTCTGATGGTCATAACAACCTGTGTGCTACACCTGCAGAGTACCCCCCACCCCTTTTCCCCTCAACACACACACACACACGCACACGCACACACCCACACCCACACCCACGCACACGCACACACCCACACCCACACCCACACCCACACACCTTCTCCTCTCCACCATACCACTTTTAAAACCACTCAAAAGCTCCCACCAGCCTCCTCCCCACTGAGCCAGATAGAGTAGAATCAGGAGAAAACACAGCTCCATCAGGCCAAACCACTACCTCTTTCAGCCAAAATAGCAGCTTTGAGAGAGCGAGTGCAGGCAAAGGACAGACTTGGATGGTGAAAGGGAAGGGGGCAGGGCGAGGGGGAGGGTCAATCACTCTGTGGGAGGCAGAGAATGAGGGAGCACAAACATAGTACTGGTGTTGGCTCTGAGCCATGTTTGTGTCACTAACAGAAGTAGCCTTGTCTAACCCCCCCCTCTCCTGCCCCAACCTTTTGCCTTGCACTCACTCTCTCCCAGTTTGCTTGGAAACAGAGTCAAGGGGTGACTGGCTGGATGCTTGGTAACAGAAAAGAGCTGCAATACAGAGGAGAACAGGGGTGAATCAGACACAGCCCAGGGCTGAGCAAAAATCAAAAAAGGTTTGGGGGGGGGTGGGAGCCACTCAATAGCGGGGACTGTGCTTTGGGAATGTTGATGAGGCAGGGACCTTTTCTCTTCAGTTCCTCCAAGTGAACCAACGAGCAGCACTGTGGATGTGTGGGCGATTTGTACTCAGCATGCCCGCAGAGCGACTGAGCGTGAGCTGCTTTGAAGATTAGGTGTTTGCATTATTTCACATGCACAACAGAAAAAGGAGGGCAGTTTTTCAGACCCAGCAGAACCTGATAGTGCTAGTGATACATCTTTAAATTAAGTAAGCTGAATGCGGTTTCCATCAAAGGGAGGAAAACTGAGAGGGTCTGAGATTTCACTCGGACTGCACTGCAGAAGAGGAGCCAACTCTATTCCCAACTGGCAGCCTTGCAAAAAAAAAAAAGAAGAAGAAAAAAAACAACAAAAAAAAGTGCTTTGTGTTATGAGGCATGTTGTTGTTGAGAGCAGATATCTCTGTGCAACAAACTCCCGTCTGCGTACTCCCGAGCACAAAACAAATCAAGGCCACCTAAGAACTGCCTGCCAACTACTATTCTCGTTCGCAATATTATGCAGCATGTGTGCAGTTGAAGCACATATTAGTACCATCACCAGCTCCTGAGGCAGTCAGGGCATATCCAATTACATTTTAGCAGGAAAAATATGTATGGAGCAAGATTTTTTGTTTTTAAACGACTGAGACTTCACCAAGCCTCGAACAACCAATACCTCTTTGATGTCTTAATGCAACCAACTGGATATGTACATAAAAGCAAAAAAAAAAAAAAAAGAAAACTATCCCATATGTTTGTAGCTTATTTTTCTTTTCCGCCAACTTCCAATACTCATAGTTTTTCACTGGGAAGACATTCAGGAAAGAGCACGCTAAACAGTTTGACTTACCGTCCTCAGTTTCCTGCCACACGATGCCTTCAAGATTGACACTGGTACCAGGCTCGCAGGGCCCCAAGCACTCAGGTTCGGTAGCCAGGGCCACATCGGATGTGTTCACTGCTACCGAGCGTGTACGCACCATTATCTGCTCGCACGGCGAGGCAATCTCACTGTTGCCTACTGTGGCCAGGAGGTGGAGGGGGGGAGGGGCTGGCGTGGAGACAGGAGATTCCATCTGTGAAGAAAGAAGTGGGGGTTGAGAGAGAAAGAGAAACACATGAGACACTTCAGAACCACTGTATAAACATGTACAGAGCAGATGTTGAGATACAGCCAACGGATGCCACAATGAGAGGAAGTGGAAAAAGAAGTGCTGAGCGCATGAAAGACATCCTGGTATTTCAGTGGTCCTTAAAAGAAGATTTCATCAGAGAGAGGGCGATGCAGCAGTCAGTGTTGTAATGTGCTACTTTTGTCTTTCCTCAACCTTAGAGGTGATTAGCAGGCAGGGGAGGGACATGTGAACTGCTCTGGCTGCCTCTGTGGAAGGACAGAATTAGTTATGCAGGGTTGGTCAAACAATCCCTCCCCCAGCTTTCTTGCCTCACACACGGACGAGCGAGATCCATGACACAAATAATCTCACAGACTGATCACTCATTAATTCCCTCAATTAAAGAGCTAGTTGTGGCAGGGAGCGGGCTGCTGAGGGTCAGTAATTGATTCCACCTGTTCTGACACACTGTGACAGCAATGAAGAGACAGTGGGCCTACGTGGAAAACGAAAATGAAAAGGACAGGAGGAGTGGGAGATGATGGGAGCAACTGAGGGGAAGAGTGAGGGAGAGAGAAGGAGAGAGAGCAGGAGGTAGAAAAAGTGTGTAGGCGGAAAAGAGACGGAGAGAGGAAGACTGATGGTGATTTAAGGGCCACAGTGATACCAGGCTTAGTTCTCTTTATTCAAGGCAGTCAACATTAAAGCGCTCCAAGTCATTAGCACTGAACTGCGGGAGGAATGCCACGCTGCAGCCAACACCACACATTTATTAATTGGGCATAAACCATTCAGTGCTCGGGAATATGCTGCCAATGCTGGATCCAATTAGACTTGGAAGACAAAATAACAATTGACACATTGGATTATAAGACTGTACACCCTTTAAATAATTGTTATAATCTACTTACTGCTCCAAAGTACGACCTGGAGAACTAAAACCGCTCATCGCTGAACATATTAAAGTTGCTGCTTAATTTTGATCCTTCTAGGGATGGAAATGTTGGCCTGTTGCTGGGTTGTTAAGTCCATCACTTAGGACCATAAAATTCAGCTGAACCAATAGATATTTCAGTCTGGAGCAAAGAGGATGAATCCTGACTTTGCTGATCCCCTGACGTGTTCTCCAATGGCACCAGCGGTTCTCTTTTTTTAACTTATCCTGAGAATTATCTCGTCAAAACTTACATTCATGGTTTCCAGATGATGAATCCAACTTATGATGAGTTTTTGACCAAATATCTGCAAAATGAAACTACACTCCCAGCCATACTGAATGTACAGCTGTATTTAGTCCTAATCAATTTGATTATTTGAGGTTTATAAAAAAAAATCCTGTGATTGATCATGATTTATAAAGCTAATCATTGGAAAGTATTACCACCATGAATTATGCTGCAAGAGACAGTACAGATCAATCAATGAATGTAAAAAATCTGAATTAGTGATCAGCTGAGTGCTTTGAAAACCAAACATTAGTCCATGCTGAAATTTAATATTAGCACAAGACTTGTCATCACAGGAGCTTCATATTTCATGGATTACTGAAAAGAGCTTGGATAGCACATTTCTCCCAGTGCTCAGAGGACGAGCAAATGAATGTGTGCCGAGAGCAGCGGAGAGTCAGGTCTAACGACATCGTAATCACTGTCTGTCACTTTCTGATGCATGATGTGGCCAAGCTGCAGGCCGGCTGACTGAATGAGACAGGACAGGTAATCACCCGAGCTGTCACCACACACTGTTCCTGGGCCTTATGGAGACACAGTGGGCCGCAGACAAGAACACGCGACCGGCCCTCCTTCAGAGTGACAGCAAGCGGTGAAAGGTGCAAACAGGTTCATGCTGAGCCTCCTCTAAATTGACTCAAGTATTCAAACTGTTTGTGGTGACATTTTGGTAACTGACATTTTGGGTATTTTTAAGACCAAGGTTAGGTGACATAGTAACGGCCTGTAAACAACTTCCTTCACACACTGAAATCGTTAAATTGAGTAGTAGCCTCATATTATTAGATTCACAGTATTTATTTCCTTCTTTCTTTTGGCTATCTACTGGTGGACTCTGCTTATCAATACACTCAGAAGCCAAGGTGTTCTAAGTACCACAGTGTTAGCTATTTAGCTATTACCATTTTCTTTCACTCAGACAATTGCACACTTTATATTAGACAGTGAGCCATGCCTAGACTAGGGTCAGTTATTCTCATTATCCACTAATCTGCAAAAAAAAAAAAAACATCAGAAAATCACTTTTTCCCCAAAGTCAAATTCAGCTAATGTCTTGTTTTGTCAAACCAACAGTCCAAAACCCGAAGTAATTTAATTTACAATGACAAAACTAGCAAAGTTTCACATTGGAGCTGCGAAAACAATGAGTGAAATTATCAATCGATTATCAAAAAGGTTGCCGATTTATTTTCTGTCAATCAACTATTCGATTACTCAGTGATGACCCATCAACCTCGATTTAAAATGATAGGACGTTCATAACACCTGGATGAATTAAGGACAGATGAAGTGTCAAGGTAGAGTGAAGTTCAAGGATTCCCCTGGATTACAAACCTTAAGATCCTAACTCTCCGATCGTTTTAATAACACTGAATACTGGTGATTCCCACAACAGTTCCATCTTGTGTTCCTGATGCTCATTATTTATATCAATAAAAACCTAATCAATTTTAGCTCCAGTATAGCTTTGCCTGGATGAGCTTTGATTTTATTTTCCATGCTAGAGGGAAAGGGGAATTACTTTGTTTCATTTGCCACAAATAAAAGTGAGGAGCCAGTCTAGTGCCACTCTACGATAAAGGAACCATTTATTATGTAATGGTATAAACTGATTACAATAGAATGAAAGTGGAAAGGGGACCAGTGTACAATGCACATGAACAATGCTGCTCCATTCCCAAGTTCTATCAATGGACGAGTGAACAAAAGGACTTTCACTCTGGGGCTGCAGAATGCAAACCCACATAGTGAAATGCCTGACGTCTTGTCCAGGGTTTCGAAAAACCACATGCGACTGAGCTACACAACTTGCCAGATTACACAAGGCTCTACCCGACGCTCAGCCGATGCCAAATTCCAAGATTTCTTCCCTCCATGCAAGACTTTACAGATGGATTTTGAAATCTCCCCCAAAACCACAATGCTTCAATGTCACGCAAACCTTTTCTTAACTAAAACCCCATGCCGACTCCTAGAGAAAGCCACACTGGCAAGAATAATGTTTAACTGGCTGACAAAAAATTCCTATGAATCTTGGACTGGTGTTGAGCATACCTCACAGTGCTGACAGAGGGGGAACTCTGCCTGGATTTCCAGAGATCACACAATAACTCGCCCATGGCAGACGGACACGTGCTGCACTTTTTACTGGACACATTAACTTCAGCTTTAACTTGTTTATTAGAGTTGGGATTAAGAAACTGAGCACTGAGCTTGGACACGGATTAAGAAAGGATTACACTGCAGTGTCATACTGAGACACCTGTCTTGGCTAAACTTATGTGGGTGGTGTGAGGCTTGAATACAGTTGACCAAATTAAGCTTTGAACCTTTGTTGGACACTCGACTTAAGTCAGCAATAAAAGTGTCTTAGCCTGACTTAGAACCAGTGAAATGTGCCAACAGCTATTACTCTACTTAATATTAAATTTACTATAATAAAGACATGTCACAAAAAATGATCTGGAAGATTAGTTGATAAAGTTTTATTTCACACGTACATATATCCCAATTTATTTCTATATAATCTCCTAAAAAGTTACAAGGAAAGAACCATATCATTTGGTAACAGTTATAGGTAAAATAAAGCAGTTGGTGTATAGCCAATTATTTCTGAATGCTAACATAGCACAAGCTTGAGCTATTTATTCAGAGGACAGCAGGTGAGCTAAACATGCAAAATGTGTGCGTCTACACACAAACATGCTCTTCATCATATATGAAAAATAAAGTTTCCAGGAATAAATTAATGAGTAATAAATATTCACTGGGGTTTCAAATGGAGCAATTCATCTCCACACAAACTAAATAACTGAACTAACCGAAATAAGAGTCTGAGAACTTTGTCTCTATAATCGTCTCCTGTAATTACTACCGAACTGCATCGTTCTCTTCAGCACACTTTCACGAAATTATTAAAAAAATAACAAACCTGTAAAATAAGGCATTACCAATTTGTTTAGTCATTTAATTTGGTCCAGTGGAATTCATTTACTGTGACCTTGTGATGTGTGATACTGGTATTATCATTTCTAAAATGATTAAAAAAGAAGAAAGGAAAAGAAAAGAAAATAAAAAAGTTAATATCTAAAAATGGACGATCTCCAAACTAATATCACTTTCATACACAAACCTCATGTTCAACACAGGATTATGAAAGCATGTTCTGGTCACATGAGACTGCTGTTACAAGTCACACAGAATCATGTCTGCAATTGTAGTTCAATACACATCACTGCTAAACCATAGAATCGCACTTTTTCTGGTGCTTTTTCTGCATTAGTTCCTGTAATAAAACACCATGAGGAGTTTCTCTACATGTGTACCTGATTTTGTGCACCCCCCCCCCCCCCCCCCATGCCTTCTTTGTTTATCTTACTTTTTTTTGTCAGACTGGTTTGATAATCGGTTACAATGCCGTTTAAAGGGAGATATCCATGCCTGACAGAATTCATGTTCACCCTTTCATACCGAAGTCGAGACCTGTGTTTAACCTTAGCTGGAAGCAATGTATGGTCCTGAGGTCAGGTCCGATAACACACACCAGGTCAGTGAGATTGACCGCAGATATGGGTTTATAGTCTTGGTCTCTGACCATGAAATGTAAATAATTCACAACAATAACAATGTATATAATACATAACATTAAGCTAATGCATGTAGGCTACCTTGAAGGCAATGGAGTATGTGGTTAACTCAAAGTGCCTGTTAACACATCTCTGTTGTATTAAGAAGTGATAATGCACATAAATTCACTGATAACATTTAATTTTAGAATGGACATTTAATAACTGGTTTATAACACACTACAATGTAGTTGTATGTTAAGTGTCTATTAATATACTGTATTTGTCCAAAACGTAAGTTCTACATACATTTACTGCACCATTTACTATATTGCCAATATCTGTATATAAAACGTTCTCCAGACGTTGACAAATACATTAGTACAATCTTATATTTGCATACGACTACACTACAGTGCGTCATACACGTTTATATGCTCCTATAACTGCTAAATAAGGGGAGTTAAAGTACAGTGTTGCCCATTCATCTGACTTTTTCTATGATTGATGTGAATTACTGTGCTATTGTGATTTGGAGCTGATATGATAAGTCAATTAATCCATTAGTCTATCAACAGAAAATTGATCCGCCACCTTTCTGATAATCAAATAATCGTTGGAGTCATTTATTAAGCAGAAAGTCCAAAACTTAGCTTGTTCCCACTCCTCCAATGTAAGAATTTTCTGTTCTTCTTTATTTTATATAATTGCAAACTGATATTTGATATCAGTTTTTATGATATTTTATAGACTAAATAACTAATCAATTCATCCAGATAACCAATAACAGATTAACTGATAGTGAGAATGATTGTTATTTGCAGCCCTACTGCGAATGTTAAAAGTCTAGGAATCAACCAAATGGCAACCAAATCACAGTAACCTGAATTTTCCGGTCCTGACTAACTGATTCAAACTGACACTGGTTGATTGTTCAACCATTCAACTGTATAGATCTTCCAGCTTGATAAAGCAAATTCAACCCCATTTTCAACATCAAAAGGAAAAAACATCTGTCTCGTAAAGAGAAGATGTAATTCTTCCTGACACAGAGGTCCATTATTAAGTAAAAATGAATCCTTCCAGAAGTGCCATTAGTTGGCTGAGTTCAGTGTTTCCGCTTCAATATGTAATTCTTTTTGACTCCGGGGGCAAAGCCTTTGAACATCTTTGGTGAGTTACTGAGGTCGGAGGCCAGTGGAGATTACACTTCTTGCCGGCTCTGGTTGGTGCCTCTTTCAGCACCACTGACAACCAGCTAAAGAAACGTTAAAAAAAAAACAAAAAAAACGACCCAAGACCCTTTATTTGGCTGTCATACGAAGAATATGGAGACTGGTAATCTCTTAATGAATTTAAGAACAGAAGCATTTCAATTCTAACCAGTGGAGACAACTGCAATGTAAAGTCTTGTTATCAGCATGCAATCACATCACTGGGTAGCTTTTAAAGTGAGCCGTATTATTGCGGGCATTGAAGTAACATGGTTATTAGCATTAGACTACAATTGAAAACAAATACACAAGCCTCATCTAATTTGATTACAAAAATGTTCAAATCCGCCGAGGGACAGAAAAAAAAAAAAAGACATAAAATGACTGGATTCCCTTTCAAGTTCTGAAAGCTCACTCGATTGTTTTCAAACACTGCACAATGGCCTAATTCCTTTACTGAAACCACATTGTCATTCTCTTTGAAGCTCGGACTAATCACAGAAACTGAAAGAGAAAACACAAATAGGAACACCTGACATCTATTGTACACCGCCAGCTGGCAAAAGGCACTCAGTTTCTAGGCAACTCTTCTTGGTTTTAGTTGCTAATTGTGCTTTCAGGAAAGCATAACCACACATTAATAATACAGAGAGGAAACTAAGCTGTGATGAAGTCGGCCACCCATGACCTACAATCTCCTCATGAGTAAGCCAGAATCTCACCGTCAATAGTTATTGTGTGACGAAGAAATTGTTTGCCATATGACTCTTTAACATTACAAGCCTACACCCTGCATATAAATGACTCATTGTCTCGTATGACAGACTAGAGGAGTTAAAGTGAAAGTAGCATTAATGTAAAACACATTTGTATTTTATCTCGAAAGCCAAAAAAAAAAAAAAAAATTGTTCCTTTACATCGCCCACACTTTTAACACTTTTAAAATACAAGTCAACCCCCATGTTCGGGAAATACAGCAGTGAAAGATGAGACATTAACATGAAAAACGTCTGTAAAAGCAACAGCTTCATATGCAGAAGAGCAAACTTTCATTTCACAACCCGGAGCAACAGCTGTGAATTACAGCCTAACTGTTACAAAGACAAGTAATGCGTTCGTGCTTGCTGTAAATTTCAGTAATAATCAAATGTAATATCTTTTTAGTGTGACACATTATAGCTGTACGCTGCAAATCAGAGCTACTATCCTACCAAGGCCCTTGACTGCACTGAAGCAAAAGAAGGTACACAAAGCTTTTTCAAAGGGAAACCTCTTCAGAGAGCATGAGAGGCTTTACCTGTGGAGGCATCTGCACTCCCCGATGAAAGGACAACAAACATTAGTCAAGAGACGACTCCTACGGCTTCTAGCAACATGATGGGAAGTAAAAGTGATATAAAAAGACAGAAGGCACAAGGGACCGCAGGGTAGAGGACTGAGCCAAGATAAGTGGAGCTTACCAATTTGCTCACTTATGAAGCAGTGGCCTAATTTTCTTATTAAAGCAAAGTCACACAGAGGAAAAAACTCATCTCCTTTTACTACTACTATCAAACAGCACAAGTAAAACTAGACCAATATTTAGTAAAAACTGGGGGTTTGTTTACAACCTCTCTGACTGTCTACTACTACTCATATATTTTATGCTGTTGGCAAAGTCCGTGTGTCCCCAGATTTTAGTAATAAACTTGGGAGTAAAAGGTAAAGTGAGTAAAATAAAACCCATCTAATAAAAAATCGTGAATTGAACTTAATGCTTTTTGGGTGAATTATAAAAATTATTGAGTAATAAAAACGTAACACCTTGTTTTAGCTTGAGCATGCCCCCTTTCACATATTCAGACAGGACTCAAGAGACTGTAACCAAGCTATCCTCACATTTACCATGTTCACCATCCTAGTTTAGCATTGGGATGCTAATAAGCCCAAAATTGTACAGCTGAGACTGATCGGATATGGTTGGGGGCGATTGGACGCATATGTTGGTTATTGGCGATTGGTTATCTGTGATTGGCTGACAGCCGAGTCCATAGCTGGTTGTTTTTTTGGGAGTGATTTTGGACTGGTGAAGTGGGGCTTGTCCAGTGGCACTCGAGGGGGGGTGGTGTATTCGATTGGTGTATTTGTGTTAGAATCTTTTCCTGGCACTGTGCGTTTGCAATGTTGGCAAATTGCTTTGTTGAGGTCCTTTAGCTTGCCGGTTGTGTCCGCTTTAAAACCAAAAGAATCCCAAATAAGTCATTTTTTATTCTTTTCACAACAAGCTCTTCCATGATTGCATTTGCTGAAAATGGCATGTGGGGAGCGGGGACTCCTTTGCCCCGCCCGAGGAATATATCGGCAAGCACTGGTTGTTGGATTGAGGGTGGCTGATCGGAAAATTATTGCCCAACCCTAACAGGACTTTCATTATTTTTCTACATAATTTCATGGATATCCACTTAATAGTTGTTGAGTAATTTTACTCAAACCCATGAAAGTCAGCTGATATCCAACCGCATAGGACACATCCTCTGCGGACCATAAATATCTGTACCAAACTTTCTAGCAATCATGGGTTTATTGTTATTCTTTAATGTTACCTGTTATTCTTAATCCGAACAGTCATTAGCTCATGAAACTATCCAAATTAGTTAACACTTTCTACTCAGTGAAGTAGCTGTAAAGCTAAATCTTTAAGTAAACTCCTCGGTATATCTTGTTACCTCAAGCCAAGCTCTGCCCACCAACTTAGGCTAACAAGTAGCTGTGGATTGGAAGTATTACCTACATTTCTTGCTAAGAAAAGTAGGTAGCTTAGCTCAGAGATTTGGCAGGCAAGCTGGATGCCTGGTTGGCTGACTGGGCTTACACACAGCAGGTGGTTTGGTACACTTTCTCTTGTCTTGGGTCAGCTTGACCTTGTCAACTTAATTCCTTCCTTTCCTCTTCCTGGACCAGCCGGCTGCCCTGAGCCTACGCCTGGTATTGTTTGTTTGATGACAGGGTGGGGGTTGGGTGTCATGAGCACTAAAAGCTCTTCACATAGCAACTGAGCAACCAAACAACTCTTTATGTTTAAGCAACACATAATGTATACACACATAATAATGCAACTAATGATTGTTTGGATTACAGATTGATCTACTGTCTTTTTGCCTATAACATGTCAGACTTCCAGTGGCTTGTTTTGTCTGACGGTCCAACACCCAGATATATATCCAATCATGTACAACAAAGAAAAGCAACACATCCTCACATCTGAGAAGCTGGAATGAGCAAAGTTTTGCTAAGAAATGATGAAAACGACTATTTGATTATCAAAATAGTGCAACAAATGACTATTTTTTACTTTTGATTAATCTGCAGATTTATCTTTAATCAATGGATTAATTGTTTATCATAGTGTACGAAACGTCATGACAGCTTAGTAGAGCTGATGTGACATCCTCAAATGCCCCAAAATAATTAGTTTATAATGATAAACAAAAAGGAAAAGCAGGAAATCCTCTCAATTGCATATGAATATGTAGCATTGATTCACTATTTTTGCTTGAACAGTGACCGAATAATCAAAACAGTTGCCAATTATTTGTCGTCGTTGCAGCTCTAGTCTGGTTTCACTGTTAGTGGGTGGCGGCTAGATTTTCTCAGCAACATATGATATTGCAGCGCAGTTAACTGGCAGTGCAACACTGCATAGTGGTACAAGTATTCATTCTAACACTGTGAATATGTCAGAAGATTACACAGTCATCAGCTAGGACAGGTTTGAACTTAGTCCTATCTAGACGCTGATTCTGCTGGGTTCTTTTAGCGGTTCTCTTTCCTTTCTCTCTGTCTCCCATTACTCATCCTCCCACTCTGACCATAGGTCAGTTGACAACAACAGTATCTATTACAACAATAAGCCACATTCTTGTCAAGGTCACCCACTTGCGTCCGACAGGCAGAGAGGCTGTGCTGGGAGCAGAAATCCAGATAAGCTAAGCTGAGCCTATGAGGATTTCTCTCTCGCCAGCCCTCTCCATACTCATAAATCTTATCTCACAGCAAAGGGAAACCTGACAACACACTGAGAGGCTGTCATCAACAGCTCAGCCACCTAGATTCCCACCCAAATACCAATGATTCACTCTTTGACTTCTTACAAGTGTGTGGTTTTGACCAAGGCTTTGAGATCAGACTGGAAAAGAAATCTAGCTCCGAGTGTTGTGGGCTCAGTGTTTACGATTCACCATAATGTTGACAGCTGTGACTAAAACTCCAGGTACATACCTTCCTGAATTCAAAAGCTTAGTGCAGCAGAGCAAAATAAATTCTCCTCGACATACTATCCAGACACCTTATCAGCTAAGTAACAAATGACATTTTACAAGTCCCACACATTATACAAGGAAAACAAGTTGTTATTCAGGCTGTGAGATTTCCCTAGAGCTCCTAACCTCAAACTATTTATAGATGTTCTGTTAGTCTGTTTCCCTTGTGTTGACGCTCTTCTGTGGGTGGTGCCTTCACCAAACATTAGAAAGACAATCCTAACCCACACATAAGTGAACACACTTGTTAAAAAAAAAAAAAAAAAAAATCAAAACGATGCCAAATTACTTTCTATTGTTTTGTGGACTGACACAAACAAACAGAAAACAATGAATATTATACTTAGCCCATAGACTTCTCACTTTCAATGTGGGTGCCAGAAACTTACGCAACATCAAAATTGCAGCACTAGGTGATATATGCACTTGAATTTGGGCAATATAGCAAGCTATAAATAATTAAAACACTGAAAAACCTCTAAATATACCTACACTACTACAGTCAGCAGATAACCGTTGGGAATCTGCTGAACAGCTTCCAAAATCCATTCACGACTTGTCAAGTTGCATTCAAAGTTTTAGCTGTTCAGACAGAACAGCAGATGATAAAGGAGCAGAGGGTAAGGCCAAGGCTGTGGGAGTAGAAATATGTCTGTAGATGTGAAGGAGTGTACTGCGCTCTGTTCTGCAGATAGTGCTTGAGCTGCACTCACTGCGTTGTCCCTCATGCTGCTACTTTCACTGGGGCTTGCTACTCTGATTGACCTCTACGGCTGGCTGTCTCACAGAGCTCCTATTGAACCATGTCTATCTTAATGGGAGGTGAGGTGCACTATTACCGAGTGCCAGTTGTTCCTGCACCACAGCCTCAAAGCTCTACAGAGTTTTACACCTTAATACACTTTGGGACAATGAATGCCGTAGCTCGCACCACATGACATTTCGACACTCTCTCTGGTGAGAAGGGAAAATACTTGAAAAGGCAGGTCACTTGAAGAACGTGGCGGGGTAAGTTACACCACAGTTTATTTTCTGATCCACACAGCATGTCTGTGACTTGCTTGATAATTATAGTCTGGAAGTGACTTCGGTATAATTGAGGGAATTACGTGAGAAGCTTTTTCTGGAGTGAAAAACCTACCAAAAACAAGCCGACCTGGAAATAAATCTACTTCAGCAAGAATCAAATCAATCTAAAAGCTGTTTGAAAAGGTTTAAAACGACTCAGTGGATGCACTTTGGCCTAACAACAGAAGCCAACTGAGCGCTCAAATGTTCCTAAGACACTTGCTTAATCAAAGGACATGTGGCGACGTGTCAACACAGTACAGCACAGTCATTACATTGCAGGCGCTGGTGGGGAATCTCTAAACAATTTATATCTCCGTGCCCTTCAGCTCATTAAAACCACTAATAGGTCAGGCTGCAGGGATGTCAAGGGAGCAGGAGTAAAGTGAAACCCACTATAACACACCAAATCTCCCCTCTCTCTGCCAGCTGCTTAGCAGAGGTCTGCTGCTCTCAGCCATCAGAGTTTGATGACCTTGTTAGTTTGAGTGCCTAATCTGCTAATGCCCTGATAAAAATAAACAGTCATTGCAGTCATTGTAGTCCCCCCCTCCGCCATGTCTGCAGCTGCTATCCATAAACACAGATGATACTTCCATCTTTATTTATCCTGGGCTCTTACTGTCAAACTGACAGTCTTAAGAGCCAGCGAGGTCAGCATTATGTATTGTCAGTTAAAGTTAAATGCCGTTTAACATACTTTGGATTTTAAGATATAGTGTTAACATTTTGGGGATGACGTATTTTTGTAGACCAACCTGGACGTTAGCATCGCCCTGGTTCCCTTGACAAAAACACAATGGGATTTTTCTATTGGCTTTTGGATTACTGCAGAAAATAAGATGAAACATGGAAATGTCTCAAGCTTGTGTTAACCACTGACCTTATTTCGCTCATCTAACCAAAAACCCATTCAGAAAATCCACTGACTTTGGAACAAGGGAACCAGTAGCGCTAACATGCTAACTAATTTCCAGGTTTTAGGTCTGATTCCTGCAGCACTGTATTTGCTTTTTATTTTTAAAGGTTTTTCAAGTACATTTATTCCTAACACTTTGCCTCTTTGGAGCTTAATAATTCATACCCAATACTACAATTGAGATGAGGCTGGAATAAATATTTAAACTCACAGTATATATTAGAAATTCTGCAAAAACCTCCTGTGACAAGTCACTGGTGGTTTTTCTGTGCTTACTCTTGACTTCCACAAAGAACAATCAAGCCCTGCAGCTAACAGCTACACATCTAATACAGCGAACAAAATATGAGTCTGGTCTACAAAAATCAAGTACATACACTAGGCTATATTAAAAGATTTGAGATTCGTCTAAACCAGTTCAGGATAAAACCCCAGAAGTATAGTCTGAAGGTCATGCAGCACAGAAACAAAGTCTATGAATTCTTGCATCAGACTTTTTAAGTATATTAAATGTCCCATTATTCAGCAATAACCAAATTGCCAGGACCTCCAGAGTAATATCCTCAGCTATATTATCAACAATAAAAATACCATAATAATTGTGACATATGACTTAAGTGAATGGATTAAACAGCAAAATGTCTCGCTCTTCAAGGGATACATAAACCTAATGGATATGATTAAACATAATTTAGTTTTCCAGATGGACAGAGAGGCTCCACTCACAAAACATAATTGAATGTGCGAGCTCAGCTCATCGCCAAGGACTAAACAACTCCCCAGCCTCCACTACAAAGAGGAGCTCATTTCCATATTAACTTCACCTTTATTGATCCACTGACACATCCTCTCCTGCCATTACACCAACACCCTGAAGTCCTTTTGGGATATTTGGAAATGGTGGTGCCGGGGAAGAAATTACCTCAGGAATATCTAATTAACAGGAGGAAAAAAACACTGCATCCTTGGTAATTGTATATTCTTTGGGTAGAGGGTGAAAAGTCTTCTCAGCAAAACAAAGATTAAATGGGCCATGATTTCAGGGAGCTTTCCCTGTGTATCAAGTTAAAAATTTTATTGCAAGCCATCAACCCCTTTTCCCACCTGTGCACAAATGAAGCAACCTTTTTTTATTTTTTATTTACGTTCCAAAATGATTTCACAGTTAAAACAAGGGGATCTAAAGGTGAAGATGTTGCGCAAAACCAGTGAGAATTAACACTTAAAGTTGCTATTATCGATATTTTAATAAAAAAGTAATGTAATGACAATGTGAAAGGATCATCACCAGAATCTGCAGCTCACTGTGGCTCCAAGGAGCTTCACAGTGAGTTTCAGCTCATTGTTTAGCTGTCTACCCCACAACTTCACTGTTTTGGTTCACTCACCGCTGTCGGAGTGCCATTTTCAGCCACAGGAAGCAGCTGTTTTCATTTGAAAAGCTTTTTAAAAAACCCCACTGTACACTATCTACTCAACACCAAACTGCAGACAGACACAGTCAGGGACTAGCTGGTGAAAATAGTGGAACGTTTAGCAGCTAAAGAGCCAGATATTTCCCTCAGGAGTTTGTAGAGACCAAGACAGAGCTAAAAGAGGGAATATGGGATATTGGATTCTAAATGAATGATCATGTTCTGATGCTCTGTAACTGTTGGGTGTGTAAATAAGCAGCTGTTTGCTAACACATTCACCACATTTGCATTGGACATTGTAAAAACACTGGAGATGCACGGGAATTACAAATACTGAACTGGAAATCCAAACAACAATGCAGTCTGAAAAAGCTAGTTTGTGATTTATCCAAGATTAACAAACGCCATTAAATGGGGTTAGTGGAAGTCCGCCATCTTGCTTTAAAACAAAGACAACCTCTCCTAAAACTTAATTTAAATGTTACACTACATGACATTACTCTTTTGGGGGGAAATGAATTTTGCATTGTACTGCTGCAAAAAAAAAGTCCAGCCACATTCATTTTTTTGACAGATGACCCTACATTTTTTTTTTTGTTGCCAAGTTGGCATCCCCCGCATGTCAACCCTCTGGTCCATCAAAATTACTAAGGCTTTAAAGCACCCAGGATATTTAACCAGCACTTTCAATATGGAGTTTGCACGTTCTCTCTGTGTTTGCATGGGTTTCTTCCAGGTGGCTCTCGTTTTCCTCCCAGTCCACAGGAATTCATTTTGCATGTATTGGGGAAAATAAAATGCCATTCATTATAAATGTGAGTGTTGACCCCGGGAAAAATAATAGTTGTTAAGTTGTCGGCCACTGAGGACTGTGATAAAGAGTAATATCCACCTGGATTCTTAAATGTTGTTTTTTGCTCAATTATGTAGTTACTTAATCATTTCCAACAGTACTAGCCACAACACAGCCTCACCCGTAACGGCAATAAATAAAAACCAACTGACAGGACCGCTGACCAAATGGCTCTGGAACAGGGACTGAAGAAAAACACAGCAATATAGGATGAATACGATTTTGACAGCAGACCTTTTTCCTCTGCCTACAACAGATAATGTAACGCTTCTGTATTCAAGGACACTGATGCAGTCTCCATTGAGCATATCAACATTCATAAGAGGACTCTGCTGTGGCAGGGGTGACTTTGATGCATGTGGTACTCTTGTTTAAGGAAAGGAAACAGCATGAGAAAATCAAACCTTCATACACTGGAGACTATAAAAGTCATTGGCACACAACCAATGTTTGAGGAGAGGTACAAGCAGAGGACAACCTACATTTATCACTTATGGCATTTAAGGCTTTTAATGTAGTAAACCATACAAATACAAATAAGTAACTTTCTTGACGGAGGAATAAAAGCAGCAGCAGAAAATGCAATTGCAGAAAATCTATTGGTTCTAATATTTAACATTTAGCCCATTAAGATCTTCGCTCCGGATATGGAACTGCTATTAGGCTATTATAACTCTTGTTTGGCAGTGAATATCTTCCAAACTCAGCATGCACTTTAGAGTTAATATTTGGCTGACTCATCTGCAGTGGAGAGTTGGTTTATATGGTGGTTCTGCTGATAATAACTTCATCATATCTCTTTATATATTGTTATTTTAATACACTTGCCCCTGCATGGGCCAAGACTGGCCCTGATCAAAGGGCTTCTGCCAACTGCATAAATTTAAAACATAACGTAAACTGTGACTGACTCCTTGATGCCAGAATCAAATGTCATTCAGTTTGAAAAGATTTGGCAGCAAGCAAAGCGAAAACTTTAGTTAGGGCAGGGGGAACAGTACCATCCAACAGCGTTTGTGCACTTAATGCATAGATAGTTTATTTATTTATTTATTCCTCTTGAAGAGCGGAAGATTGGGGTGAGGATTTAAGGGATTCAGTGGTAATGAAGCGTTAAGTTGTTGGACTGAGGCCCAGGTCAGTGAGCCACACTATGCTTTACCTCATTCTCAAACACTCTCTTTTCCCAACATGTTTAACATGAAGGGCTTCAATGTAATGGTCTCATGAGAATCACGCTTTGCTGAATCAGTAAATCTAAGGGCAAATACTGCTGAACTGAAAGAATAAGCCTTGAATGAAACCTTTTGCCTTTGCCTATATTTCCCCCCTCACATTAATGAAGTGTGGGTAATGTTTTGCTTTTATAACCTGATGACATCCTAATTTATGATCATTTAAAATATTTTTTAAATTGACTGGAGCATAATTTCTCCCCATGATTTTCAACTTTAATGACACTTTCTGACGACATCAATAAAAAAGCCATTTTTAGTGTAACGATGAAATGTCTTTGTTTAAAAAAAGAAAAAAAAACGCAATTTGTGTAATTTGAATAACAGAACATCCAATAGTTGAAAGAAAATTTTATTGGAAGACATTAGTCATTCATCTTTGTAAAGTGGAGCCGTGTAGACCAACATATTGCATGCAGGCGTAAGCTCTGCTGCTGCTGTCTGCATGTCATGGATCGAAAAATCTTTAGGAAAAATTTCAATAACAACTACAGAACATTTACATTAATGACCTTTCAAATGTAATGTTAATAAATCATTACTTCAGTAATTTGGTACTGAAAAAAAAGATACTTGTGAAATACAAACTGTTCCAAATTCAGTGCTATATTGTGCGTGCACGGCCCGAAGCATTCATCGCATCATGAATGTTTGACATTGGTCCCAAAGGACAGACGTGTTCTCCCTTTAATTTCTATCAGCGGTATAATCCCCTTTTGAAACCCTTTTTAGGGTGAATTAGAAAGGCCCTGCATTCAAAGAGATGAGTGGAGAGAAGGGGGCAGGAATAATCACAAGGGCCTAGCTGTCTGTGTGGATTAGAATGGGAAAGAAAATCCTTTCATCTCAGATCTGTACTTCCAAGCTTGGAAGCATGCATGCACAGTCTCATGCACAGACAGACACACACACACACACACACACACACACACACACACACACACACACACACACACACACACACACAATGAAGCAAATCTCAAATGCACACTTGTCATAAAAGAAAGTAGAAGACCTCTATGTTGCTAAATTCTTTCTTTTTTTTTTTTTAATATAGAAGAGGCAGTTATTTATGTTTAAACAGATGATATTCAATTATGCTCCAAATGGGCATGATAGTCACTGGATTAGAGAAAAGCTTGTGTAAAAGCTTTGCTCTCTAGACTGACCTCTCAGTTTGGCTCTTAGGCAAGACGGAGTGCAGACGAAGGCTCACACATGACCTAACTTGCTTCTCCAATTTCTCTTGCTGAAATGTGGACTGCTGCTCTATTTTTGGCAGACAGTCTTTTGACATCCAGCAAAATGTAATGAGAGGGATAAGCCCAGAGAACCTCCTCAGTCAGAAAACAACAAACTACCCCCCCCCCAAAACAACACCATCTGACAGATAAGAAAATGGATTAGCCATTATGTCTATTTGCTCAGTTGTCTACCTCCGTAAGGGTTTAACTGCGTGTAAAATGACAAGCCTAGTTGTGTGTAACAGGAGCTGACACTAAAAAGAGTGTGCGACTGTAAAAACATAAATATCTCATATACCCAGAAGATAAACATCAGGGTTTCCGCCGGAAAAATTGTTAGGCCTGGCAGCTGTTCTTGCTCTAATGGCTTTACTGCGAGTTCGATGACTGTGTTTCTTCAACCCGAGGCTAGGATAATGTTGTTGACTCGGCCGAGCTGCGAATGTTAGCAGTCTCTTCAACATCGCCGTCGCCTCCAGTATTCGGCTGTCTGAAAAACCTGTCTGAGGGTTTTTTTTTGGCTTTTACATTTCCTCTTTGATATGATCCCTAAATGTCACAAACCTTGTATCTGCGTTACTGACGGTTTGGCTATCTAGCTAAGGTTGCTACGTAATGTTAGCTTCCGATAGCTGGAACCGTTAAGCGTTGAACATCACTCACGTTTTAACCAACAGATGTCACTGGTGAGCTTTCCGACCATTATATCTTTGTTCGCAACCGAGCTGTTGCAAGGGTTTTCTTACACCAAATTCGTCAGAAACCTAAGCTTGTTTTAATGAAGTTAAACAATAACAGGATTTACAAAGCTATATACAACCCTGATGTCACTACGGCTTTATTTATTAGCTAATTAGGGGCTTTGTAGTGCAAATCTTCGAGGTTTCAACTAGCACATACTCCTTACTTTATTGAAAAAGGTACAATTCACCTGAACTAGACTTTCTCCTGCCTCGTATCTCAGAGGAGACACCCCAACGTAACTATGTACATCATCACAAGTACCCAAAACTGAAACAGTCAAACAAACCAAACACAAATGTGTATAGTTATTTTCTCCAAAGGCTATACGACCAAGTGATATTTTTAGGCCAATTATAGATAATCACACAGTGGGAGCGGGTGCACAGAACAGAGTTAAGAATCTGGTCTATATAGCAAGCCTGAACAAACTGTGTTGTTCAAAGTATCTTTTCTTTCCAAATGTCTTTAGGTAGGCAAAAATGACTTCCTGAATCAAGTACATTCATTATTGCATATTACATCTGATTTTACTGTGTATCATACATACATCATATCTCCCATCTACACTACATGTGCTTCAGCAGCAGGCTCTTAGCTCAAACCAGTCGCCCAGTAAACAATGTTTTGTCAGTCAACAACATATTTCCCCAACACAAAACACAAACTCAGGGTTGTTTTGGTTCAGACATGATCTCCTCCTTTATATCCAACTCAAACAGAAGCAAAGTACGTATTTGTCCACCTGCTACTTCACTTAAAATTGCTATCTTTATTTCAGATCTACAACAGTTAGTTGATTAATTGATTAGTCGAGTAAAAGAAAATTAATTTGTAACTATATGGGTGACTGATTAATCATTTAAGTCATTTTTCAAGCACAAATGCCAAACATTTGATGGTTTCAGGTTCTCATCTGTGAGGATTTGCAGCTTTTGTTGGTCTTACATAACTGCAAATTGAATGTTTTTGATTGGAGACTGTTGGTCAGACAAAACAAGACATGAACAAGACATCTGGGAAAATGTGATGGGAATTTTTTGTTTTGTTTTATAAACTGAGAGAAAAAAGAAAAAGACAAGCAATGGTGCAATGAGGTAAAGAATTTCAAAGCAGAAACATTAGAGATTCCCAGAACTCGTTTCATTTAACAAACTGGCTGCAAACAATCCCCTTAGAAAAGTACTAGGGGGAGGGCAAGAAACGTAATCCTCTCTATAATCACTCTTGCTCAAACACTGCCTTTCTGTTAACTTCCTCTTTGTTAAACTAAAAACCTTTCACAGGCAGTTAAGATCTTGCACTGCGAATGTTTCTCATTAAGTGCTTCATGGTCAAACCTGCTTCAATATTGATGATTACTTTAACATGTCCGCCAGAAAACATCCAAATTTAAAGGTTGAACTACCGTTAAGGGGAGGAAATTCTTTTCACATGGACAAAACAATGGAGATTGTGCAGAGACAAAGCCTTCAGAAACAAGTGAGAAATCCCCAAACATAGGCTGCAAACTCTTCTACAACCATAGCAAGGCAGTACAAACTTTGAGCCACCTCTTCACTTGCTGGTAGAAAATTCCAGTTGAGGACTGTGTGTGTGTGTGTGTGTGTGTGTGTGTGTGTGTGAGTGTATAGGGGGGGGGACGTCTGCTCCTCCCCACTGTGTGGGTTTTGTTCTGCTAATCAGACCACATGCCTCAAGGATTCAGGAATCCAAGAGCTCTCAGCCAGCTCCTCTCATTCCACATACAGCCGCAGCAGCCTGTGACAAACTATTCAGTGTGTAGGGGGGGTTAAAGACTCTATCCATTCATAACACTGTTCAACCCTCCCTCCCTCCTCTCCTAATCTCAGGCAGTTCTTTACCCCACCTCCTCCCCCTCTTACCCCTCATGTGCCCTCTCTCTCCCCTCTCACCACAGCAGAGCCCTTTTTTTTTTTTTTTTTATCTGTCTGCATACTGCACACTGGGTCTGAATAGGCTCATGGTTTATTATTAGACCATGGTCCAACCACACACCCACCACGGTTTTAAATAGAAAAAAACAGAACTAGGCCTACATCGAGTTAGTGCAGTGAAAAAGTCTTGATATTTGCCTGTCTCTTTCCCTGTTTGTTTTCTCCTCCTTCTTATTTCGGTTTGTTTCCTCTCTGTTCTACCCTCCCCTGCTTCTCTTGCTACTCACGCATTGAGAGGCGAAATGAGGCACGCTGGAAATTTGCAGGCTGACAATGGAAGACAGCTGCTCTTGCTGCATAAGTCTTTCATGAGCTGAATTAGTTGTACAAGCCTTCGCTCCCTTCCCCCAACACATGCCTCCCTCATAGCAAGCTGATCCAGACACAGCACAACACACCTTGTGGAAAGCTTAGGAGAGAAAAGACGGGGAGGAAAAGACAAAGCATGACAGAGGCTTTGTTTGACAGACCTGTGATTGCTTTTTGGAAAAGTAGACTGTGTTTTGTGTCGCTGTCGAAAATCTCAACATCAATTCTTAATGAATTCTAAAATGAAGGTTTTATTATGTTGTTTTTTTTTGTTAAAAACAGAAGGTGAGATCAAATTTCCAAGTTTCTAAAATGATTGATACTGATGTTAAAATAAACTATTACCAAGTTCCAATAGGGTGAATGCCAGAGGCTTTAACACACTGAGGATATGACCTCCCATTATATTCTGGAGCTCATATTTGGGATTAATTGGAAAGGGATGGATTCAAAAAGAAGGTATCTGGGGTCTCCAATTGTGTTACAGTTTTTCAAGACAAAAGACTCTGATCTCTCCTGCACTTCACAAACTAAATTACAACAACGGATAAAAAAGAACAATCAAAAAAGACTTCTCACACATCAAAACATGAGAAAAAAAACATTAATACAACTATGTTGATTAAAGAAATCTAAAATGTTTGATGTTACAAAATAGAAAAGAGCTGGTTTTCAGATTATGCTTATGAAAACCTAATGGAAACCAAATACTTGATAGTGGGAGTCACAGAGTGGTATTACTCACTCAACAACCGCATTGTTCTCATAAAAAGGAGCAACAATACGACATTCACACTCCCAGGATGGCGTCTCAGGGTTTATATGCACCATGATTAGTTTCGGGAAAATTGTCAAGGATGACTAAAAAACACTATTCTGCAGGGCTGAAACGATGAGGCAATTAATCTATTGATGAAGAAAAATAATGGCCCACTATTTTGATCATTGATTAATCAAGGTTTCCGAGCAAAAAAAATGAAAAATGTGAAATGTTCAGCTTTTCTTTGTTTTTGACGTGACTGCTAGTTATGGAAAACATTTGTTTTACAATATTATTTTAGACAATATAAGGATTTACTACATGTATGTAATACATGCCAGTACATGGTCAAGAGGACAGGACAGTGCATTAGCAAATAATAAATGAACAATGTGCCTTTTAGTGAGAATCTTGGGGAAAAAAAGGTTGATGAAAATTGCTGCTGCAGAATCTCACAATCCTTTCATGACTAAGAGCAATCACACTCATTCCTATCAGAACTCTTTCAAAGTCTTTCTCATGCCAGATTGTACTTGTTGTAAAAGCAAGCTTACTTTATAACCCAACATCAGAAGTGACAGTAAATCCCCCCCCCCCCAAAAAAAAAGCCTTCATGAGGCAGATAGATTGGGACACAAAACAACCTCAACATTCACTGTGGACCAGGTGAGAACAGGCAGACTGGAAAGACCTGGTTCCAGCATGAAATATTTCCCAACAAAGAAACCCGTGGTGCCTCTCGACAGTGATTTCCTGTACGACAAGACTATAAACTTCGAGGGCCAATGCATTCTTCTTCTAATTGAACTGAATCTGTGGTCTGCTGTGTGGGCTGAGGAATCTGGTGTAACGGGGTCTTATGCTTTAGTGATTCTCTCATACGGATTTCTAGCGTTACGGTCGATGACTCGTCTCTACAGCAATGTGAATCTGAAAATTGTTTTCAAGTGGAGGTGCAGATACACTGGAGTATGCTCTATGTACAGACCGGCTACAGCATGCTTTTTACTATTTTGATTTGCACTGGCACGTCAGTGAGGGATAAGACACTGTAAACCTTGAAAATGTGAGGTATGCGTGGCATGTGTGTTTGTCTACTGAGAAAAGCAGGATCCATGGACATTCACATTTAATGAAAACAAGAATAAAAGACCCAATCAATGTTATTATTACTACACCTACGTTCTTACATCCATTCTAATCGGTGTTCACTAATTAGAAATAACTAAATAGTCAACATTAATAACTTCCTTGATTTGACTTTATTTTTTTTAATACTTTATGTAGTCTAGTGTTTTGTTTTGCCTACAAGCTCAAAACATTTCACATTATTGTGAAGGCAGCGGCTGATGGCAGACGGGGAAAACACTTAGTGTCAAATGTTTTCTTCCTGTTGTAGTGAGGGACTCCCTGAGGGTGAATGCTTCACATGGGCACAACGCAGAAATCACAGCAGCTATGAACCAGGAGATAATTCACGCTTCCATCATTTATCTTCTTTCTATGGATATGTTGTTGTTATTTGTTTAAAACTCATGAGTCAAAGTCGACTGTGATTAAAAACTAACAACAATTATTCAGAGTTATTCAGTGATCATGCATTGAATGTGATAAACAATAATGAAAAATATCTTCATTTTATATCATCAGACTGAATGAAACTCTGATAAAATTCCTCCCTTGATGCGTGCAAGGGTCAGGTTATGATCAAACAGAACTAGTTCATATGATGCATTGTCCGACTGCATCGGAAATCAGAAGGGTTTATAGCTCCTGGAAGGCATGCATAACGCGGTAGTGGGTTGTACATAAAAGAATATTGTGTAAGAAATGAAAAAAGAGAGAGAAGCTCGAGCTGCTGGCTCCTGTTTCACCTCTGCACAGCCGACAAATCACAGCGTAAAGTGGGTGTGAATGTCCAACTGTCAGTTTTGGAAAGTTACAAGAAATGGTCAGACGCAGCAACCCGTAATATCACATTGGAAAGGCGTGGGAGGAAGGGGTTTCTGAAGCCGTTTATTTCAGTCCTGACAGAGTGTACTGGCAGCTTAATACAATCTCTGCAGAGAGTATACACCTAGGTAAGACCTAAACGCTCAAGATACTTGTTTGTGCAAGATGCAAGGAAGATATAGCATATTCAAACTATCATAAAAGCACTTCAGTACACTTTAAAAAATAGGAGGATTTGAGAGAAATTACATGTTTTTCTTAAATCTTCTGTGTAAGTGTTCTGTTACTAAAGCAACAACTGTGTTCATCTCTGCAAAATTAGCTTTACTAGAGCATGGACAGGTAAACTAACAGCCTCACTTCGTAGTGAGCTTCTTGATGTAATTTGCTCCACTTCTTAAAATAAGTCACAATCTCTCTCCTCTATTCCGGAGCCTTTAAAAGCCTTGGCACTACTTAAAAGGAATGAGCTGTAACACAATAGCAACAGTCAGTCAGGCACAGGCAAAGAGAGAAAGAACTCAAGCTAGCTCTCATGAGATCCCTCCACTCCCCGAGCTGGACATCAGCAGCAATGCAGAGTGGTGGCTGTGCTCTTTCATTCAAGTGCAGCCTTTCCTTTCTCCCCCCCTCCCCCCTTCCTCTATTCAAAGTAACATTGCCAATGTAATTTTCCATGAGAGCTGCTCCATTTTTCAAGGCCAGTGGCACATTGAGGGAGCTGATGAATGCCTTACTCCTCTAGATTTGTATAATGAGAGGTGGGAGAGTGAGACACACTCAGAGGTGGTTAGCACTTGTACGAAGGAAGTAGAGATGATTTATTCAGCATCCGAGAGCCAAAGCTTTGGGGAGCTTTAACTTAGGACACCGACAATGTAGCCACGCTATTACACCTCTACCATGGAGAACAAGATAGCTACTGAGACACATACTGATTAATGCTCGGATTACACAAGGACATGAGACAGCTAGTTCTTTTAAATGAACAGATAAGTTGTAATGAGGCTGACAAATTTCCAAATCTACTTCCCAACAGTATTTGATTTCTACAGTAATGCTGCTTTGTGGTAACATTTTTCATTTAACTGACCCTAATATACAAACGACACAGACACTTAGAGCAGGTGTAGGATAGCTGTGTACATGTTTCATTTACCTGGATATAATTCAGTCACATCATTGGCGAAAAGGTAAGAAGTTAAAGTGCAAGATGAAAATTTTCTTTTGAATTTACATTTTACAAGCTACAACAACTAAATACATGAAGAACATTGAACTTTAGCCCCACAAAAGGTGTGACAGCCCATAAGCAAGTATGTAGGATTCCCTAATGCGAAGCTGTGAGTCAGGTCAGTCGACATTGTTCACCCATTTTTCCTAAATCAGATTCCGTATCAATTTTCTAGTTTGTGCGAGCTGCAAAAAACTGTAGCCTGTGGACACTGAGCTAGAACTGCAATGACTGGTCGATTAACCAAAACTTAATCGAATTATTATTTTAGGCATTAGCAAATAAACCACACACTTGTGTTTCTACCTCCTCAAATGTGAGGATTTTATGGGTTTTTTTTTCAGCTGATTCATCAATAACGAAAACAATCATTCTTTGAAGCCCTACACCGAACACTAGCTACTGTGACTAGTGTGAGATGAAGAAATTGGATTCTGCTGCTGCCACATCTGTGATGAACAACAGTCTTGTGAAATGCTCATTCTAGGCACAGGGATTATGTTTCTAGCTGATGTTACGGTGGAGTTCAGGAGCTCTGCCGTTTGCAGCAGCCTTTGCTTCGACTGTGGCCAGTGGGAGTATCTGTTACAGAGCCAGCATGGCTTCAGTTCAATGGGCATTTTAAATACACTTTTGTGTTCTAGCTACTGTAATTGTAACTGATGTAAATTTTAAGACATGTTTGCTAACACACGTCTCTTGTACCGGGCAACCTGTCAAATGAACAGCACTGAGCTGCAATTTTTGTCTAGTGGCCACAGTTGGAACTGCAGATTGTGCGACATGCTTGGGTCCAAAATGTCTTTTTACAAAATTAATGGTTGTAGAGCGACAAATAATTCATATGCCAATTATTTTTCTATTAATCATTTAACCTATAACAGATTAAAAAATTGTCAACATCTTCAAATGTCTTGTTTTGTTAAAAAAAGTCCAAAAACCACAATTTTTTGTCGTTTTTTCTACAATTTTTGCTTGAAAAAATTATTGGAATGATTGATATATAATCCACTGCTATCAAAATAGTAATTATCAGCCATGTCAGAATATTATCCTTAGGAACTGTTTTTTGGGCGTGTGTCTGGTGAGCAACCTTCAATGGAATGAATGGGCGTCTTCATAAAACATGCAACATATTCTACAACCGGGATGTTCTCCAATCATTGCAGCTCATTTTCTCACAGGCTCAAATTTTCCCTTAAAACTGCCTTTCACCGATTCCAAAAATTAAAAGGCCGTTCAAATATGTCTGAGTAGACATTATCAAGCTGACTGGTGTCGACACTAGGGCTGGGTCCAAACAAAGTCCAATAGCCCTGAATGTTTTTAAATACATATATTGATTTTATTTGGTTTTATTTTATGTTTTGAGAAAAATTAACTTGCAGTTTTAACACATCCATTAACTGGGGTAGCCAACTTAAAAACTGCTCTTCAGGGCTAAATTGCTGTGTGCAGCAATATAATCACATCCTTTTTTCATCATGTTTTGAAGGATACTTTTCTTCAGTTAGCTATTTGAAAGCAGTTATGACCTCTCTCCTTTATTCACTGCTGTCAACCAATTCATGTTGTTGTTCGTCAAAAGCCTTTTCATTCCAAGTACATTATGATTACAAAGACTTTCCTGAAATTTCTTTTCATAGCGTTCGCTCCAAGGAGACTCTACAGCTTGTGTTCATGACTGGGTGTCCTGGATTTAAGGAATCAAACAGGCTTCCTCGCAGCCCATCCCCCATGCCACTTTCAGAGCAGCAGGAAAAACGACGAAGGCGTGCTTTGCACCAGCTCCCTCCCCCACATACTGCTCCACCAGGCATTACTGGGGCTTGTGGGATTAAGAATGGAACACGATGACAGACAAAAACAGTCCTCAGCACCTCCCTGCTCTGCTGTCTTTTATACTGCGAGAGCATGAAAAGGCTGCTATGAGGCATACAATAGACACAGTGATAGATCAACTCTGAGTGAACAAGATAAGTGTGGGTGAACAGCTACACGGATCTTTATATTGTTCTTGTATGACAATGTCAGCGTTGAAATTGTGTGAAGAAAAAAAAAAAAAGTAGAACACGATGTGACATTTACTTAACTTCACAGGCGTAATGTGATGTATATGGCTGACAGTATCTATTATATTCTAGACTGACATATGGGAACATTTCCCTTATCTGACATTAGGACTCAGGTTTCCATGTACAGTACATAACGCTTCCATAATTACAACAGATGTTGGTATTGATTTTTAACATGGTATTTTTTATTTTTTTTAAATATCAAGGCACTTATGCATCCTTTGAAAATGAATCAAGCCTCCACTGATAAGAAGGAAAGAAAACACCACGATTTGGGGTATTTCCTGTAGCTGGTCTCATATTCATCAAGAGTGGCCTTTTTCACCATGTGGTAATAAGAGAAAACAGAAGTAGATCTTTTTGTGCATCACATGTTAGACAGCTTCAGGGAAAGGAGTGCATCTCTCAGCCTGCTATAAGGAACAGGCTATCACAAAGCACAACTTCATGAATCCTACAATCTTCAGTCCTATAGTGTCCTACTGTATTAATTCACACAGCCGGTATTGTTTCAAAGATGCTTCTCACAGATAAATGCAACTCTACAGCTGTTGCTTTTACAGCAGTCATGGAAAAAAAACTCCAAAACTCATCAGCAGGCTAGTTAGCATAGCTTCAGCACTATGTTTGTGTGTGGATATGTTTTTTTAACTACCAGAAATATTTATTTTTTTGATACATATGTATTTAACGCTGCAAATAACTTTTAGCAACTTTATATAAACTATTGACTGTTAACTGTAAGATAATGGTGCAACATTAGCCGACTAACTGACAACTGCACATCCCTAAAAAAAGCATGGAATTAATAAGTGCCTGTGACAAAGACAAACATCACCACAGACTTTTAAATGAAATAATATATAACAAAACACCAAACAAATCCATGCAGCATGAAAAGAGAGTAAAAGGAAAAGCTTACCTTCTCATTTTTCACCTTCTTTAGCGTCTTGCATTCACTATTACCATTTTCCACCTCCTCTGGTTCAGTTTTTGTGGCCAATGCTGGTACTATCCCAACAGGTTCAAGTGCAATATTCCCCATTTGATTGGCTTCTGCCAAGTCCGTTGATTGTGTGTTCTCAAAGGACGTATTACGACTATTCCCCAAAGCGACGTGGGCTTGAGACACAACATCCTTCTCCGCAGCAGCTATTGCCACGACAGGGGCTCCATCTGTTTTGTCCTTCTTACTTTTCCCAGTTGCCCCTTCTTTCTCTTTTTTACCACTCAGAACACCTCGGGAGGCTTTGCCCCCCTTTTCCATGTTCCTTCCAGAGGTGGAATTACTACCAGCAGCTCCTGCACTTGCTGCTGTGCCTGTTGGCTCCCCCTGAGTCCGTCCTGTAGTTTCTTTTTTGCCCCCATCTCCAGCTGAAGCTTTGCTACTATTGTCTTTAGAGTTCTTACTGCGCTTGTATTTGGATTTGCTTTCCTTGCCTTGAGAGCCAGACACTGGACTAACAAACCTGATGTTGTCAGGCAATGCTGCCACTGCACTGGGTGGTGCCGCCATGCCGTCCTTGGTACCAGACATCTCAAGTTTGTCTTTCTCTAAGTCAGCGTCGAGGTCAATAATCAGATTTCCAACACCAATATCCCACTCATCCCCGCTGTCGTAAGTGTCCACCGCATTAGAGTCCACACCTTTCCCGCCTGCAGTGCCACCACTTAGGGACATTTTAGTGCCAACGGCCCAGGATTGCCTCAGTGAGGTCCGACACCCTCTCAGACGGTTGGGACTCCGGGGCACGGGTTAGAGAATCCTCACGGTCTACTCGTTCCTGTCCCATTTAACCACATATTCCCTAAAAGAGAAATAAGAAAAGAGTTATATTAGACTAATACTCCAGACATAGAAATAATATTACTACAGCTCCGCCATCACGGAACTGAGCATTTCAGAGGGTACAAGACACACAAAAAAAAATCATTTGATCATGGGCCAGTAATTCTCTGATGATCACTGCGCAAACCACTATGGTAATACCCACTGGTGTGACAGCACTGCTCGGAAACCCTCTCTTTATAATCACCTCCCACAGTCGTCATGGCAACCATGGGAAATGTAGCCTAAATCCTGCTTTGACAGCCAAGGTGGCCCCACTGTTCTGAATGACTGGCTCTCTTTTCACGAGGCACTGCTGATAGTGTCACTGCTGATAAATAAGGAGTAGCTGGTCTCACACACACCCCCACCCCCACATGGTTTATGGAGCCGTGCCTTTTCAACTCAAGAGCACAATGGTAATCTTGCATTAACAGAGGAGCTTAAAAACATGAATGAGCCAGTGTATGTCTCAGGAGAACAGTTTGTTGTATTTGCAAACACAATATAGCCCAAAGGTCATCATGTTTCATATCTTTTAGGAAGTAAATACAACATTCCTGTACACATCCCAGCTGTATCTAATTTTGGACCTACTGCAAAACAACCCCGATACAAAGAAAACTTTTAACTGTGTTTTCAATGTGGAAATTAAGTCTACTAAATTTATTTTCTCAATTTCCCAAATGTGTTCTCAGATTACCGTGAATTTAGAAGACCGGAGGTCCTTTTTGTTTTATCTAAATATTTGCAAATCTTTCTTTAAAAAATACGGCAGTGATTGTCTAAGAGTGGAAAAGGAAAATGTGTGTGAAGATGAACTTGTTTGTCGTTGAGTGAGTCATCTTTAATAAAGTTTAGTGAAGTTATACGCTGTATTGCAATTGTGATGATGACTAACACCAGTTAGTCAATTTTAAAAACCTCAATGAATAGTATTAGGAATAGTAAAAATCTTCTGTGAGGAAAAATGTTGATGAATGATGAAAATGAAGAATGCAACTGATCAAGCCAGAGCTTATTGTGTACCATAGCTTAACACTGATACACTGCTGTGTTTCAAAAAGCGTCATGTATAAATAAACATTACTGGGACACATATTTACAACACTGCTAACAATTTGAGTTATAGTAACTCACACGGTTACAAGGCTTCAGCCAATCCCCAATAATCCTGATAGTCTCTTCTTGAAAACTAAGGTATCATTGCACCTTACAAATGTTCTATTTCTTAAATGGAGAACATGCAATGCTTGCAGTCCAGAGGCTCAATTTAACCCCTCCCAAGCTGTAAATAGCCGGGTGCTGATAGTGTTAAACATGTGCATGAACCGGTACCAGCAAAAGAATCAGACCATCTTTTGAAAATCTTGCACTTACAGCCCCCTGAGACTGAGACACTACATGTAGGTAAATAATTAAAAACCCACATCCAGAGTTCTCATCTCCTCGTGCAATGAAGAACGTGAGGGAGAAAGGAAGCCTGAGCACAAAAGACTCAGGGGTGGTGTTTAAGGGTGATCAGATCAATACCTCCTCAAACAGGCATGAATTCTGATGATTCTCTTTGTGCTGCAGAAACTCGACTGACAAAACACAGCAAAACACAGGGGAGCTCTAAAAAGAGTATAGGTTCTTATTTCTAATTGGTAGCCATGGTGTGTTTGTTTTATGTTGTTTCACTTAAGTAATGAATCCTACATTTTGTAGTGGATATCTGAATTATTATTATTTTCCTGTTAAAGTAGATCCATATTCAGATCAGGGCATTTTAACCTATTCATAATTAGATTTTTAACAATGCATCATCTTAAAGGACTCAAGTAAAAAACGGTTCAATTCAAAATTCATCCATGTTTAGAATCAAGAGCTGCAATAATTATTTGCTTAATTAATCTGCAAATATTTGGATAATCGAAAAATGCCAAACATTTACTAGCATTAGTTTCTCAAATGTCAGGACTTGACACTTTTCTTTGTCGTAAGTAAAGTTTAACTGAATATCTGTGGGGTTTGGACTGTTTGTCAAATAAAACAAGCTAAACAAAATACAGTCAAAAACAGCAGCTTAATCATAAATAATTGTTAGGTGCAGCCCTTTCAGAATCCACATTGTTTCAGCACAAACAAGCTCAAACACTTACTCGTACTGCTAATTAGATGATAAATCAAATTGCTCTGAAATTTAACATAAAAACAATTACCGTTTAAAGTGAGGAAATTCCCACACATTTCATTTACACTAAAGACAATTAATTGAATTGAAGAATTTATCAAACATAAGAAACATGCACATATTTAGCTAACTATTAGCTTCACTCGCTAAACAGTGTTGAATATTTAACTGTTTATTAGACCTATAAAATTACAAACACAGCAGACTCATACTGCAATTTAAACAACAAACTTAAATTATTATTAAATTAAATTATTTCAAAATTGACTTCTCATGCCCAGATTATTAGCCTCGTGTTAATAGAGCTAATCTTGATGGGTTTATCAAATCAAATCCTGAAGCTTCTGGAATAACTATGACAGTGTCCAAAAAGATTGTATGGGGATATCAGCATATTTTCTGCTTCATTACTATTAATCGGACAATTAAATTAATCTCCCTATAATGGGAGAGTTTTATACAACAAATGCATCTAACTGTTATGGTTTCATGCTCTATAGTCTTTACCGCTGGGTTGTTCCCACTGAATGACAGAAAAGGAGCCATCTACTATTACTCAGCTCTCATTAGAACAACAGTCCAAGATGGCAGCTGGATAACATAATGCACAGAGCCCATGTTGATTCAGTTAAGAGGCCATTCATATCACCCCCAGCAGTGACAGAGGTAAAACTGTTGAACAATCATTTGATCACCGTGCCTGCTTATTCCTCACAGATGGCTCCCCAAAGGAACAACAGTCGGTGGCAGGTTTTGGAGGGTGGAGAGATGCAGCTGTCCCTGTTTGACTGGGTAAATAGTTGTGAGGTCTAATTTGTCCAACACCTCCACAAAAGAGAGGTTGTAACTCTATCAGCAGTTGACCTACTGTACTGCCCTTAGCTGGAACTGCAGCGCAAGCCTCTTTTGAAAAAGCCCCACTGAGGAAATGTCCCAGTGAGTGCCCCGTTGAGCGAAAGGCATGCAGGCTGTGCAACTCCCAGAGTGCTTGTCCTTTTTTCACAGATCCAGTTTCATTCAGCTATCTATCACAGAGGCCACATAAGGGTGATTCCGCCTTGAAAGCGCAGAAAAAAAAGACGCGGGGAAAAGCCATTTCTGGTCGATTTGCCGTGGAACACAACTACAATCAGACCTGGCATAATGTTGTTTTCTGGATATGACTGTTAGGAACACCAGCTGTGCATGAAACAGAAATTACATTATGAGGTTCATCTATAAAGAACGTTCTGGAACTGACTCTGACGCAGAACTCGTTTAGCCATTTTATGCTTATTGTTTATGTGTGACGGACAGAGGTAAGGAAAGGTGCAAAGGAAAATATCAACATACACAAGGGGAATGCGCATGTTGTTAGGCATTGTATGTGTAAGAACGCAGAACAGTTACTTACAGTTTCAAATTCACATTTAAAAATCTGCTCCTGAGCAGTGTCAACCTGAAAATTTCTTAGTACAATTATCTTGGCCAGAACTATATCTGTACATGATTTGTGAAAACCTTTAAACAGTAGTAAAACGTAGCTACTTTAATGACAGAAATCACCGTCTTTAAATACATTTGTAAGAAAATAGCTTCATTTAGACCAATAAATGCATGAGGAATGCATATTTACTGGCATGTTACTGGGCCCAGGCCTTTGCACGCAGTTGTTCCTGCTATAATTACAATGATAAAAACATACACTATGTTATGATGTTTTTATTTTATAAGTGAGGTATGTATACATTCATAATGATTATTGCCTAATCTCTACTCCCAGTGCTCGAAATCTCATTAAGGACTGAAAAACGCTTCTCCAAAGTTACTTTAAATTGTCTTGCAGAGATGCAGGGAAGAGTCTGGTTTATCATGGCTCACAGAGGAGATTTTTAACGCCTCCAAACTCTCAGCTGCATGCCTTGCATTGCTGAGGCTCTTCGTTTCAGACAAGCGCTGATGGGTTGAAAAGTGAGGGATATCCAGGAGCACTCGGGCTGGGCCAACACACAACTACAACAATAAACCAAATGGCCAAAGCTACAAGATGGTTTGTTTAACTTCTGTTAATAGCTGTCTTACCATTGCCTTGGGGGGAAGTAACCAAAGAAAAAACAAGTAAAATTAAAAAAAAAAAAGACGGAATATTTCATTTATTTGACCTAATTTTTGTGGTATTCTTTCATTTTAGGTCCGTGTGAGAATCTCTACTACAATCTGCTTTCATTTACGGGCATGTTTTTCCTCTCCTTTGTTGAGTGGTGTAGAGGAGAGACAGGTTGACAACTCATTATGTTAAGTGCAATAACATTTTCCAATAAGTTAAAAACCAAAGATGGACAAACGTCAACCCGAAATGTCGACAGTCAGGCCAAAATATCTGCATTTTTTAAACGCATGAAATCTTGAGACAGTGGCGAGGAAGCTATCCTGAGAGCACTTGCAGCTCTCTGGCTTTTACAGCTACAAAGAGAAGTTGAAAACACCTTCCTACTCTGTTTCTACACTGTGTTCTAGAGCTGAAAACGCTGGCGCTGAAAACCTGTGTAGACCTACGTTTTTTCCCAAAACATAAAAATGAATTTCGAGGAAGCCACCTCCATCAAATTTTGTGCCATCTCTGCCTCACAACAAAATTCTAGTAGGCCTACTTGTTTTCTCTGTGGATTTTGTAACTGCAATTGCGGCTGTACGCCACTACGGCAATGTAGTGGCGTTGTATCGTAATCCGTACATCAGGCAGAGCCATCTGAACGCACTGGATTTCCTGCTTGCAGAAGGAGGCGGCAACCTGATTTTGCTGCTATTCAAACAAGTAAATATTATCTCTTTTATACTCAAGCACACACAGCTTCTTGAGAAGTTTCCCTAAATTAACGTTACATCCCATCATGTATGTTTTTTTGCAGAAATGTTTTAAATCCAGATTATTTTAAAAAGACAGTTCGCGAGGAAGAGAATCACGAGGACAGGTGAAACAGTGCAGAGTGCAGACATCATTAGTTCTTCTAATATGGGAAAAAAAAGTGAATTCATGTTACTGACGAGATATGATTACGTTGTCGGGTCTGAGAGTAGGCCTAGTTCTCAGTAACATGTCTTTAGGAGTGTATTAATGAGCGTATTAAAGCCGACGTTTACCTGACCACCCCCCAGTCGTACCTTAGTACCATCCCCGCCTAATTTCGTCCAGGAAAAACCCTGTCACAGTAACCTCCATGTAATTGGATTGTGTGCTTGAGCTGATTACCGAAACAGAAATGCATTGAGTCAGTCCAGGTGATGGGAATCAGGAGTTAGTGGGTCAGCCAGCATCTTTATCAGTAAATATGTCAACAACAGGAGCTCACAATCACCAGCAAAGGGTGACCTCACTGGAAAGCCTTCAGTATGCATTATACAGATTATTCTGTTGGTGGGCCTATATTTTATGATAACGTATGTGTATGCGTAATGTATTTCATCTTTAGATCAAATTAAAACATCATATTCAACCTAAATTGGAAACTCAAAGAGGTCACTTTTGGTTGATACTGCTGTTACACACAAAAAGGTTTATTTCAAATATATAACATTATTGCCAAAAGGTCTTTTATCCCTGGTTGCAGCACCTTCCCTTGTCTCTTGGACTGGCAGCTGTGTGACTCAAACCGACAGTAACAAAACAAGTGTGAAATATGCATATTGCTCTCTGGCTGATTGGGCCTTAAGTCCAGGCTCTGGTGTGATACGGCGAAAAACAAAGCTCTCACATAAAACTGCCTCAAACTGCATTATTCTCCATGGTAGTTTTCAGTAAACAGAAATATAGCAATCTGTCTCTATTGTCAGTGCCTTGCATGCTTTGATCACAATTACATAAACACTAAGGTGGAGGAATCAGACGATGTTAAAACAACACTCTGCACTAGGGCTTTCAGGTCAATCAGGGCAATTGCAATGTCGTGTTAAATAAAATACATGCATTACTTGATTGACTACACTGATACTCAGTATTAGCAACCACAGAAAAATGTAAGGCACGTAATTCTTTATATTGCACCTTCACAGCAGAATACACTTGTCTGAGCAAACATATTATATTTACAAAATCCAAGACCAGCCTTTTCAGATTCATGAACACCAGAGTGTGTTTGAAAAGCTCAGTTTTTAATGTGAAAAACAACAGCTCATTATGATATAAAGGGCAAAACCATTATCGATTATTCTGCAAATTATTTTTCCAATTGATTGTTATGTCTGTAATGTCAGGAAATAGTAGGAAAAAAAATTGTCCATTATAATTTCCCACAATAATAAAACACTACTAGCTAAAAGGCTCCATGTCTGATTATCATGAAACCTTAACAACAAGGCTGAGCCAGACCTAGCCAACAGCAATACTTTTAAGTATAGATGCCATCACTGTGATCACTGTGTCTATTCTGAAGAGAAACCTTTCATTTCTAATTCCCAAGTGAGTGAACACCTATTAACCTTTATGTAAAGAAGGCCAAAAGCACTACAAGAATTTAGGCATGTACAGAGTTTGAAGTAGCAAATTACGAACAAATGTTATTAGAGAAATGTGACTTCAACTGCATTAATGAGCAATATGTGAGGGGTGGAGCTAGATGACGTATTGAAGGGATGCTATACATATAAATAAAGAGCTACTCACTGAGTGTTGTATACTTATACAACACAATTTAGAGATGATCACCCAGCAGCCAGCAGAGCCACCATATGAAAATAGTCTGAGACAAACTACTTTCCAACCAACATTAATGTGGAATCACACAGAAAGTCTTTATCTAGACAGCTTGAGCTCCTTTTGATAGTGATATCAATAGATTAAATGAAAGAATAAAGACTTGCTCTCAAGAGTTTAAGCAGCTGACAGATGAAGTCAAGTTGGTGTGAACTGTAATCAAATTGAGCTAAATATCACACTTAAAATATTAGAAGTAAACAAACATTTGTCTCACATGAATCAAAGCAGCTTCAACTACATTTACTGTCATTTGAAAGTAGAAAATGTTTGCCACAGTAAATGATCTTACTCTCATTCACACAAGCAAGTGCCTGTCACAAGGTACTTGTTCGCTGTGAAATATTATTAGAAATAACTTCATTGTCAGCATGTTGTCAACATTATTCTTCAATAGTCATAGAAAGGAAAATATGGAAAAATAAATTACACAAAGACCATCATTTTGCCAAGCCAAAATAGTGGTAGCCAGTCTAAACTGGGAATTCAATCCACCCATGAGTACAAATAAATAATCAAATTGTGGCTTGTCTGTGGCAACAGCCGATGCAGAGGTCGGAAAGAACACTTACACATTGGCCAGGGAGTAAGGAAGCCCTGATGTTAAATACTGACAAGGTGCCAGATTGATTTTTCCTGTGCTCAAAGAGGACTCTAGCAGAAACAAGAGCAGCTCCATTAACATGCTCAGCCATTCCACTCTGCCATGATTTCTGAATTACAAAAGCCAGTCACTTGGATTCTCAAAACACTTCTAATTATCTTTGGTCTCTTCATTCTATAATTGAGACACTCTGTCTCAATGCAAGTCGATATAGTAACAGCAGCAGTATCTACTGTGACACACTTGATTGTGTTTGTGGTCAACTGTAAAGTAAGCTCAATGAGTGCGTGCTTAATCTCTCAGTGGACAGACTGAAGTTTATAATGAATTTTAATATATCATTATTAAATCCATCTGTATGGTGGAGTGTGGTTAAATACTAATAAGGCATATTCAAGTGGTTTGAGAAACTTTCCATGCTCTGAGAAATCCTCTGGTTTGTTGTCGTTCAATGCCATCTAACCTCAGCAGTTCCATATATTTGCACATGGTCATTTTCACTGAATACTATTTCTGTAATTTGAATGTTAAAAAAAAAAAAAAAAAATTCAGTTGCAGGGTACTTACAGTTTGTGACCGTTTACACAAACATAAAACAAAAAATAGCAGAAAATATGTTGTTTGGATATTAAACCAATTAGGGCTGCATCTAACAATTACTTCATTAGTGATTAATCTGCTGAATTTTTTCCCCTTTTGGGTAATCAATTAATCATTTTATCTATAAAATTACAGTAAATAGTTGCAGGTTCATTTGCTGTTGATTAATTAATCCATTAATTGTTTGCTTTCATTCAACAGTAGATGGTTTTGAGACCTCAAACTTTTTATTAATCCCTTAAGTATATGCCGGTGTCATCTGCATAACGTTGCAACAACATATTCATCATCTTGATTGCAAAGATACTGAAAACAGAAGGGACCAAGTCAGGACTTCTGTGGTGATGCCATTTATTATGCTGGATAACTGACAGAGAATTGTCTGCTTTAATGTGATGGGTTTCAGATAATCGTGCAATAAGTATGAAATTCATGTCCACAGCTCAAGTCAGGTTATGAAGATTAAAGTAATTGTGAATTAGGCAAGCAGGTACCAACAGTTCAGCAAGACATTGAGACAGAGATCATATAGTACATTACAAAGACCTGCTTGGTGACATTATTATGGAAAGACAGAATAAAACACTACATCAAATATATGTCCTGTACAATAGGGTGATTCCCTCACTGGACAAGTTGTACTAAACCAAGTGTAATATATAGAATGTCATTTTGGACATAATTTCATCCAAAAGGTCAAAGCACTCTTGGATGAAAAGAATATTTTTTTTGTTAGGGTTTATGGTTTCGAAAATCTACAGTAAAACTAGAAAACAAGACAAAGGAACTTCACCATTAACCATGAAACTGAATTATTCATAGGCAGGGAAAGTACCTGTGGAGATAAGGGAGCTCTTGAAGTGCTCTGTGTTGACTTTGGTGTCGACAACTAAGCCCCCTCCACAGCCAGATATTAGAGTTAGTAAAAATAAAACTTCAGGGTGTCTTCACATCAGGCAGTGCTGCAAAGGTGTTTTGAACTTAACAACTGGTCTTGATAATTGGTCTTACTCTGCCGTCAAAATAGTGTTCAAACGTGATGACCAAGAGGTTCGCACAACAGCACCAACTGGCAAGAATCTGACATCTCGTCACAAAACACCTCGAAAGATCTCGCAGCAACATGACATGAAGGTTCAAAAATGTGCAAAACAAAAAAAACAAATCCAGGAATGAGCAAACAACAACTTCCTGAGTGATTGTTGTCGTTTCTTGTGGATGGATCAACTATCAGCTAAATACAGTCTAAATACAGCTGGTTATGCCAGCTGTCATGAACAACCCACTGTATTATGTACGCAAATATACATATTTCCATGTAAAAGGAATTAAATTCATTAGTTATTTTAGCAGCAAAATATTGTAGATGAGCTAATATGCAGCTGTAGGAGAGACGCTAGTTTCTTTTAAAAGGTTATATTTTCCAGAGGTGGTAAACAACATGTCGTGCTGATGTGTGCTCAGCATCATGAAAGCTGGAGCTTCTTGTGTTTATCTGTGATTAAAAAGAGGTTTAATATTGTCAAATAAGAATAGCCGTGGTAAGTATTAGCAGGAAGGTTATTGGAATTAACTTGAGACTTAGCCACTCCACTCTTGGGGTTGGGGGGGGGGTTGTTCAGTAAACTCAAGGTCTGTCTGTTCCATCATCATTGTGACCATCACACCCGACTGCCTACAGTTAGTTAACTGAAGTCAGGCTTCAAACCAGGATTATTAACTCGTGTGAAGATACCACAAAGCTAAACTTCTTTTCAAAATGAACAAAATGTCTTTTTGTTCACTGTGATTCAGCAGAAAGTCCACTTTTGCACTGCGCTTCAAAACTAAAGAGGGGAGCTTATCAAAATGAAGGAAGTATCAGACACCACTATACATGTAAAATGAGAAGCAGCACATTTGAAAAAGAAAGAAGCACTTACTGTAAAATTAACATGGCAAAGATTCTATTAAGGTTTTAAGGTTTTAAGATGGATTTTCTTCCTGAAACCCTAAAACCAGGTCCAGATGGGACAATGAGTCAAACAGACAGGCCAGTTTAAAGATATATGACACATTGCCACAACAAGCAAGTAGAGTACTTAGAAGTGCCGCACAGTACTTGGACCGCCCACTATGCACAATTCACACTTGAATGCCAGTACACGAGTACTCGGAGTTGGTTCATTCGAGATGTTTCTCTCCAGTTCTGCCTTCATCTGACACATAAATCAAGCATTTGTCCTCATTTAAAACTAGGTGTAGGAATTTGGTTTAAACTGAGAAAGAAGAAGAAAAGAAATGAAAACTTGACTTATAATTGGTCCTTATTTTATTGTCGGTATAAGTACATAAAAAAATTAAAAAACTCAGGTAGGGCACAGACACTGCTAAAAACTGTCTGTGACAAACCCTGCATTGTCTGTAACAATTCTGAACTTTTATAATCTCAAACGTCCCTATGGAATAGTTTCCCTATCAATCAATGTTATTCTATGGTTTTCTCCTCGATCCAGGAGGAAAAGAAAGAATGAGTTGGATAAATGTGTTGGGTAAATGAAGCTAGTTTCTGTTACTGAAATACAGACAGACAAATGAGGGAGAGGGAAGAATTGTGAAAGGACAAGGCCTGGGGCTACAGAGCAGACAGTCCCTTGTCTAACACTGCTGGGTGTGTGTGTGTGTGTGTGTGTGTGTGTGTGTGTGTGTGTGTGTGTGTGTGTGTGTGTGTGTGTGTGTGTGTGTGTGTGTGTGTGTGTGTGTGTGTGTCGCTTTGTCTTTATGGGTCTGTGTCTGTGGAATAGAATAGAATAAGATAAAGACACTATTTTTTTTTTTTTTTACTTCAGTCTTTTGTGTATTGTTTATTACATGCATTTTAACAAATTCTAAAAACTCGTATCCATCTGCACAGAATACATTCAGTCACATTAATGGTATCTGCATATACCTTCTCTGGACATTTCAAAATGCTAAAGTAGTTTAATCAAGGAAAGTTCTATTATCCTACTACATTGTAAATGGCTGACTTGTAACACAGCAATAAAAGCACCACATGGAACAGTGGTGTTGCTGCTCCTGTGGGGAGTCAGGGGTCTAACTATGAGAAGACAGCAGGCCACTGCTGAATGACTAATACACTGCACTACTGTTTGTACCATGTACAGTTGAGGTGTTGCCATATAAGTGTCTAACTAGAGAGAGGGCATGGACAACCATTAACCTCGAATAACTGCCAGCCTCCCTCCCAGCTGCTGCTTAACAGAAGCAGAGTCAACAAAGCGAGTCTCAAATGCCATTGTCACTCTCACATGGTCGCTTTCCAGAATCGATGCAACAGTGATCTTGTTCCTGAGAGGCACAAGTGTCACATTCAAAAATTGATGAGTATCAGGAGAAGGCACCAATTTAGACCCAATTCATCATTGATTGAATACTGTAAGTTTTTCACAGTGCTTGGATCAATTACTGACCATTTAATTCCACTATCTCTAAATTTTTCCTTTTTTGCACAACACATCATATTAAATACTTCCATCTGCAGTGGTTCCATCTTGCAACTTAATCTTGCTCCTAAAAACACAAAATGTATCTGACAATGAGCGCTGACAGTTGTACAAGAAAATGTATGTATAAGAGGGGGAGGAGTAGCATTCTGCATTTCAGGGATGATAAAGTAAGTGTTCCCATTCAGCTACACCCAGTGTGTAATAAAAACTGAACTTGTTTGTTTTGATGCTTTCATATTTTTTCCTACTCAAGTATGGTATAATTACTTGTTGGCGCTGGATGTTTGCTTAATCTTTTCACCAGTGTTCACTCCCACATTTAAACTCGCATTAACCCTCGTCGATAATTTTTAGACAGCACAAACTGAGCTCTGTATTCTGTTTCGCATGGTCTTAAGACTTCTGGAACTAAACTGCTGCTGTAAACAACCACAGTTTCCATTTTGCAAAATAGCAATTTCTTGGGTCTTGGGGGAGCTAGATCAGTTTTCCTCATGTTCCATTTTGGAAAGTAATCAAGAAAAACATAAAAAAAAAAAAAAAGCACCACCCAATGCTCGTTGCAATACGTTTGCCTTATTCAAACGTCTCACGTTCTTGTTTACCTATCTGCTGCCACCATGACCACTTTGTCATCCATTAAAGGAAATGACAAGCCTCGTGTGCATGCACCTTCAAAAATGCAAGTCAGCTAGGTCAGAGCTCAAATGCTTTGTCATCCTGAAAAGAGCTCAGGTTTGCTTCCTTTTTCCTCAGATTGTCAGATATCAACTCTTTTCTTTCAGTTATTAATCTACCTTTTCTATTGTACGTGCCTGCCAGCTTTCATTTTCTGCAACACTGTCAATCTTCCTTTATAGAGCCTGCCAAATTAAAATGCAAAGCAAACAGACTGACTGTCAAGACATTATATTCTCCTTTAATGTCAGGATCTAATCTATTTTCTGGCAGATTACAGTATGGTACAAGTAAAACCTAAGACACCATATTCCTAGACAATGGCACAAGTGTTCCTTTTCAGCAGTGCCACACTACATATTCATATTTAGTCTGACATATTCACAGCCCGGGGGATCTCAATACTTCACTTTACTACTAATAACACTAAAGCTGAATTTATGCTTCTCTGTCGGGTTGTTTCTCTGCTCCTGGTGTGGATGCCGACAGCGTGGGGAACTGATTTATAGTTCGTAGGATTTAACCTGTAGATTGTTGCGGCACCGCTACCTCACTAGATGGATGTGTTGTACATTATCAAGACGTGTCGTGCATTTATTATGCACCCAAAGTAATTGGGTTTTCCTTCATTTATTCCACTTTTTTTTTTTTTAATATATATAAACAGAGCTGATTGTGGTTAGAGGAAGTCTTCCAGTGGGGATGGCTTTGCATTATCTCAATATATGCATTTGTGTAACATTACTGAAAAGGAGCATTAGCGGGCATTTTTATCAACCTGCACCGTGTTGTGTTTCCAATCAACAAATACTCCCAGCAATGGAAAAAATGTCAGAGAAAACATTGGGTAGACCAAGTTGGAAAGCAATTTTTGTTGTCTCCATGTAACCCAGATAGCCTCCACTGCCCTGCATGCAGATACCACAACATCTCAACACAAAGGCATAAATCTGCCTTTAGCTGTTGAGTGAAACGTTACCCACCCATATTTTTCCAAACCAGTCAGGACGGTCCAATCCACTTATGTTAAAGCCACAAGATTGCTTCTCTGGCTGTTTAGACAAACGTCCACAGTGCAGATGTTTTTATAATGTGCGGTAAACATCACAGCAATGGCGCTGAAGAAGAAATCAATATACACTGCCTGCAGCTACACTCTGATCTGTCCAGTGTCATTACTGGAGGTTTTTTTTTCTGTAATGGGTGAGTGAAAAGTTTATGATTACTGCAAGTGTTGCTTAATTTGCGACATTAACTGCTTTCTCACGATTTTAATACTCTTGAGATAGACATGTGTTTTTAATGTGAGATTTTCCTGGATCTGTTGTGAAAATTGCATAATACTGTTTATTAAAGTATGACATGAATTTCCCGTGCAAATAAGTGAATCTGGTTCCAGCACCTTGTCCGATTAATGGGAAAATGAACAAGGACAGATAATTACTTCCTGCGGCGTGATCAGATCAGTGGCTTGTCACTTGTGTCTAATTTGATCAGAAGAACCGACAAATGAGTTAAGTCTGAAAATGTTTTTATCATTTTCAGAATTTGTAGTAAACCGTTTGCAGGGTAGCCTGGTTTGATGAATTAATATTTCAAACCTCAAGCCCCATTCTGTGCATTCTCTGGTGCTTTTAGTTTTAGTTTCCCCATGGTGCTGAAAGACTTTTAAAGAGTGAATAGTTTCTTCCGCAACTAACAATTTTCACAGTTGTCATTGTTCATTAATATAATAGAGAAAACTGGGAACAATGTTGGATAACTAATGAATTAATCGATAAATTCTTCGAACAGCGTCAGCAACTGTCTTCTGGGTTTGTGAATGATGTGGTTCATTATTTGACTTCTTTTTTTTACATTAACATATTTAAATAGATTAACATATTATGGCATTTCCAACAAAGCACAACAGCAGCTCTCTTGTTTGCCTAGGTACAAGATTTTACATTTACAACAGAGGAATCAGTGTGTTGGTTACCTAAAAGAGCAACCACACTATACAAAATGGTTGACAGTGGTCCAAATGTGGTTGCCAGGGGCAACTGGCCAACCAGTACTGTCCAACCTTGAGGGCCATAATATGATTTCCTGTAACTACACGCCAAAACCGACTATTTTGTTCAAGATTGGTGGATTTTAAAGGGGATTTGTTGTAACTGGTGACACGGGTGTGAACCAATTTTGAAGTCACCATAAAAATCTAAAGCAAATAAGAGAAAAGTGGGAGATTTTGGCACTGCCAAAACATCCTGCACTAGTTTCTTTGGTAATGTTTTCATTATCAAACAGCTGCAAACACACTGCCAAAGAAACTAGCCCCGTGATATTTACAGTACATGTCTTGCAAAATCAAACGAATAAAGCCTGTAATCCCAGAAGATTCTTTATCCATGCACAGTTAAAAGGAACTGGACATGATCACTGTGCGCCTGAAATGACAACACTTCAGTGGTCTATAAACTGAAACTGCTTTGATGTGAATATGTTTCAAACTTAAGACGAACATAAAACACTTCTATAAATCTGTGTCCATGTGCGCTCAGGCCTGTGCCTGACAGAAAGAGAATTACTACTTTCTTTTTTAAAAAGCATTGACATCTGTATTGAAGTTCCACTCGATCATGTGTTTCAACTTTAGACTGCAGCAATTTTTGTCATTTGTGGATGTTCTCTCATTTACTCGTCAATAGCACAAGTGAGGCATGTGTCAGCCCAGAGAGACAATGTTTCTCTTTGATTCTACAGACGACACTGGATCCTGCAGTATGATTAGAGCAATGGGGACAGTGCCTCAGAACCACCCACTCACTGCCACCATGTTACAGTATTGATGTGCACTGAGGAAATCCCACACATCATCTTCACAGACCTTTCCTGCTCTACAACAACAACAACTCGACTCAACAATGTACATTTATAAAAGACCGTGACATTCCTACGGATAAAAATCAAGCTTACGGCATCTGCTTTCTGTCAACAAATTGATGGGCTACAGCAACTGTAGAGCAGCAACAATTTCATACCACTTGTGTGCACCTTGCAGTGAAAAGATCACCAGTGTCAGAAACAAATGAAGCAAGAGCGGCGAACAAGGTCATGTTGTTTTTGAGTGGGTGAATTAAGACCCTACTGAAAGCAACAGTGTGTTAAATATACTAATGCAATTTGACAGGGCTTCATTATTATGACAACAACAAAAATCTCATCAATATCAGCCTGAATGGACTCATAATTTCTGTGTCTTATCTTTCTAAGAATACAGAAATGATCCATCAAACCAAAAGGCAAATGAGACAGCATTTCTGCAGCACTCGGGACTGTGCAGCACCACAAAAGCTGACAATATCTTTAGAGCGTGTGTGGCAGAGAGTTGAGCGTAACCTGGGCTCGCATCCCAGGAAAAGATGGATCACCAGTCTCTGGCAAAGCAGCAACTGTGCAACAAGCATTCAAAGCTCTTTCCTGCTATAATTGGAAATTCGCTCGCGAGGAAACCAATCAATGCTATAAAAACTAAAGCAGAATTGCATATTCTTTGACCCATGATACCAGTTTACAGCTCACAAGACAACTGTCACATCTAGTCAACTTTTTCAACAAAATAGTAACCCCAGGAAATAAAGAGGTAATGTTCTTCCATAACCCAACAGCTCACACATATATATAAAAATATATAAGATTTATTTTGGTGGCTTAACCCAGATACATTTGCCCCCACAAGTGTCCCAAGCTGATTCACAGGATGGATGGACGGATCAATACTGACAACAGAAGAGCAGATCCAGTTCACATCCTTTGTTTAGTCTACGGCATTTCAAGTAATCCACAAGCTGTCAGAAAAACACCTCACTGTGTTTTGACATTTTAACAAGCAAATAAAACGGCAACGAGCTGTTTTAATTAATGATATCTACAGACACACTGAAGGGACTGTGAGTCAAATGACATGTTTGTTGCAACATTAAAAACACTTGTTTCCACTGCTACTATTTCTGCAATACTTAAATATTCCTCATGTGCCCATTAGCATGCTGCTAGCTGCAGACTGAAACTGAACCTCAGCATTTTTCTTTCTGGCGGAGATGAAGAGACGACGATCCAAATCCACCCCCCAACTATTCTATATGACACCTCTCTCTTTCCATATATATATATATATAAAGTATATTATATGCGTATATATGCGCACACTCACACACACTTAAAGCCAAGTGTGCAGCTGCGTGCAATGGACTCTGTATTAGGCCTGTGACTAATGGATGTAATCGCAATCAATTGTTTTCTTGATTAATCGTTTGACCCTCCTAATAACAGTAAACAGCAATAAAAACGCCAGATATTTTCACATTTGAGAAGCTTAAAGAAGAGAATGTTTACGTTTTCTACTTTAAATGATTTTGACCTGCTCTGTATTGATCAATATCTAAAGCTCTGAGATCAGGATAAGGCTCAAACACTGAACTGTGAAATCCTGAGACTCAAAAAAAAAAGAATTTCCTAAACGTTTTTATTCACTAATTCTTCCTTTTAAATGTCTCCCTGTTAAATGCAGCTGACTGTGCAGAGTAGCAAGTAAAACGTCTGCTGTATGCATTACTGGCTACTATCTGGAAGTCAGATCATGTATGTAATGCTGTTTTTCCTGCAGACTCTCAAGTGTTGGATGTTGTAGCTTCCCACCAGGGCTTTAACGAGCCCAACCCCCACCACTTTAGGTGGACCACTTCAAATAAATCTCAACCATGGGGAAACACTGTGTGATGTTTTTAACTACAAAGATTCTCCATCTCCTCTCAATCTGTGAAACGACACTAACCACATTATGAGTCTTAACACCAACTCACAAAGGGAGTCAAGGAACGCATAGGCTTCTCATTCCGAAGGTCTATTATTATTACTTCTATTTCTTTGCCCAAGTAAAATCCAAGAATGCAATTGCACATGGGAATATACATTCATAAATGGCTTCATTCAAGTGATTTTAAGGTACTTAAAAAGGATATAGACCAAATCCTTTCTGAGTTTGCCATCAGCTGGTGTGCGCCCATGAGATGACGGGAGACTTACAAAGCCAAAATAATCCCCTTGTTCTGGACTAATCTGATGCCCTGGACCTCTAAACAAACACTGTTACAATCTCCTCTTCCACACTGTTTCTTGGACGTCCAGCCTCATGTGGAACACATTTTTAAAAGGTACGTAAAATGAACACAAAACGTAATAATAATTTTCACTGTTTTTTTTTTTCAGATCCTCGCAACATAATATTTCCTTCTAGTCATACACATACTGACAAATACATATTTGGTCAAAGTTAAAGCCACTGATCATCACATACATTAGTCACTTTTACAATCAGTTGTTTCCCCCCCATTTAAAAACATCACAAGCTCCTCAGTTGTCTCAAAAATCACATCTGGTCAATAATAAAATGGGGATTTCCTCAAGTGGCATTGCTCGTATATTCAGCTTAAGCACTCGTCCAAGCATTGGGCAAATTTACACATCTCTGACAACAATAAAATGTTATGTTATTGTGTGGAGCTTAGAGTCTTAAATTTCACTTCCATTTTGCAAATGATAGCTCTTTCAGATTGTATAAAATGTACCTGGTGTGCTACAGCAAAGCTCCTTACAATCATTAAAACAAATTACTGGTATAAAAAAAAAGGTTATCAAATGGAGAAGAACTGAGCCTGTCTCACCATAAAAAAAGATGAATTTTTCCTGTTCCAAAGGAAGGAACAAATGTTTGCTCTGAAGAAGTATTACATTTATTAATAGTACCACCAGCAACATGAAATCATCCGGGCCTGACATTGTTATAGTACTATGTTTTGCATAGATCTCTCTATTACCCTAAATATCCAATATTCATTTTGTGGTCGTATGTGTGACTGTTTATCTACGTCATTCACATTACTTCCTGTTAAGTCACTTGATAGTTTGAAACCAACTAACCAGTCAGGCTCTAGTGACTGCATGCCAAGCCTTTACTTTGAGCAACCCAACTGCTAGCCACTGCTGATGTTTTTGACAAAGTGTTTGAATACAAAACAACCACAGGTCTGCTGCTAAGTGGAGTGTCCAAAGAACTTCCAACATGCTGCACATAAGCAAATGCTAGGTGCGAATCAGCCATATTTATTGCATGGCACACTGGAACAAAGTGGATTAACAGGACAGTGAAGTGTTGCTACAATTGAGCATAGGAGGAATTCATGTAATATCTCACACCTGCATTTATGTTATGGTTATCTTTTATCAGAGTCACCAGCTCAGAGTTTTTGCCAGCAAATGGAGTTGCCAAAATGCAAGGTTACCAAACTGGTTTTTCAAATGTACTGCATTATCATGAATGCTTTAGGTTCTTCAGGAACAAGTAAAATGTTTCACTGCCAAATATTCAAAGTTTCCTTTCTCGGTTATTGATGTTTTTATCTGAACAAAAAGCATGGACAGTAGGTGGTTAAACACTTGAAAACAAGTCTTAGGGCAACAACATTATTGATTGCTTTTTTTGATTACTTGAGAAAATCAACAGATTAATTAATAATAAAAAAAAAAAACGTGTTGATGCTCCTATAAGTTTCAGAGCCTCTGTGTGAAGCATTTTGATCGGTGAAACTTATTTTGGCGATGCGCTCTCTCAGCCCCGACCACAGTGCAACCATGGTGTATCTGGTTTAACAGGACCGTGCTGGAAAGGTAATAGGTCTGTTTACAGTGTTTTTGCTGTGCAAGACATCAGAAAAAATTGGGCAAAAAATTAGGTTGTTCACCCAGATATTGTTTTTACATCACTGTGGATCAGAGCCAAAGCCCATTTAGATTGCTTTTGTTGAAAGAACTGTGACCAAGATTTGTACTGAGACAGACCTTTTCAGTGTAAATATAAAATTGTCAGAGCTCTGTGGTGGACAAATCTAACCTGGCCAATTTATCTCTTCAGTTTTAGTACACTCTAGTAAAACTGAATTTGCAATTTTCACAGACACTGTTGACATTCTCTGAAATACATCCCCCTGGGGTAATGCTAGAGACTAGTCCATTAATTTGGTCAGGTCAGATGGAGGACTTAGGAGTTGCATTGTAAGCCTTAAGCAGTTGCACGAGTAAAAACAGAAATAAGCAACACAAATGATAATATGTGAACAGCCAATCATATCAGTTTAACTGTAGGCAGTAGTTCATTAGGAACAAAGAACAAGGTTCTGCAAAACATACAAAACCGATACCAACATTATCTTGCAGCTTGCTTACACAATGACAACCAAATCTCACACTTTTCCACCCACAAACCTGACATTTTGCCTAGACCAACATCGCAACTTCAACTTTACATGAATACTGCTCCATTTTAAAGGCAACCTGTTGGGGTTGGATATTTATCAACCCTCCTGCAGAAACTTTCACATTTTATAATTCTTTTTTTATAAAATACATAATTGTAATCTCAGATCTTGACTAACTGACATATATGTTAACCTGCAATCGAGTATTGAGCTGCAGTCAACATGACCAGTTTTTAAATGTGGTACTGTCGCACTCTATGGAGCAGCACAGGCCACAGGATAGAGAACAGGGTTAGCCCAAAGTGGTCTTGTAAAAAAAAAAAAAAAAAGAAAAAAGAAAAAAGAAAAAAAGTGCTTTAATTGAATGACTCACTTCACTGAGATTGGACAGCCCCAACAAAATGAGCCAACGAAAAGAAACTGACTAATCTGGAGAGAAGGGTCCCAACATTTTTTCCTATCAGAAATCTACAAGGTTTATTAGACCACAGTACACCATTTCTTAAGATCTTATCCCCTTAAATTCCACTAGAGAAGACAGTTTACCACATATAAGGCGTTGCTGAAGTGTAACACCTTATATTCAAAGTGTTGTTTGTTAACCAGTGTAGTGGAAGTGAAACATGGGGTCACACACAGTCTCACATTCTGTTGAAAAACCTCAGGAGTTACACGTTACTGAAAAACGTTTCATTTTCTGTTTATACTGAGAATCTCAAAAAACCCCACTCACAGAGCCCCTGGGGTCCCCGGTACTCAGCTTGGGAAACACTGTAGGCACTACACTGGAGGAATCTGCAGCTTTAACTCTGTCCAACTAGTGTTTCCTCAAAAAACATTTTGTTGCCTAAAATTGAACTTAAAATAAAAATGATTGGTGCATACAAGCAGGCGAGTGGTTCTCCTCTGCCTGAAGTGAAAGCTGACCGTTACTACCCGTGTACTAAAGCTATTTCATTAGGTGCTTCAACGTTACTCAGGATAAGAGCACGTTAAGTTAGCATTTTACATGTTTACACGTTAGTTGAACTTCAAGAAGCTAACAGCGCTAACTTAGCTTGGTGTAATGAGCTAATCTGACTTGTACGCTAGCAGGCAGAGTGAAACAATGAGCTCAGAGTGCAGTCAGGCTTGGCTAGCTTCTTGCTGCTGCATGCTGTGTGGCTATATGTTGTAAAGCTAGCCAGCTTTCCTTGCACGCAAGGCTGGCGTTAAATGGCTAGCGAGCCTTTGCATTATCAACAATAAGATAAAAAAAAAAAAATTCACTAACTTACCGACTTAGCTAGTCACTCTTATTCCAAACCCCCGGTCTGTCCATGGTGGTGTGCACTCCATAAAAAGATCAAATCAGAGTAATGGGCTTGAATTACAACAAAACCTCTAAAAAAAATCTGAAGCACCAGAAACCAGTGGCAGCGCACTCCCCAAGACATCCAACACAAGAGAGGAGGGGAGGCCAGCGATTCACTGGACTTCTGCCATCACACTTCGAGATACCGTCCACATCGAAAACAACCGAGTCCGGAACGCATTTTTATCGGTGCCGTCTCAAGCCCGACACAAGTCCAGTCCACTCCCGCGACCTTGTGGCAATTAATCCCACAGTTAACAGCTTCCCATCCAGGTTAATTCCTCCGTATTCACCGTTTCTGGATGAGCGCCGTGGTGGTTCTTCTAGTGGGAACTGATACAATGTAGCCAACCAGCAGCAGCGGGAGCGGTTAGGAAATCCAGGACACGCGGTTCCACTCGGATTGAACTGTCACACTCCACAGAGCCCGGGCTAAAGATATGGAACTGGATTAACCGCACTGAATGGACTGTGATTTAATTTGTTTGTTCTCTACGAGGAATGTCCACCAGGCAGCCCAAATGACATAAAATGTGTTGAGTAATAGACTGGTAGCTGGTGGCTCTGGGCACGGTCATAGCCAGGACTTTAGATATACGAAGGTCGCGAGTACAAATTTTAATTTAATAAGCATAAATAGTTTACAAGAGGAAAGGACTGAATTACAAAATACAATACAAAACAGAAAATGCCGCTGGTAACAAATAGTAAAAATCATGTTAAAAATCAATTCAAAGACTTCTTACCAGTAAGTGATCTGCTTACATAGAAACACAAAGAGAAAAATAAAAAGGAAAAAAAAAAAGGAAACAATGATGCAACACAATATACACTGTATGTAGCCTGTACACACGCAATTTACATTTAATGCCTCTCAAACCAAGGACACGAAGAGTCGCATATACCTCAAGGGTGGGGGGTTGCTTCAGATGTCTCTATACATGAATTACTCTTCTTAGGAATCATTATCATTATCCATTACTGCCAGTGTAACTCCATTATCTTCTATTTACTAAACTGTGTTGTCTTATTTTATTCACACACATGATTACATCATATCCTTAACCTGCTTACCTAAGGGTGGTTTATTTTTTCTTTTCTTTTTAAGAGCTATCAGCCTGTTTTCTTGCAAAATATCAACATTTAAGTACAAATTGGCCCTTTTTTATATTAATTACTTTGGGAATGAATTCATGATAAATATTCCATGTTCAAGAGGGAGATGTACTGAAACCAACAGTCAATACAATAATGTAGCCCACCTCTTTCCAGAAATGTCCAATCTATATTTCCCTAAATAATGAAAGTGTTCCTTTGACATTATTACATTTAGTATGAATATCAGGGATGTTACTGTCAAACAAAACTAAGAAAGTTAGAAAAAAAAATATGTGAATATGTGAAATTTTTATATCATATATAAGGCTGTTTAATTACACGGTCTCTACAAACGTACCCAGTCATGATGCTGATTAAGAACATTTTTTGGGTTGCTGTGTGAAAAAAACCCTTTGACTGGTGTTTAATTTGTAATAATGCAGTTACAAATGTTGGTAATCCATTATTAAAAACACATCTCACTTTGTAATAAGCCAGCTGGTCTGCAGATATAAACACGATACAGGTGTACATTTTGATAACTTATTGATGATTGGGTTTTGGTCTGTTTTTTCTGCAGACCTTTTCCAGAAGGAAAGTGGTTGGGCGATCCACTGGAGCCGCTTTTCTGATGAACGCAAGAGCTCATCTAAGAAGATAAATCAAGTGTCATGCTGGAGGAGGATGAACACCAGCCAAAGGGATTTGTCACAACCTGGCAACCCAAACATTGATCTTATTAATGGCTTATAATTGATCAAAAAGCCTTAGCAGATGAATTATTTAACATTAATAAAGCTGTTGGTTACCATTTAGAAACTCTATATAGATGAGGCATTATTAGTGAGTGGTATGGTTCAAACACGGTTCTATAGTAAATACATCATATACATTAATCTGTTACATAATATACTCGTGAACAATAAAGGAAACATTCATTTTCAGGTAGTCATTGATATCTGCAAATAATTGCTGGATTCTTCCAACTGTATCAAATGTGCATCTTGTTGAAGGTCAACACTTTTTAATCTCGTGATTACACAAAAGAAAACTGCTGCAGTCAAAACTCCATCTTCACGCTTCAGGGTGGATTGAACATGTTACCTTTGTGACTACCTAAGCCATGTTCTAATTTCACTGAACTGAATCTATTAACAAACAACCAAGAGGGAAATTCTCGGAAAACAGCGAACCAGGAAAAAAAAAAAGAAAAGAAGATTCCACCAATAAGACCTTTTCAGATATGTCACAATTCCAACTCTCACAGCACCGTGGATAACCTTTCATGTTATCCAGCTTCAAACACCATGAAGGCTTTAAGTCGTTGTCTCTCTCTGCGCTGGTTTCCCAGGCAACAAGAATATGATAATGTTGCCTTTGACATGACAGAAGGAATCATCTCGCTAACAAACAGAGACAACAGGCACAGGGAGGGCTGGGGGAGAGGCGGGGG